>NC_087279.1:3377440-3729911 GCF_015220805.1 Pogoniulus pusillus
GGTTCCTTCCACCCCTGACTGATTCAATCTGATATTTCTGCCTCAAAAATATTCCTTTTTGGTCATGATTTTGAGTGTGTAATCACCTTAATTTGACCTGAAATCCCTCATCATGCTTGCTAACACAACAGGTAGCAGAAAAGCAAGGAGCAAGCAGCAAACATTATTTTGTCTGGCACAGTGCTGAAACTGTTTTTTCTCACTTAATATTAGCAAGGTGATTCTACCACAATTCTAAATAGTTCTGTTTGAGTCCAGGCAGCTCAGGGCACACATAAGACTCGGGACAGAAGTGCTTGTGCTGTCACTCAGGTGCTGTCTGCAGTTTGAGCAGGTTTTCTAGCCCTCAAGCCTATGAAGCATGATATGTCTTGACTTTCTCCTAAGCTCTGTTGCTGGACATTTGCCACTGACTCAGTCTAGGCTGGATGTTAGGAGAAAGTTGTTGTCAGAGAGAGTGATTGGCATTGGAATGGGCTGCCCAGGGAGGTGGTGGAGGCCCCATCCCTGGAGGTGTTCAAGCAAAGCCTGCTTGAGGCACTTAGGGTCATGGTCTTGTTGATTGGCTAGGGCTGGGTGCTAGATTGGACTGGATAATGTTGGAGGTCTCTTCCAACCTGGTTGATTCTATGATTCTGTGATTGTATACAAATGCACATAGAGGAATGTAGAAGATTTAACCTCCTACTCAAGCCTCCTGATTCACTTAGTGAGAGCAAAAATCCTGAGAGCTGTCCATTACATCCTCAACTCTTCCAAATTTCCCTGCCTGTCCTTCACACCTAAGCCATCTGGTTGTCATTTCTTGGCACTCCCCACACCTCTTTCACAACCAAACCATCTGCTCAGAGCCTTTACACTTCTATTTACAATACATCCTCCTTTCTCTCTCTTGCAACTCATTGCATCTGTCAACATTTTAATTACAGAGCCCACCTATTAGGGTGTCATGGGCTGAGAGGGGCTTCCTCTAACAGCAGTGTCTGGGGTGGGCTGGAAGGCATTTAAAATGTGGTTTGTGGCTGGCTGATATGTGGTGTTTATGAAGAGTGCAAGAGATTTGGAAGTGAAGAAGCAGATGATGCATGAAGTCAATAATTGTTCCAAGACACCTCTGTGTGATTGATGGCTCCATAATTCCATAAATGCAATTGCTTTATTAAAATACAATAACAATATTAATTTATATGAAAATTCGTTTGGGCTAACAGCTAATGCATTTAAATTTCCTATCATCCAATGCAATCCTATCCTCTTAGCTTGGGGGCCAGAAAAAAAAAGAGGGATTCTTGCCAGAAATGTATTAGATTGCTAACATCTCATAAAACATAGCAATTGGAGAATCAGAGAATCATTCTGGTTGGAAGAGAGCTTTTAAGATCATTGAGTTCTATCATTAACCCACCACTGCCAGGTCACTGCTGAACCATGTCCCTCAGCACCACATCTACACTGCTTTTCAATGCCATCAGGGATGAGGAGCTTACCACTGCCCTTCCAGACCTTGACAACCCTTCAGAGGAAGAAATTGCTCCTAATGGCCAACCTAAACTTTTCCTGGTGCAAGTTAAGATCATTTCCTTGTCCTATCAAAGAAAGTATGAATGATTTTTTTTAATGGATGCTATATCTCTGGTTCAGATTTCCATCTCCCTGTGAGCAGAGGCTGAAGGAGCTGGGGGTGTGCAGTCTGGAAAAGAGGAGGTTCAGGGCAGAGCTCATTGCTGTCTGCAGCTACCTGAAGGGAGGTTGTAGCCAGGTGGGAGTTGGTCTCTTCTACCAGGCAAGCAGCAACAGAACAAGGGGACACAGCCTCAAGCTGTGCCAGGGGAGGTTCAGGCTGGATGTTGTTAGGAAGTTCCTGCCAGAGAGAGTGATTGGCATTGGAATGGGCTGCCCAGGGAGGTAGTAGAGTTGCTGTCCCTGGAGGTGTTGAAGCAAAGCCTGCATGAGGCACTTAGGGTCATGGTCTTGTTGATTGGATAGGGCTGGGTGCTAGATTGGACTGGATAATGTTGGAGGTCTATTCCAACCTGGTTGATTCTATGAAAGAGGGCAAACCTAACCTGCCTAAACAACCAGCAGCAAAGAAAGTGTAAAGCTCCCACTTACAGCACGAACACTACACATCCACACATCATTCTCACACACAAACCAAAGCCTTTCCTCACTCCACTCAGTTGAAGGTTCACCCACACAGGGGAGACACCTTTCATACAAAGTGCTGGGGAATGTTCTTTCAGGATGAGCTTGCTTAGCTGATACCATTTTAGGACATTGATTAAAAGTGGAGAGAGTTTAAAGAGACAGAGTGTTGGAGAGGAAAGAAGCAGTGAGTCTGTTGCCACACAGTCCACAAAGCAACAGAAAGAGGAATTGCTGAGTATCAGCACAATGAGCTTCCCCTTGCTGCAGTCCAAGGGCTTTGCTTGAGTCTAACCAGCTCAAACTGTGAAGGTTGATGAGCTTGTCTCTGAAAAGGAAGGTTACACCAGTAATGCAAACTAATATACATGCCAAGCACGTTGGTAGAGGAGTGTTGTGCTTGGCTTTGGTTGAAGAAAAAAAGGCAATTCCGAGAGATACTGAAAGAGATTCACTGCTGATGGAGGAAGGGCTCCCACTGAAGCACAGCTGAGCTGAGTCTGGTTGCACCAGAGTTGAACCTCAGCTGAAGAGTGACTTGGAAATCATCCTTGCTCACTTGAGATGCCTGCAATTTGCTTTTTCACAGAGCTATGCTGTAGAAACCTCTGCTTCCCCATCTGCTTGCAGGGAGGACTAAGAGCTGCACAGAAGTCCTGTAGAGTAGATCCCAATGGAAACAGCACTAAATAAAGAACCACTTGCCAGTGCCTGAATGATAAACCTCTGAAATGGTTTGCTTTACTGTAAATACAATCCTGGGAAGCAGTCAATGAAATTCAGCTTGCTCAAGGCAACTCCATCTCAAAGTGAGCACAGAATCACTCCGCAGCAGTAGACAGCAAATGGATCTGCGACTGTTTTGCAGGTGGCTGCTCCGTGGCAGGCAGAGGTACACTCCTCTTTGATGACCAGCTGGTGGAAGGCAGAGCTGTAAAGATGACTGCTCCACAGATGTCATGGACACAACAGCAGAGGTAAGCTATTTCCCAGACAAACCTGACTCAGAGCTTAGCTCACTCACCCTTAGGGCTCCACAGCTGGCAGCTGGGCTGTGGTGAAGCCCCACACACCGTTTTGCAAGTCTTTTGTTTCAGGCTGGCTGGGAGATGGGATCCTGTAGGGACAGACTCAACACCACAATTAAATCCCATCAGGGAAGCTCATCTCTTGCCTTGAGCTTCCACAGCTTTCCTTGGCACTCTGTTGCACTAAAGCTCTTCCATGGCACCGTACACCTTGGTGCATCTGGAGCAGCTCCGCTGCGAAGTGGTGAGATAAATCAAGCATTTTCATGTTCCTCTGCCTCCATCTAGTTCTGCACACAGAGTGATGGATTTTTTTGGGTGGGATTTTATTAGCTTGACTAGAGTGAGCAGCTGTCCTAAGTCTAAAATTACACAGAGCACTGGAGCAATTCCAAAAGAGCTATTCTAGGCATGCAAATGGAGGAGACAATCCCACCTTCTTTTTCTTCTTTCCTTCTCTCTCTCTTTTGTAGCTGATTACAGTAAATAGCTAAAGTCTGGAAGAACTTAAAAGAAACCTCTTCCCTTTTCATTATGCCTCCTTGTTAGTAATGTAGCTTTTGAAATCACCGTCACAACAGTGCATTTTAATGTCTCCACCTAATGCTGCTGTGCAGATGCCTCCTGGGATAGTCTGGGTGTTGGCTCCCCCCCACTCTGTAAAATCACCCAGCCTAGACTCAGCAGCTCTGGCAATTGAGTGAAGCTTTATATTTACAGCTTAGCACAAGGCAACCAGCAACCAGCAACAGAACAAGGGGACACAGTCTCAAGTTGTGCCAGGGCAGGTCTAGGCTGGGTGTTAGGAGGAAGTTGTTGGCAGAGAGAGTGATTGGCATTGGAATGGGCTGCCCAGGGAGGTGGTGGAGTTGCTGTGCCTGGAGGTGTTGAAGCAAAGCCTGGCTGGGGCACTTAGAGCCATGGTCTGGTTGGTTGGGCAGGGCTGGGTGCTAGGTTGGGCTGGGTGAGCTTGGAGGTCTCTTCCAACCTGGCTGATTCTGTGGTTCTGAGAAGTACTTCAGAGTGCTGATAGATGCTGTAGCAGTGTAGTGAGCAGTTAAAGGAACAACTGAAATCCTAAACTGGCAGTTAGGTTTATTTCAGTTCAGTATATCTGAGGGCTGGTTGACTGGATAGGGCTGGGTGCTAGGTTGGACTGGATGATCTTGGAGGTCTCTTCCAACCTGCTTGATTCTATGATTCTAAGATACAAGCAGGTATTGACAATATAGACAGAAACAGACAAATTAAAAAGGTGATACAGACACACAGCAGCCCTCCCAGAAACCTGAGTCCCCAGGAGGGGCTCCCAACTGCCCTTCCACCTTCCTCCCACCCCCTCTACCTTACCCAAGACTTTGCCTTGTGCTTAAAGTGTCTTGGAGGGTTGGCCAGGGGAGTTAGGAAGCAGATGGATTAGTCACACAGATGGCAGGTTAGAGAGAGAGAGAAGTGCAGCACACAAAACCCAGAGAGCAACTCTTATCTATGTTTTTGTTCTTGTTCTTATCCATCTCAGCAAGCCTATGAGTGCAGTAGACATCACCATTGTTCCCTTTTCACAGCCTGTAACCTAGTTCTTCTCACCAAGACCTTCTAGCTAGGCTCAAACCAGCACACCTACAGTGAGGCTTTCCTTACAGAGGGGCAGTGAAGAGCCTCATAATGTCTATTTAATTCTTTGAAAGCTTAGCAGTGATGATCCTTCAATTTGCCTGCTGATCTTCTCATGCCTAACTAGGCCTGCACAAAGTAATGACTGACTTAAGTCATTTTTAGGCAGCTTAATGCCTCTCCATCTATTCAAAGAGTGGGGATTATATTCATCAGGCAGATCAATACTACCTGATTTAAAAGCATTATATTTCAGTGGCTATCCAATCCTCACATTTAATCAGGCAGCCTGAATGGAGAATTATCAATTCTGATACTAACAAAAACCCAAACCAACAAAACAATCCACCAAAAAGCAAACCCAAAACACCACCAAAAAAACCCAAACAGGAAAACCAAAGCAAATAACACCACCACCAAAACCAACAACCATGAAAACAACAACAAAAAGATTTGTTCTTTAATTCCTAAATAAGATATCATAGAATCATATCATGGGATTGTAAAATGGCTTAGGCTGAAAGGGACCTCAGAGGTTATCTACTCCATACTGATGGGCAGGGATGTCTCTGAACTAGACTTGGTTGCTCAAGTCCTCATCCCATCTGACCTTGAATATCTCCAGGGAGAGGGCAACCACAGACACTTTTGGCAACCTGTTCCAGAGTCTCACTGTCTTCATACTAGAATCATAGAATGGTTTAGGTTGGAAGGGAAGTCAAAGCTCAGCCAGTTCCAACCACCTGCCCTAGGCAGGGACACCTCTCACTAGAACAGGTCACTCATGGCCTCATCCAACCTGGCCCTGAACACCTCCAGGGAGGTTGTGGAGCACAGAAGCACCCAATGTGATCTTTGATCACATTGGGTGCTTCTGTGCTCCACAACCTCCCTGGGCAACCTGTGCCAGTGTCTCAGCACCCTCAACCTGTGCCAGTGTCTCACCACCCTCACTGCAAACAACTTCTTCCTAACATCCAATTTCAATCTCCCCTCTGCCACTTTAGACCCATTCCTCCTCATCCTGTCATTACAAGACCTTGTCAATAGTCCCTCCCCAGCCCTCCTGGAGCCCCCTTCAGATACTGCAAGGCCACTCCAAGGTCTCCTTGAAGCCTTCCCTTCTCCAGGCTGCAGAATCCCAACTCTTGTAGCCTGTCCTCTTAGCAGAGCTGCTGCAGCCCTCTCAGCATCTTGGTGGCCTCCTCTGGACTGGCTCAAACACTTCCATGTCCTGCTTGTGTTGGGGGCTCCAGAACTGCACCCAGGACTGCAGGTGGGGTGTGAGGAGAGCAGAGCCAAGGGGCAGAATCCCCTCCCTTGCCCTGCTGCCCACACTGCTCTTGCTGCAGCCCAGCACAGGGTTGTGTCTGGGCTGCACTCACACTGCAGGCTCCTGTGGAGCTTTTCATCAGCCTAGAAGGACTGCTCTCAGCCATTCCCCACCCAGCCTGAAGTTGTGCTTGGGATTGTGCCCACCCAGGTGCAGGACCTTCCACTTGGCCTTGTTGAATGTCACGAGGTTGGCCTGAGCACACCTCTCCAGCCTGCCCAGATCCCTCTGGATGGCATCCTTTCCCCTCTATCGAAGAACTTCTTCCTAGAAATCAGTCTAAGCCTACTCTCCTTCAGCTTAAATCCATTCCCCCTTGTCCTATTGCTAGCACCCTTATGCCAAGTCTCCTGTAGGCTCCTTACCCTGTATGCCCCTTTATGTAAAGCTTTCTTGTAGGCTCCCTTTGGGTACCAGAAGGCAGCTACAGTGTTCCCCTGGAGTCTCTTCTCCAGGCTGAGCAACCCCAGTTCCCTCAGCCTATCCTTATAGATGCTCCAGCCCTTTGTGGCCCTCCTCTGGTCTCCCTGCAAGAACACATCCCACTCTTGACCTAAAACTGGTTGCACCTTTTCAGCTGAGATGCTCTCGCGTTTCTGCGGTTCCAAGGCGTGACTCTCAAAGCCTTCCCTGCTCTTCATAACTCCATAAAGAACAGCAGGCAGCAAAATTAATTCCTTTCAGGGTGGAATTGTCTAAGTCACAGATGCAAAGAGAGAAAACTCCTTAGGTAATAACTCTTCCTGCAGTGCCAACGTCGGTTACCTGAGTGCTTTTTGTGCCGCTACTGCACCGGCAAAACAGGAGTTTAGAGTCGATTGATCTATATTTTCTCACCAAAGATGACATGAAAATATGATCTTCTGTGATAGATCTCTTCTTTTTTACTGCACACATGCAATGAATTCATGCATATTTGATGAAAACCTTTCACCACAGGCTCTTGCAATCCTATAAAAATGCCTGCTTGTTGGTTTGTTTTTCTCTTCCGAGGTGCAGGGAGATGGATGGAGGGGGGAAAATGATGGACTTCAAATATAACTTGGGATTCTCTGCCCTGCTTCACTCAGCCAGGCTGCTGTAAAACCAGGGTGGGTGGAAAGTGCACGTCCTGAGTCTTTGCTGCACTGATCTTGACCAGCACTTCTGCTCCTAGACTTGTCTTTGGCTCTACCAACCTGCTAAGCCTGATGAGAGAATCATAGAATCAAGCAGGTTGGATGAGACCTCTGAGACCATCCAGGCCAACCTAGCACCCAGCCCTAGCCAATCAACTAGACCATGGCACTAAGTGCCTCATTCAGTCTTATCTTGAACACCTCCAGGAACAACTCTGCCACCTCCCTGGGCAGCCCATTCCAATGCCAATCACTCTCTCTGCCAACAACTTCCTCCTAACATCCAGCCTAGACCTGCCCTGGCACAGCTTGAGACTGTGTCCCCTTCTTCTGTTGCTGCTTGCCTGGCAGAAGAGCCCAACCCCACCTGGCTACAGCCTCCCTTCAGGTAGCTGTAGACAGCAATGAGCTCTACTCTGAGCCTCTTCTTCTGCAGGCTCCACACCCCCAACTCCCTCAGCCTGTCCTCATAGGCTTTGTGCTCCAGGCCCTCATCAGCTTCATTGCCCTTCTCTGGACACCTTCCAGCATCTAAGAATCTCTCTTGAATTGAGGAGCCCAGAACTGGACACAGCACTCATGGTGTGGCCTGAGCAGTGCTGAGCACAGAGGCAGAATAACCTCCCTTGTTCTGCTACTCACACTTCTCCTGAGCCTGCCCAGGATGCCATTGGCTCTCTTGGCCACCTGGGCACACTGCTGCCTCATCTTCAGCCTACTCTCTACCAGCACCCCCAGCTCCCTCTCTGCCTGGCTGCTGTCAGCCACTCAGTCCCCAGCCTGTAGTCCTGCTTGGGGTTGTCGTGGCCAAAGTGCAGAACCCTGCACTTGGCCTTGTTCAATCTCATCCCATCTACCTAAGGACAAAGAATAAATCTACACTTTAAAAGCTTCTCTCTTTTGCTTTCTGACTATTCCTATCATAATTTAATAATTTTCCTGCTTTCCAGCACTCTGTGATCAGAGGGAGGCCCTTGCACCATTTATGATTAGTTTGTTCCACCCATTCTAGCTGCCACAATAGCTCCATCACCAACAGGCTTGAAGTATGAACAATTAGATCATGATTTGCTTTAAGCATGTAGCAGACATCACAAAAATCCAGCTGCATGAACAAAGTAAAGAATCATCTCGGAGAGCAAATGCTGTTTGCAATCTCACAATTTGCAGACTAAAAGTTAAATGACTATTTTTATCCTCCCTTCTCTGCCAGACACCAACTAAATTTGCCCAAGTAAGCATGCCCAGGATTAAAGTTTGATTGATTCTTACTTATTTTTTTTTAAAGGGAAACTTAAACACATCCAAGTTTTCATAGCTGCATTGGACTGCAAAAGACTTTGTGGCTGTGGTTCCAATTCCTGCCCTGTCCAGAATAGAGTCATAGAATCAAGCAGGTTGGAAGAGACCACCAAGATCATCTAGTCCAATATATCACTCATCCCTATCCTATCATAGAATCAACCAGGTTGGAAGAGACCTCCAAGACCATCCAGTCCAACCTAGCACCCAACCCTGTCCAGTCAACCAGACCATGGCACTGAGTGCCTCAGCCAGGCTTTTCTTGAACACCTCCAGGCACAGCAACTCCACCTCCTCCCTGGGCAGCCCATTCCAATGCCAATCACTTTCTCTGCCAACAACTTCCTAACAACATCCAGCCTATGCCTTCCCCTGGCACAGCTTGAGACTGTGTCCCCTTGTTCTGTTGCTGGGTGCCTGACAGAAGAGCCCAACCCCAGCTGGCTACAGCCTCCCTTCAGGTAGTTGTAGACAGCAATGAGCTCTGCCCTGAGCCTCCTCTTCTGCAGGCTGCCCACCCCCAGCTCCCTCAGCCTCCAGGAATAGAATTCATTAGCTTTTGTAACATTTTCATTTACTTCCACAGTGAATGGATAGAATTCCAGTGGCAAACTTTCATCTGTGTTAGAGGAGATGAAGGAGTCTGGAGTCTGCTGCTCTTTCCTCCACTGTCTACATCTGAAATCCTGAAAGCTTCTCTAAGGTCAGTAAAATGAATCGTGTGTGGTCTGCTGCCAGTGCTGCTAGGATGTCCAAGAGCAGCTACAGTGACAAATACTCAGTTTATGATGTTATTTGATGAAGCTAAGAGTCGTTTTAATGCAATCCAGAGAGATGCACCAATCTGCAGCATCTGCTGAGACGTCAGCTCCACCTACAGAGAAGGCTCTTGTATAGCTCTTACATAAGACCTCCACAACAGCACTGGAGTTGCTTAGTTCAGACAGATTATATATACCTATAAAGAGGTACAAACAAGAAGCAGATTAAAGAGGCCTGCAGGGGATTACTGAGTCCTCTACAACTTCATGCAGATGAATTTTTAACAACAGGAGCAAATAACTACTAGAAGGTACATTATTATGTAAAGTACAGAAGCAGCATTTGCATGTCTTCTTCCTGAAGCAAAGCAGGGCTCTTTTTTTTTTTAGGTTGCTGTTGTCCCATATTTCTATTGCTAATTGAAAACAAGCTTTCCAAAACCCCCCCCCCAGAATCTGCCCAGCAGCAGCTCCAGCCTCAAATAACTCAGTCTCATAAGCGCTGGCTATAAATCTGTGGTGCCAGCTCCACCAGGCAAGGGGAAGGAGATTCCCTTCCCTCCCAAAAATAAAAAAAAGAAGATCCCCAATCTCCAGCACTGTTGCATTTACCTCTTAGTTTGTCTGAAACTGAAGGAGGCTGCTCACTCTTGCAGTCAAAACATGTCATGTGCAGGCTTTCTCACCCAGAAAGCAGCCGAGGCTCTAACGTCGATCTCAGAGAGTGTTTGATTTCCTGGCTGCTTTATTTGTTTACAACAATGCTCTTAAAATTGTCTCTCCCATCTGTGTGGTTTCTGGTTGTTTGAATGAGAATGAGATATTAAAATGCCACCCAGATGTCTAGATGCAGCTCAGCATTAACATACCCTGGCGCCTCGTCGCAAGGACAGGGTGTCAGGTTGGGCGTGATTTGGTTGGGGTTGTTGTTGGGTTTTGGTTTTCCTTCTTTAGCAAACCAATATTTTTTTTAGATGGAATGGGAAGGAGTAAATCTGTGGAGGCTGACAAGCAAGCAAACAACAAGAGAAACCCAAACAGGAATAAAAAAAATGCACTGAGCATATGCAGGTGAACTTTTCAATCGCTCTTTACGGAAGGGTTAGGTCCAAAGTGGCCTGAGTTGCTTCTACTGTAAGGACAATTGGATGAAAACCTAATCTTAAGAAGAAGAAGAATAGAAAAGAGTCACAGAAAGCAGTGAAGCACAACTAAGCCTGGAGATAGCACAACATGACTTCAACAAAGTGAGATATAAAAGTTGCCTCTTTGCATTTATCCCATGAGAATGGTGCTTCATGAACAGCACTAACGAATATCCTTTGGCTACTGACCACCTCGTTTAATGGAACCTTTGGCTCTAACTCTACAGGTGTGTACACTTAAAGATGAGTCCATGGAATCAACAGTGCAGGTTCATACCTGAGCCTTCATTGCTCTCAAGAAAATAAGGGTTGGGATCAGAAAATTGAGAGAAATGATTTTAATTAAGGCTGAATTGATTTTAGTTTTCTTTTCCTTCTTCTCTTTTTTCCCCTCTTCTCTTTTTTCCCTTTTCTCTTTTCCCCCCTCTTCTCTCTTCTCCCGTCTCCTCTTCTCTCTTCTCCTCTTCTCTTCTCCTCTTCTCTTCTCCTCTTCTCTTCTCCTCTTCTCCTCTCCTCTTCTCTTCTCCTCTTCTCCTCTTCTCCTCTTCTCCTCTTCTCCTCTTCTCCTCTTCTCCTCTTCTCCTCTTCTCCTCTTCTCCTCTTCTCCTCTTCTCCTCTTCTCCTCTTCTCCTCTTCTCCTCTTCTCCTCTTCTCCTCTTCTCCTCTTCTCCTCTTCTCCTCTTCTCTTCTCTTCTCTTCTCCTCTCCTCTTCTCCTCTTCTCCTCTTCTCCTCTTCTCCTCTTCTCCTCTTCTCCTCTTCTCCTCTTCTCCTCTTCTCCTCTTCTCCTCCTCTCCTCTCCCTCTCCCTCTCCCTCTCCCTCTCCCTCTCCCTCTCCCTCTCCCTCTCCCTCTCCCTCTCCCTCTCCCTCTCCCTCTCCCTCTCCCTCTCCCTCTCCCTCTCCCTCTCCCTCTCCCTCTCCCTCTCCCTCTCCCTCTCCCTCTCCCTCTCCCTCTCCCTCTCCTCTATATTACATATATTGTTATTGTTGTTATTATTGCTGTCATTATATCATTAGTATATTGTTATTATTATTACCATCATTGTTATTTTTATCATTATTGGAACATTGGGGGGAAAAAAACAAACTGAAAATTATTCTTCTTGAAGTTCTCCCTGAAGTTTGATATATTTTTATATATATATATATATATATATATATATATATATATATATATAAAACAAAATAATGGAACATTGATTCAGAGCCCCTGAAAATATTTGTTTGAATCTCTGTTGACATCAAGATTTCAGGATCAATGATGGAGGATGATCAGAAGGCTGGAGCATCTCTCCTATGAGGACAGACTGAGAGAGTTGGGGCTGTTCAGTCTGGAGAAGAGAAGGCTCTGAGGTAACCTTTCAGTATCTTAAGTGGGCTACAGGAAAGCTGGGGAGAGACATTTTAGGCTGTCAGGTAATGATAGGACATGGAGGAATGGAGCAAAACTAGAAGTGGGTAGGTTCAGATTGGATGTTAGGAGTAAGTTGTTCAGCATGAGGGTGGTGAGAGCCTGGAAGGGGTTGCCCAGGAAGGTGGTGGAAGCCTCATTCCTGGAGGTCTTTAAGGCCAGATTGGATGTGGCTCTGAGCAGCCTAATATAGTGTAAGGTGTCCCTGCCCATGGCAGGGAGGCAGGAGTAGATAATCCTTGAGATTTCTTCCAGCACTGACAATTGTATGATTCTATGTCCCAAGCTTGCAGGTTCTGTAGGTAAGCTGGGTACTGATGAAGGGAGTCAGCTGCAAAGGGGAGGAAGAGGAGATTCTATCACTCAAGAAACACATTTTTATGTTTTTCTTATAATTGGAGAGGAAATTGGAATTGAAACAGCTGAAAATTAGTTTGATCTCCTCTCTCTCATGAAATTTGACTCAGGGAGGTGGTGGAGGCACCATCCCTGGAGGTGTTCAAGAAAAGCCTGGATGAGGCACTTAGTGCCATGGTCTGGTTGACTGGCTAGGGCTGGGTGCTAGGTCGGACTGGATGATCTTGGAGGTCTCTTCCAGCCTGGTTGATTCTATGATTCTATGATTCTCCATAAGTATTTAGTATAGGCTTTATAAGCAACATATTGTCAAACTGTGCAAAGCTAAAAGAACTCAGCAAAGCCTGTGGAAACTTTTGGTGTATTGATGTCTTTTAACTGAATTTAACTCAGGGGTCTATGGTGCATTAGCTAGAACAGGCCATGAGTGCAGAGAGACATTTGAACTGTAATAGTTCAGCTACAATCACCGTGAAAATAGCGTCTGAAAGAGATCCAAAGTCTGGAACAAAGGAAATGAGGAAACACATTTTGCAAGAGGAATCCTGAAGAGGCTGTAGCCATCAAGGAGGAGCTGTTGGAAATGCTGGGAAACCAAAGTTTGATTGCAAAGGCATCAGTGATGATTTCACGCTGGGGGCGATCAAATGGAGTAAAGCAAAAGCCAGGGAGCCTGTTCCCAGATGTATTTGAAACCTGTTAATGTACCACAGCCTACTCAGAAGCACCTCGGGTTTGCCAGTTGGAATGGTTTGTAGTGAAGCACAGAAATCATAGATGTGCTGTATGGCTTCAAATGCTTTAATTGATTTCACCACCTAGCTGGATGTCAGGGCAGAAATGAAAGCAGAGTCATATGAAGCAGGGATAAGGGAAGAAGGGATTTTGGAAAGCCACCCACTCCATCATTTTCATCTCCAGAGAGCACAGACCAGACTTAAATTGTGTCTGCTTAACCTGTCCTTCCACTGATGGAAAGCCCACAGATTCTATGCTGCTTATTCCACTACTTAGTTAGTCTTTTGGCTGGATTTCTTTTTGCTTAATGTCTAACTTGAATTGCCCTTGCAATTCAATCAGGGGAGTTACCCAACCCCTTCTGGTACAACCTGCTCTCTGTATTAGCAGAGGGTATGGATTAGATGATCTCTAGAAGCCCCATACAGCCCCTACCATTCTGTAATCTCATTCCTTCCCTGATAGCAGGGAGTCCATTTTGCAGTCTTCCCTCTGCAGAGAACAGAGCTAAAGCTGATGCCATGTCAGTTAGAACAGCCTTTCATTCATGTGATGGCATCACACCTCATAGAATCAACAGGTTGGAAGAGACCTCCAAGCTCATCCAGTCCAACCTAGCACCCAGACCTAGCCAGTCAACCAGACCATGGCACTAAGTGCCTCATCCAGGCTATTCTTGAACACTTCCAGGCACAGTGACTCCACCACCTCCCTGGGCAGCCCATTCCAATGCCAATCACTCTCTCTGGCAGGAACTTCATCCTAACATCCAGCCTGAATGTGCCCTACCACAGGTTGAGACTGTTCTGTTTCTGTTCCCCTTGCTCTGTTACTGGTTGCATGGGAGAAGAGACCAACCCCACCTGGCTGCAGCCTCCCTTCAGTTAGTAGTAGCCAGCAATGAGCTCTGCCCTGAGCCTCCTCTGCTGCAGGCTGCACACCCCCAGCTCCCTCAGCCTCTCCTCATAGGGTTTGTGTTCCAGGCCCCTCCCCAGCTTTGTTGCCCTTCTCTGGACACCTTCCAGCACCTCAACATCTCTCTTGAATTGAGGGGCCCAGAACTGGACACAGCACTCAAGGTGTGGCCTGAGCAGTGCTGAGCACAGGGGCAGAAGAACCTCCCTTGTCCTGCTGCCCACACTGCTCCTGAGCCAATCCAGGATGCCATTGGCTCTCTTGGCCACCTGGGCACACTGCTGCTTCGTCTCCAGCTACTATCTACCAGTACCCCCAGGTCCCTTTCTGCCTGATCATCCTTCTCCAGATGAACCAATCTCAGTTCCATCAGTTTTTCCTCACACCTCATCTTTTCTGCATCTCTATCCTCAAAATTCCTTGTAGGTTAATCCATATCTTTTTAGAGCTACTGGCTCCAACACAAGCTGGAGAACTCCAGCTCTAAGCCTAGAAGAATTGCTTCACATCTCAAATGTGCTGTTCCTGCTCATTTCTCCCAATTTCCTGCCTGCTTTTCTCCCTCAGTGGCACTCCTCCTGTCTCCCACCACAGCTCCACTCCTTAAGACATCTTCCCTCTCCTCCTTCCCTCTTCACCTTATCACCAAAAGGCTTTAAGTTAGCTTGATATGATTTGTTCTGAAAACACCCATGCTGATTCTTCTCTTATCAGCTTTTATCTTCTGAGTGCTTAAATAAGATTGTCTGACTATTTATTCTGGTATCTTTCTGGGCACAGAGCAGGGAAATGTTTGGTCTGGAATTCCTTAGTGTTTTAAAAGCATATTACCTGATTATTGTTCAATTTTTTTTTGGGGGGGGGAGGGTCAGATACCAGTGGCATATCATCTTCACAAAGAGAATGTCAGCTCTGTGTGCACTGAGAGCTTAATCCTTGGAGAAATGCAGAAGAAAGGATTGTATTTCAGCTGCTCTGCAGCGAGGATGACAGTTGCAGTGTTCAGTGGATCAATGGCATCACAAAAATTGATCTTTAATAAATAGGCTGAGATTCTGTCCTCTAGCAGGCAGTAAAAATGCATTCACTCTGTTCTCTATCTGTGCTATGCATTGCAGCAGACTATGTGCTCAATCCCATCCTGAGGGAGGTGAGGATGTATTTTACATCTCTCAGTTTGTTGTATTTTCTGGGTTTCTTGGCTGGAAAAATGCCAGAGGCTTCTAATAGTGTTTCTCAAGTCTCAGATCACAGGAGAGTAAAATAAAAGGAAACCTAATCAGTGCTGGGCCCAGTCCTGTTCAATGTCATTATTGATGATCTGGATGAGGGGATTGAGTCTATCATCAGTAAGTTTGCAGATGACACCAAGCTAGGAGCAGGTGTGGAGCTGTTGGAGGGTAGGAGAGCCCTGCAGAAGGACCTGGACAGGCTGGATGGGTGGGCAGAGGCCAATGGGATGAGACTGAACAAGGCCAAGTGCAGGGTTCTGCACTTTGGCCACAACAACCCCAAGCAGCACTACAGCTTAGGGACAGAGTGGCTGAGAGCAGCCAGGACGAAAGGGACCTGAGGGTGCTGGTAGAGAGGAGCTGAAGATGAGCCAGCAGTGTGCCCAGGTGGCCAAGAGAGCCAGTGGCATCCTGGCCTGTATCAGGAGCAGTGTGGCCAGCAGGACAAGGGAGGTTATTTTGCTCCTGTACCCAACACTGCTCAGGCCACACCTTGAGTGCTGTGTCCAGTTCTGGGCTCCTCAGTTCAAGAGAGATGTTGAGGTGCTGGAAGGTGTCCAGAGAAGGGCAGCAAGGCTGGGGAGGGGCCTGGAGCACAGCCCTGTGAGGAGAGGCTGAGGGAGCTGGGGGTGTGCAGCCTGCAGCAGAGGAGGCTCAGGGCAGAGCTCATTGCTGTCTGCAGCTGCCTGCAGGGAGGCTGTAGCCAGGTGGGGTTGGGCTCTGCTGCCAGGCAACCATCAACAGAAGAAGGGGACACAGCCTCAAGTTGTGCCATGGGAGGTCTAGGCTGGATGTTGTTAGGAAGTTGTTGTCAGAGAGAGTGATTGGCATTGGAATGGGCTGCCCAGGGAGGTGGTGGAGTCACCATCCCTGGAGGTGTTGAAGCAAAGCCTGGCTGGGGCACTTAGTGCCATGGTCTGGTTGATTGGGCAGGACTGGGTGCTAGGTTGGACTGGCTGAGCTTGGAGCTCTCTTCCAACCTGGTTGATTCTATGATTGTGTGGTTCTAATCCTGTAGTTTAATTCCTTTGGTCATTAAAATGGGAATCCTAAGAGTGGTTTTAAAGAAAATTCTAATTGTACAATTTTTGGTGTGAGGATTGTTTATTCAGAGGAGAAATCCATTTGTGGGCTGTTGATTGGAAAGTAAAAGCTCATTTCCAATGAATGAACAATAGCTGCTTTTGTTTGGGTGTGACTGGAGTTGTCTGCAGCCAGAGATACAAACGTTTGTAAAGAATCCCTCCAAACAGCTTCATCCACAGCTCCTTGGAGCTACAAACTGATGCCAAGAGGACAATAAATAGAAAACCAGAGCATTTTTTTAAAAATCTGTTTGTTTTTCTTGGCATGAAGATGATTTTAGTGACATTTTTTGCTGAGGAAAGGCTTGCTGGCTCTCTGCAAGGACCCAAAATGAGAGTTGTAGCAAGGTGGTTGTTGGTTTCTTCTCCCTAATGAGAAGCAAGAGGAGAAGAGGAGACAGGACAAGAGGAAAAGTTGTGCCAGGGAGGTTTAGGTTGGACATTAGACAAAACTTCTTCACTGAAAGGGTTCTTGACCACTGGAATGGGCTTCTCAGGGAGGTGATGGAATCCCCATCCCTGGAGGTGATTCAAAGAGTTAGAGACCATAGAATCAGCCAGGTTGGAAGAGACCTCCAAGCTCATCCATCCCAACCTAGCACCCAGCCCTGGCCAATCAACCAGACCATGGCACTAAATGCCTCAGCCAGGCTTGGCTTCAACACCTCCAGCCATGGCAACTCCACCACCTCCCTGTTTTACCATGAACTGGTTGCACACTTCAAAAACAACAACAAAAAAGGCCAATTATGCACATTTAGAGGTCTTCTTGAAGGCTTTACCCAAAACATTGATCCTCCATTGCCTCTCATTGCCCTTAATAAACTGATGGGCAGTCAGCCTCTTTCTGCTTTATTTCATCTCTGCTGCTTACCAGAAATGCAATTTCTTTTCCAGCAGAGATCTTGGGCACACTTTTCATTTTGTTGCTTCCTGCATTACCTCAGTGGTTGGTTGTTATTTTTTTCCCTGCTGTTTGAACCATCCACACAGAGGCCTTCCAGGGAAATAACAGAATTGCATCAAGGGAAATAAAAGATTTGATGTAATCCTGAGACAGGTTTTAGCTAAACATAGGCACTTTGTCTTAGAGCAGCTCAATATCTGGATCTAAATATATGGCCTGTGTATACCTGAGATGATATTGTCTACCCCAGAAAGCTATGACTGTTAATTAAAACAGATCAAGGGGTAGCAATCACTTTCCCCCCCCCCCCCCCCTTTCCTGGCATGTTGAGAGAAATGCTTCTTTGTTTTTATTTGAGCCTGAGTCCTTCACACTGACTTTCCCCAAGCCCTTTCCTGGGTGAGCTTCAGTTGCACAAAGTATTCCCAACGTGCTAATTGCAGCCATAAATATTGTCTTTGAGGTTATATCTTAAATGCTTCTCAAACAGTGTGTGGAGAGGTAATATTAGACTTTCTCAATTTACAGCATTACCTGTTTGCACATAACCATCATCTGCAGCTAAAATAGTTGGTAATTTGCTTTTAAGCCCTTTTGCAGGAGAAACACTTTTAAATCAGGCATATTTCACTGAGTAAAAGTGATGAAATTAGGTTAATGCATTATTTATGACGAGTGATTTGCTCAGCCCTATGCAAAGGAGAGGAGCATTTTGAACCAGTTGAATCAAAGCCTTGTGAACAGAGGTGAAAGGATGTTGCTTTCCTCCTTTTTCTCAGCTTCATGACAGGCTGCTTTAATTACTTATTACTTAACTTTGCAACTTGTCATGTGGCAGCTGACACTAAAAAGCTGCCCCTGAAGAGATGAGAAATGCTTTGGTGGTACAACTTGGAATAGTAGCACTGCTGCTTGGTCTTAGAATCATAGAATCAAGAAGGCTGGAAGAGACCTCCAAGATCATCCAGCCCAACCTAGCTCCCAGCCCTAGCCAATCAACCAGACCATGGCACTAAGTGCCTCATCCAGGCTTGGCTTCAACACCTCCAGGGATGGTGACTCCACCACCTCCCTGGGCAGCCCATTCCAATGCCAATCACTCTCTCTGACAACAACTTCCTCCTAACATCCAGCCTAGACCTCCTCTGGCACAACTTGCGACTGTGTCCCCTTGTTCTGTTGTTGGTTACCTGGCAGCAGAGCCCAACCCCAGCTGGCTACAGCCTCCCTTCAGGCAGCTGCAGACAGCAATGAGCTCTGCCCTGAGCCTCCTCTGCTGCAGGCTGCACACCCCCAGCTCCCTCAGCCTCTCCTCATAGGGTTTGTGCTCCAGGCCCTTCTCCAGCCTTGTTGCCCTTCTCTGGACACCTTCCAGCACCTCAACATCTCTCTTGAATTGAGGAGGCCAGAACTGAACACAGCACTCAAGGTGTGGCCTGAGCAGTGCTGAGCACAGGGGCAGAAGAACCTCCCTTGTCCTGCTGGCCACACTGCTCCTGAGCCAGGCCAGGATGCCATTGGCTCTGCTGCCCACCTGGGCACACTGCTGCCTTATCTTCAGCCTGCTAACTATCAGTACCCCCAGGTCCCTTTCTTCTTCGCTGCTCTCAGCCACTCTGGCCCCAGCCTGTAGCACTGCTTGGGGTTGTTGTGGCCAAAGTGCAGAACCCTGCCCTTGGCCTTGTTCAGTCTCATCCCATTGGCCTCTGCCCACCCATCCAGCCTGTCCAGGTCCCTCTGCAGGGCTCTCCTACCTTCCAACAGATCAACAACTGCTCCTAGCTTGGTGTCATCTGCAAACTTACTGATGCTGGACTCAATCCCCTGGTCCAGATCATCAATAAAGATATTGAACAGGACTGTGCCCAGCACTGACCCCTGGGGAACACCACTAGTGCCAGCTGCCAACTGGACGTGGCACCATTCACCACCACTCTCTGAGCTCTATTTTAGCCACAACATCAATGTCCTTTGCTGGAGGTTTTACACAGCATGTCCTCTTCCCCCTTTTAATTCTCTTTATGCACAGTTCTAAGAGAGATACTGCCACTAGAGAAGCACCAGAGTGCAGAATAGGAAATGAAGTCACGTTAATCATGCAGGTACACCTCACTGGATAATTAATAACACATCTTCCTGCCCACATGGAGGACTTCAGAACTGATTAACCAGCAGCTTTCACTGCTGTCCCACTGCATAAAGGAAGTGTGGCAATAAAATGGGGATTCAGCTTCTCAGCATCCCAGAAGCTTAAATTTCATTGATGGTAACAAGGTGACCGAGCTGATGTGAGAGATGGGGATGATATCCCAAGGATAAAACAACCCAAACCCATAAAATAAAAAGAGGTAAGCAAACAATTCTTCAAACCTAAAGAAACCCATAATAATAAAAGAAAGGAAAAGCAAAAGTGGAAGAGCAAAGTACCAACAAATGCACCAACTTCCTAAAACAAGGTTGCAAAGGAAACCACTTCAGTCCCACAAGAAGCAATTAGAAGATCCAGTGGAAATGGGGCATTAAAAAGATGAGTCTCCACAGGAATGAGCTGCTTTTCCCTCATATCTTTCTTTTATTGTTGTTCACATAGAATTCATCCAGCTACATATTCTCTCCACAGTGTCTGAATGTTGCTTTCCCCTTTGCAGAGTGATTATCTGTCCTCTATTGGAAGGAGGTATGAATAAGCAGAAGCTTTCAAGGCTGCAGAAGAGAGTGAAGTGCTCTTTTTATTTCTCTTTGTAGAACACCGAGCCTGTAGGAGGGAAATTAGGAAATATTGTTCTTCTCCAGCATGCATTAGAGGAGCACTTGGTTTATTTACTCATAGCCCACCTGAAACAACCCACAGATGCAGTTAAAGAAATAAATTGACACTACACAACATGGGTTTATATACAGGGAGGAGTAAAGAGAGTCAGGGAAATTCCCTCTTGTGCAGAGTGGATTAGTTCATGCTTAGGAATTTTTGGTTTGGGTTTGGTTTTTTTTCATCCTTTCATTTTTTTTCCCCCTCTAATTTTAATTCTTACAGCTTTGCTGCTTCTCTTGTAGAGAGGGATTGAGCTGAAAGAGTTTGGGGATCATAATCCAGGGCATTTGGTCCTTGGTTTTATGCATTTTGCACCTTCTAGATCAGCTCATGTGTGGTTTAAAACACATCTTTCATTGTAGTTCTTCAGCCACTGTCAGCCAGATTCCTAGGCAAGCAGCAACAAGGGGACACAGGCTCGAGGTGTGCCAGGGGAGGTCTAAGCTGGATGTTAGGAGGAGGTTTTTGGCAGAGAAAGTGATTGGCATTGGAATGGGCTGCCCAGGGAGGTGGTGGAGTCGCTGTCTCTGGAGGTGTTGAAGCAAAGCCTGGCTGAGGCACTTAGTGCCATGGTCTGGTTGGTTGTGTGTAGAGCTGGGTGCTAGGTTGGCCTGGATGATCTTGGAGGTCTCTCCCAACCCTCCTTGATTCTATGATTCTATTCTAAGTAGGCTGCCTATGTTGCAAATGGTAAACATCTTTGTGTCCTTACACTCTTTTAAGTGTCTCTCTGCTACCCTCATTACCTTTTGAAGCCAAAGGAACAAAGAAGGTTCCATAGGCTGCCCAGGGAGATGGTGGAGTTGCCATCCCTGGAGCTGTTCAAGAAGAGCCTGGATGAAGCACTTAGTGCCATGGTCTGGTTGATTGGCCAGGGCTGGGTGCTAGGTTGGGCTGGATGAGCTTGGAGATCTCTTCCAACCTGCTTGATTCTATGATTAGATAATCACTGAGTCTGTTACCTACTGTCATGCCCATAGTGCTCAGTGCTCTTCCTTGGAGGTAGCTGGAGACACTACAAATGTAGGTTAACAGTTTTTATGATCAATCAACTCACAGGCACATACCTGTCCTATTAATAATGCAACTGCAACAGGATTATCGAGTCATGAGTAGCTTAGACACAAATATTAACCACTAACACATTCATCAAAGCTGAGTAAAGTATTAATTAGCTTTGATGCTGCTGGACTGCAGAGTAACAGATACTTTGACCAAGCTCTGCCCACATTGATTAGTGTGATCCCATGCTGTGCACTGTGTTTCCACAACAGAATTGATCTCTTGTTTTCTCCCTAGATGAAGACAAACAGGATTCTAAACCACATTCAAGAGTGTTTCAGACCAACATCAGCCAGGGGGAAAAAAAAAAGGTATGCTTGATAGAAAATGTTATCCTGTATGGGGTTGTAGTGTGAAAGTAACCACTTGAAATTTGCTGTCAGTAGTTTTATACCCCAAAATAAAAACAGAAGAGGAAATTCCCCCTTTTCACTGTGCACAGTAAATCAAAGGGGGGTTATTATCCAGTACTCTTGAAATGCTACTTCCTAAAGGAAGGCTGGATGGTAGGATAATCTGGTTGATTATCTAAGCAAACCATGTCTCTCAGTGCAACATCTGGGGGTGTGCAGCCTGGATAAGAGGAGGCTCAGGGCAGAGCTCATTGCTGTCTACAACTACCTGAAGGGAGGCTGTAGCCAGGTGGGGTTGGGCTCTTCTGCCAACATCCAGTGACAGAACAAGGGGACACAGCCTCAAGGTGTGCCAGGGGAGGTCTAGGCTGGATGTTGTTAGGAAGTTGTTGTCAGAGAGAGTGATTGGCATTGGAATGGGCTGCCCAGGGAGGTGGTGGAGTTGCTGTCCCTGGAGGTGTTCAAGCAAAGCCTGGCTGAGGCACTTAGTGCCATGGTCTGGTTGATTGGCCAGGGCTGGGTGCTAGGTTGGCCTGGATAGTCTTGGATGTCTCTTCCAACCTGGTTGATTCTATGATTCTGTGATAGGTTGAACTGGGTGATCTTGGAGGTCTCTTCCAACCTCATTGATTCTATTATTTTCCATTCCATTCTATTCTGCTCCATTCTTGATTCTAATCTATTCTATTCTATTCTATTCTATTCTATTCTATTCTATTCTATTCTATTCTATTCTATTCTATTCTATTCTATTCTATTCTATTCTATTCCCTGATCTTACAGGTCTTTTCCAACTTTATTGACTCTGTGATTCTAAGAAGAGTCCTACCCACTTCAGCATGGTGACCATCACATCAGTAAAGGCACCCATTGGTGAGGGTATAAATATTGGTACTTCACTGTCACACAGATTTAATAACAGGACCCATTTTTATCATGCATCTTTTAAAGGGGCTGAGATGAACCCATGGAAGATCATTGAATCCTTCCTAACAATATCTATCACTGTCTTAAATTGGCATGAGGTCATTACACTGCATGTATTAAGGGCCAGAAAAATCTCTTCAGGGTTTGACCTGAGTGAGTGTCACAGAGAGATGAATATCCTCAAGGTCTCAAAAGTGTTTTGATCAAGAAAAAATTCAGTTTTCTCCCATTTCCCTTCCCTCCCCCCCCCATCACCTCTAGACAGCTCATTGCCCCTCTAATATTATCTCATTTCTCTGGCTTCTGAAGGAGCCTTTTCATTCACAGCACTTTGCTGACAGTGAGTGGCAGTTGTTCATTAACCATTATCTCTTCTAATTTTCTGTGAACTAATTGTAAGGAGCCCAAGAACAGCTCTTGGAAGAGCAGAGCACTGAGGGATAAGAGAAGGGGGGAAAAAAAGGAGCAGGTTGGGCTTATATTGGGTCAGTGCAATTTAGAGCAGTATTTCTTTCAAGAGATGCAGAGGTCTGGAAGTCAATTGTTGAAAAGCAGGCAGAAAGAGGTCTGCTAATGGTCTGCTAATATCAATTCAGGGATCAATAGAAATGTCCTGTTTTGATGCAAGCTCCTATGGCAATTTCTAGGGGACAATACTTACCTTATGTCATGGCAAGCATCTTTATTGCATAGGTTAAATGAGCCAGTGGAAGGAAAAATATTGCTAGCATACTGGAACATGGCAGGAGAAGTGAAGAACAGACATAGCCAGGCACAAAGATAAAACAGCTGGGAAAAAAATATACATAGGAAAAAAAACATAAGAGAAGAAACAACCAAACCAAACCTACCCCAAAAACCCCCACAAAAAACCTCCCTGTCTGAGCTGATCCTTACAGCCCAAAGCTGATGCTAGAAGAAACATGTTCAGGCCACACCTAGAATACTGGGCTCTGTTTTGAGCCCCTTAGTATAGGAAAGGCATTAAGGTGTTGGAGTGTGCCCAGAGAAGAATAACAAAGCTGGTGAAGGGTCTAGAGAACAGGTCTTAAATGGAGCAACTGAAGGAACTGGGATGGTTTAGTTTGGAGAAGAGGAGGCTGAGAGGAGAGCCCTTTGCTCTCTGCCTAAAAGGAGGTTGTAGTGAGGTGGGGGTTGGTCTATTCTCTCTAGGATCAGGTAATAGAACAACAGCTAATCATAGAATCAACCAGGTTAGAAGAGACCTCCAAGCTCATCCAGTCCAACCTAGCACCCAGCCCTAGCCAATCAACCAGAGTCAGATTGGATGTGAGGAGGAAGTTGTTGAGCATGAAGGTGGTGAGAGCTTGGAATGGGTTGCCCAGGGAGGTGGTTGAGGCCCTATCCATGGAGGTATCACAGTATCACAGTATCATCAGGGTTGGCAGAGACCTCACAGATCATCAAGTCCAACCCTTTACCACAGAGCTCAAGGCTAGACCATGGCACCAAGTGCCACGTCCAACTTTGCCTTGAAGTGAGGTGTTTAAGGCCAGGCTGGATGAGGCTGTGGACAGCCTGATCTAGGGTAGGGTGTCCCTGCCCATGGGGCTTGGAACTAGATGATCCTTGTGGCCCCCTCTTGCCCTGACTGATTCTATGCTTCTGTGATTTCAGTAACTCACAATAAAACCAGAGGCAAATGTGAATGACAGCTGTGGGAATAAAAAGACTACTTTCAGATTTCCCTGTCTCTCAGGATTTAGACTAATAGGTGGATGCAGCATGAAAAGACAAACAGGGGTGGGAAAAATAAATGATAGCTGCAGTGGTCTCCATGTAGCACACAAGTAAGACACAGGCACCTGTATAAATCAAGCCTGCAGGCAGAGCACAAATGGATTCACAGGTGGTGGAACAGCAGCTGACATCTACAGAGCTGATGGTGAAGAAATATGACCAAGTTGAATAGTTTGGACAAGCTTTAATTCAACACAGCACACTGTTGAGGATGGATGGCTTTTCAAAGAGCTTAGGACTGTTCCTGCCCTGCTCACAGTGCCTGCTGGCCCCTGGGATGAGGAATTAATCCAGCCCCATTGGTAGGAGAGCAGCGCTAAAGAGGAGCAGCTGATGGTGATCGCTGGAGCTCATTTGGAATGATGCTTGTGATCAGGTGCTGAGGCTGTGGTTGGAATCAGGTGGACTGCACCATATGGTAGTTCCACAGCTAGACCAGAAGTTCAAGTGTTAAAAAGATGTAAGGCAAACCCCCCACATCTCTGAGAGAGGGTACAGAGAAGGGCCACAAAGAGGATTAAAGCCTGGAGTGTTTTGTCTCTATGAGGACAGTTGGGTCTGTTCAGCCTGGAGAAGAGAAGGCTCCTAGGAGACCTTAAAGATGCCTTCCTGTACCTGAAGGGGACCTACCAGAAAGCTGGAAAGAGACTTTTGGTAAGGGCATGTTGTGATAGGACACAGGGCAATGGTTTTAAACTTGAGCAGGTTAGATTTAGAATCATAGAATCAAGCAGGTTGGAAGAGACCTCCAAGCTCATCCAGTCCAGCCTAGCACCCAGCCCTAGCCAGTCAACTAGACCATGGCACTAAGTGCCTCATCCAGTCTTTTCTTGAACACCTCCAGGGACAGCCACTCCACCACCTCCCTGGGCAGCCCATTCCAATGGCAAATCACACACTTTAGGCAGAAGTTCTTTACCATGAGGGTGGTGAGACAGTGGAATGGGTTTTCCAGAGAAGTTGTGGATGTGCCATCCCTGGAAATAGAATCATAGAATCATTCAGGGTTGGAAGGGACCACAAGGATCAGCCAGTTCCAGCCCCACTACAGTGGGCAGGGACACCTTACACTAGATCAGCCCAGCCACAGCCTCAGCCAGCCTGGCCTTAAACACCTCCAGGGATGAGGCTTCCACCACCTCCCTGGGCAACCCATTCCAGGCTCTCACCACCTTCATGCTTCACTTCTTCCTAACATCCAGTCTGAATCTCCCCAAGTCTAGCTTTGTTCCATTTGCCCCAGTCCTATCACTACCTGAATCTTTAAGACCAGGCTGGATGAGTTTTGACCAGCTTGGTTTAGTGAGAGGTGTCCCTGCCCATGGCTGGAGCTTTGGAGCTAGATGATTTTTAGAGTCCCTTCCAACCCAAGCCATCTATGATTCATTGCCATGCAAATGTTCCTAGTACTTAGGATACTGGGGAGGGTATTGCTGAATTCCTTATGGATGAGGCTGAAAAGAAATGTTAGCCTTGGAGTAGATTAAAGGCAGGTAAACAGAGCAGCAGAAATATCAGTCATAATAATGAAGGGGGAAGGAGATGGCTTCTCCAGATTGGTAACCTTCATCAAACAAATGCAGGATGAGATCATTTCAACACAGATTGGAAGAATTATGGAGTGAAAAACAAGTTGAGTAAATCAGCAAGCATGTCAGGTGAGACTTGGCAGTGAAGATGGAGGTTTCTCTTTTAATTTCCTGAAAAGGCACCTTCTAGTCTCACAGGGATGGAGCTATGAGGACACACTGCCAAGAGATGCTGCTGGCTACACACCTCCACCCCCTCGCCCAGAAGGCTGTGGATGTGTCTGCAGGAGAGAGATATCTATGAAGAAACTCAGGACACACCTTGAGTGCTGTGTCCAGTTCTGGGCTCCTCCATTGCAGAGAGATGTTGAGGTGCTGGAAGGTGTCCAGAGAAGGGCAGCAAGGCTGGGGAGGGGCCTGGAGCACAGCCCTGTGAGGAGAGGCTGAGGAGGGTGTGTAGCCTGCAGAAGAGGAGGCTCAGGGCTGAACTCATTGCTTTCTACAATGAAGAGAGGCTGTAGCCAGCTGGGGTTGGTCTCTTCTCCCAGGTAACCAACAACAGAACAAGGGGACAGAGTCTCAAGTTGTGCCAGGGCAGGTCTAGGCTGGATGTTAGGAGGAAGTTCTCCAGAGAGTGAGAGAGTGGCATTGGAATGAGCTGCCCAGGGAGGTGGTGGAGTCGCTGTGCCTGGAGGTGTTGCAGCCAAGCCTGGCTGGGGCACTTAGTGCCATGGTCTGGTTGATTGGCCAGGGCTGGGTGCTGGGTTGGCCTGGATGATTTTGGAGGTCTCTTCCAACCTGGTTGGTTCTATGATTAGCTGAGCACAGTTGAGGGGGAGAATCTCCTCCCTCACCCTGCTGGCCACATTTCTCCTGCTGCAGCCCAGGCTCTGCTTGGCTTTCTGAGCTGCAAGTGCACACTGCTGGCTCATGTTGAGCTCGTCCAGCAGCACCCCCAAGTCCCTCTCCTGGGGGCTGCTCTCCAGCCACTCACTGCCTAGCTTGTAGTTGTGCTTGGGATTTCCTGCACCCAGCTGCATACCCTATATCATTCTTTCTAGACTTGTGCATTTACACCTACCTCACATGCCCTAATTTTGCACCTTGGGTAAGTTTCAAAGCTCATCCTGACTTCCACACCATTTCAATCTCTTTAGCTATCTCTAATACATTTAAAACCAATCACCAGTGTCTTTTAAACTATTGTTCCTCTGCTGCCTAAACTCTGAGACATCTAAGCCCTCCCAAATATCTGCACCATCTGTCACAGTCTCCAAATTACCATTCTAGTTATCACCCATAAAGGGATGGAGTCATTTGATGGGGAATTTATGCATAGCATTGGTCACCTGCTCGCCCAGGACACAATTGAATCTGCCCCTGGGGGATTTTGTAGAGCTACTGAGTCAGAGGTGGGGTTAATCATATGCATAGAGGGCTAAGAAGAGTGCATGGAATCCTGTGGAGAGTTTGAAAGGGTGGTTATGAATGAGCACATGTGAGGCAGAGCAAGGATGGGCTTTTAATTGCTGGTGGTAAAATGAGGTGGTTTGGAGCAGGGTATGGGGCTGAGAGAAGTAACTAATGGGTTCCAAATAAGGGGTGATAGTAAAACTACATCTGCCTGCTCTGTGCTTTTTCACATGAGCACAGGTACAAAGCAAGATTCAGTGAACTTGGTGTTCTCAAAGGGCTCTTCCAATCCTGTTGAGCCCCCAGCACAGGAAGGACATGGAACTGCTGGAGTGAGTCCAGAGGAGGGCCATGAAGATGCTCAAAGGGCTGCAGCAGCTCTGCTATGAGGACAGGCTATGAGAGTTGGGGCTCTGCAGCCTGGAGAAGAGAAGGCTTCAAGGAGACCTTGGAGTGGCCTTCCAGTATCTGAAAGGGGCTGCAGGAGGGCTGAGGAGGGACTATTGGTGAGGTCTTGTATTGACAGGATGAGGAGGAATGGGTCTAAAGTGGCAGAGGGGAGATTGAAATTGGATGTTAGGAAGAAGTTCTTTGCAGTGAGGGTGGTGAGACACTGGCACAGGTTGAGGGTGGTGAGACACTGGCACAGGTTGCCCAGGGAGGTTGTGGAGCACAGAAGCACAGAATGTGATCAAAGATCACATTCTGTGCTTCTGTGCTCCACAACCTCCCTGGAGATGTTCAAGGCCAGGTTGGATGAGTCCTTGAGTGACCTGTTCCAGTTGGAGATGTCCCTGCCTATGGCAGTGGGTTAGAACTGGATGATCTCTGAGGCTCCTTCCAACCTAAACCCTTCTTATGAATCTCAACAGTTCTATTATTCTATTCTGTGATCTCTTAGGCAAATTTCCTACAGAGGCAGCACAATCTTCACTGAGATGAAAACCCAAAGCCTTTGTATCCTCTTTTGTTTTGATGCTTACAATTATCCCAAGTGCTTTAGTAAAACAATGCCATAGCTCATGGCATAGAAACGAAGTGTTCCCATCCTTTGAAGAAGCTAAACTTGCACCAAAAGCTGCTCTGCATTCCTTCCACCCAAGCAAAACACCCAGTTTGCAGAGAGACACGATGACATTGAGGAAGTCACAATGAAATCCTTCAAACTTGTTATTGTAGAGGTAGCATTCTCCAAGGATCTGCTCCAAAAGGCTCTGTACTCAGTAGGAATCTTTCTGCCTCGGGGCTCCCTCGATGCTTTGCCAGATCCTCTGTCTCTGGTAATATTTCAAGCAGTTTATTACAAAACTCCATAATGCAATATGCATTGCTTGTGTGGCTGGAAACCTTTATATCAGCTGTCTAGATAAATGCTGGTGCTGCTGTCACAATACAGCTCAACAGAGGTAAGAAATATAGTGCTGTGTTTACAAATTTGATCCATTCAGGACCTGGGGCTGTAGTAACTTAGATATAAGAGCATTTATGCACAGAATCAGTGGAGCATGCACAGCATTATTTGTCAAGATGGTGTATGTATGGTGCCAGAGTTGGGTATTAGCACCTCCTTGGTATAACAGGAATAAACATTTCATGGGAGAACATGAAGGACACTGGCAAGGTTTAGCACCAGCAGAGTCTCATAACGAACCCATGGAATATTTGTGTTGTACATTGCACATAAAATATGGGAGAGGTAGCCAAGTGAAGCCCTCCCAAAACTGAGTGAGCAGGACACTTTTATGGTGGTAATATAACTGACAGAGTATTGCCAGACTTTTATGAACCTTGTGTTTTCCATTGGTGTTCCTTCGACTTAGAGAATCAAACAGGATGGAGGAGACCTCCAAGCTGATCCAGCCCAACCTAGCACCCAGCCCTGGCCAGTCAAGCACACCATGGCACTAAGTGCCTCAGCCAGGCTTGTCTTGAACACCTCTAGAGGCAGCAACTCCACCACCTCCCTGGGCAGCCCATTCCAATGCCAATCACTCACTCTGCCAACAACTTCCTAACAACATCCAGCCTGAACCTCCCCTGGCACAACTTAAGACTGAGTCCACTTGTTCTATTGATGGTTGCCTGGCAGAAGAACCCAACCCCACCTGGCTACAGCCTCCCTGCAGGGAGCTGTTGACAGCAATGAGGTCAGCCCTGAGCCTCCTCTTCTCTAGGTTAAACAACACCAGCTCCCTCAGCCTCTCCTCACAGGGCTGTGTTCCAGGCCTCTCCTCCTAACATCCAGCCCTCCCTTCAGGTAGTTGTACCACATAGAATCATAGAATCAGCCAGGTTGGAAGAGACCTCCAAGATCATCCAGTCCAACCTAGCACCCAGCCCTAACCAATCAACCAGACCATGGCACTAAGTGCCTCATCCAGGCTTTTCTTGAACACCTCCAGGGATGGTGCCTCCACCACCTCCCTGGGCAGCCCATTCCAATGCCAATCATTCTCTCTGTGAAGAACTTCTTCCTAACATCCAGCCTGTACCTACCCTGGCACAACTTGAGACTGTGTCCCCTTGTTCTATTGCTGGTTGCCTGGGAGAAGAGGCCACCCCCTACCTGGCTACAATGCCCTTTCAGGTAGTTGTAGACAGTAATAAGATCACCTCTGAGCCTCCTCTTCTCCAGGCTAAACAGGCCCAGCTCCCTCAGCCTCTCCTCATAGGATTTGTGCTCCAGGCCCCTCCCCAGCTTCATTGCCCTTCTCTGGACACCTTCCAGCACCTCAACATCTCTCTTGAATTGAGGAGCCCAGAACTGGATGCCACACTCAAGGCCACTTAGAGGTCATTCCACAGCAAGACTGAACAGAAGAAGAAAGGGTTTCCATGATCTATACAGAGCACTCTTAAGGTTTTTGGGTTCAGCAAAGTCTAGTGTGCAGCAAGTGTCAGATGCATCATTGTGCTGTGCCATGTGAAGGATTCTTTCAGGTGTCTGCAATAGTGCCTACAGTTAAAGGTTATGGTAGAATAACGCTGAAGAAATTCATTGGCTCTGGACCTGGTGGTAATGTGAATGATGAAAGGGTGATGGCTGTTACAGCCTTGAAGCATTACAGTCATTTTGCTATGATAATAGTCCTCAGATTTGGTTATAGCCCTAATATGTTACCTGGAAGTTAAAATCAGATGCTAAGGTCTGCTGGCACACAGTGATCACTTACCGTCTCCAGCGTCATTTCTGGAAGGAAAGGAGTTGATCTGGGGATAACTTCTGGTTTCTTTTGTCTCCTTCCTTTTTTGTTTGCAGTTTTGGGGGGGTGGGTTTTGTTTGGTTGGGTTTTTTTTTGGTGGTTGGTTGTTGGGGGTTTCACAGGCTCACAGCACGGCAGGGGTTGGAAGGGACCCAAAGAAACCATCGCGTCCAACCCTCCCTGCCACAGCAGGGATGTAGAATCTAGCTCACATCCAGACAGGCCTTGAAAGTCTCCAGAGGAGACTCCACAACCTTTCTGGGGAGTCTGTTCCCCAGAGGCTTGGGGATTTTGGGGGCTTTTGTTTGGTTGGTTTTGGTTTGGGTTTTTTTGGTTGGTTGGTTTGTTGCTGTGATTTGGTTTTGCTTTCTTTTGCTTTGGGTTTTTCAGAACAACTAAACATGGAATTTGCATTTCAGAGGAGGAATCCCTTTTAGATCAACATGTCTAGCTTGAAACACACCAAAGTGTATTCTCTCTCCTGCTCTATTCTTTTAACACTTGATGCTAAGGCATCAGTGGACTCGATGATCTCAAAGGTCTTTTCCTACCTGCTTAGTTCTGTGATGCTGTGGTTGTGAACCTTCTGGAGTTAGAAGCAATACACCAAAGCTGTCAAGTGACTGAGAGCTTACAAACCAGACCCTACAGAGTGGTTTGGGTTTGAGGTACGTTGAACAGGCATGTGCAAAGCAGCAGCTCACAGGAACCTGCCTGGTCTGTTAGGCTTGTCTGGGGCATGCAGTGTTGCCACAGGCTCTGAAATGGCTGTTGAGGTGGATCTCAGCCTTCTTCTTCCCTGCAGAAGTAGGTAGAAGGGAGTCAATCACTATTTTTCCACCAGACAGTTGTCTCAGCTGTCTCAAACAATGCCCATTATGGCACCTCACAATCCTTAGTGCTTGTTTGATCCATCATTTTGAGGATTCTCAAATGAAGGACTCTGTCTGTGGTTACTGTCACCACTGCAAGCTGGAAGATTGCAATCTGAGCCACAGCAAGGTCATGTAATAAAGCATACAGCAGAAGAAAGACTAATAGTAACTTCCACTGGGTGCACAATAAATACAGAATGAAGTGATTGGCATTGGAATGGGCTGCCCAGGGAGGTGGTGGAGTCACCATCCCTGGAGGGGTTCAAGCAAAGTCTGGATGAGGCACTTAGTGCCATGGTCTGGTTGACTGGCTAGGGCTGGGTGCTAGATTGGACTGGATGATCTTGGAGGTCTCTTCCAACCTGCTTGATTCTATGATTCTATGGTTTGGACACAGCAGAAGAAAGACTAATAGTAACTTCCACTGTGTGCATAATAAATACAGAATGAAGTGATTGGTGTTGGAATGGGCTGCCCAGGGAGGTGGTGGAGTCACCATCCCTGGAGAGGTTCAGGAAAAGCCTGGATGAGGCACTTAGTGCCATGGTCTGGTTGACTGGATAGGGCTGGGGGATAGGTTGGACTGGCTGAGCTTGGAGGTCTCTTCCAACATGGTTGATTCTATGATTCTATGGTCTGGTTGATTGGATAGGGCTGGGTGCTAGGTTGGCCTGGATGATCTTGGAGGTCTCTTTCAACCTGGTTGATTCTATGATTCTATAAGTTTAGTGGCAGAGAATTGAAGAGCTGTGAAAGTCAAAGCATTTTTATTCAGTTTCTGATTCTCCCTCTGCAGAGAGGAGGGAGGCAAAGGAGGGCAAATAAAACGAGGAAAAAGATGAGAATAATATTGCAGCTAAAGCCAAGCTGGTTCCTGACAAGCTGATAAAGGAATGAAATGGTGTCACAATTAGGACAGTGCAGAATAGAAATGCAATATTTGTTCTCTAGTCTCTGCTGTGCTTTACTTTAGGGGACAAGAAAGCATCTGACGAAAAGAGGAGTCGTGTTCACAGGGTGAACTCATCCCAGATTTCACTTCTGTAGCTTGGGATAGGTGGATACACTCCTTACCCCAGGTCTCTGTATTTCTGGAGCTCCACACACCTGCCTGGAACTCAAACATTCAGGGGAGATACCGCAGTTAACTATTAAACCTGACAGCCTTTATACGTCTGGTACAATAATTGATTCCATGCTATGCTAACCTACTCCGCAGGTTAAAGCAGCAAGGAGAGTTCCATATCAGAGAGCAGTCACTGAATTATGATTTCTAAGGGAGGTTGTTTGGTTGTTTTTTTTCAAAGCACTGAAGCAATTTCCATTTCTGTTCTCCTTTTGAATCACTTTTTATGGCTGATGAATGCGGTGACCACTTGCGCAGGCAAGAGGACAAATTCCACCCTGAGATTTCCTCTGAGAGAGGGGGGAAAAAAAAGCCACAGTGAAATCACTTTAAAACCCCTGAAATATTAAAAGTAGGCTAACTTCTTGAGGGGAAAAGATTATAGATTTGTTTTTTTTTTTCCTCTCTTTTTGTTGTGGTCTATTTGCTACCTGGTTGTGGCTTCTTGTTGGAGTGTGGAGCTGGGGAGTGCTTGGCAGTGGCCACAGCCTGAGCAATTTCTGGCATTTAGGAGTTTGAAGGCAGACAAACTGACACAGTTTTGTGGAACAGGCTGGGGAAAGTGGCTGAGAGCAGCCAGGAAGAAAGGGACATGGGGGTGCTGTTAGAGAGTAGCTGAAAATGAGCCAGCAGTGTGTCCAGGTGGGCAAGAGAGCCAATGGCATCCTGGCCTGGATCAGGAGCAGTGCAGCCAGTAGGACAAGGGAGGTTCTTCTGCCTCTGTGCTCAGCACTGCTCAGGCCACACCTTGAGTGCTGTGTCCAGTTCTGGGCTCCTCAATTCAAGAGAGATGTTGAGGTGCTGGAAGGTGTCCAGAGAAGGGAGATGAAGTTGGTGAAGAGCTTGGAACACAACTTCTATGAGGAGAGGCTGAGGGAGCTGGGGGTGTGCAGCCTGCAGCAGAGGAGGCTCAGGGCAGAGCTCATTGCTGCCTGCAGCTGCCTGCAGGGAGGCTGTAGCCAGGTGGGGTTGGGCTCTGCTGCCAGACAACCAGCAACAGAACAAGGGGACACAGGCTCAAGCTGTGCCAGGGGAGGTCTAGGCTGGATGTTGTTAGGAAGGTGCCAGAGAGAGTGATTGGCATTGGAATGGGCTGCCCAGGGAGGTGGTGGAGTTGCTGTCCCTGGAGGTGTTGAAGCCAAGCCTGGCTGGGGCACTTAGTGCCATGGTCTGGTTGATTGGCCAGGGCTGGGTGCTAGGCTGGGCTGGATGATTTTGGAGGTCTGTTCCATCCTGGTTGGTTGTATGTTTCTATGAAAATGTATTGGCATAATGTCACTGCTGCCACATTTTGGATTCCCCCAACTCTTCTAGATCAGAAAGGTCTCAGAGAAGAACTCAGCCTCCTCTGTTGTCCTCAGTTGAAGAGGTTTTCTGGGGTAATTCTCAGACTGGATAAATAGTTTTTTTATTAATGACACAAAAATGGAGCTTAATCTATAGTTCTAACCACTGGGGTTTGTTTGGTTGAGGGTTTTTTAGCACATATATTAATTTCTAAGAGCTAAATGTGGGATTCAGAGTGCTGGATGCAACAGAAGTTGCCCAACTTTCCCTTCCAGGGTATGTAACCTTTTCTCTCTGCTTCAGATTCACCTCCACCACCAGCAAAGTGGTTTAAAGGTGAATCTCTTACTCTTCAGAAAGCTCCTTAAGCAAAAAGTAGGATTTTTCAGGTTGCCTTCAGTATTCCCAGGCATTACTGTGCCACTTAGATACATTTTACACCTGGAAAAGCAAAGCTGCTGCTGTGGGCAGCTGCTCAGGGGCACTCGATTCATATCCTGCTCTCACTCCACAGTTACGCCAAGTGGAAAACGATTCACCTCCGGATTAACTCACCAGATAATGCCTTTATGCCTGCTGCTACAAGTGGTTGCCATGCCCCATTGTCTGCTGGAGTGACAGAATTTCCCCTTCAGAGAGGACTGAATCAGGCTGCAGATGGTCAAAGGCCACTTCTTCTCCCAGGCAGCTCTCGCCGCGTATTTAAGGTGAGAAATGAACGCCGCTTTCCTTTTTCTTTTGCACCTTAGGAGTGCTGAGCTGCAGAAAATGGGCATAGCTTTCCTTTTAATTCCATAATCTTATTAGCCCAGCTCCAGTAAAAACTGATAATGAAAGCTGAGGATATTGAGAACTTGGATTTTTTTGGCCATTAAGTTTAACTTGCTATTTTTTCCCCCGCTCCGAGCGCTGCGGTACTTACTGTAGTCCAACTCTTTTTAAGGCCACCCAGGGAAACATAAACCCTTGCAGCCAGCCATTTTCTGTCAAAATTACATCTGACCTGCATATTTTTGCAATTCTCTGATGCATTATACAGTCAGATCAGGTTGTTCCTTGACCACTTGTTCACCCCTATCAATTGCATTAGCATTTAACCCGTCAGTTTAAATTACAAAGGTAACAAAGGTTTAGGGAGGTTACAACAGATCCAATCTCACACAGAAGTGGGGAAGAATAATCTTAAATCATCCTTCAATGCTGGTGTTAGTTTTTTCCCTCCTGGCATACATATACTCACCTTCTAGAAGCATCACTGTGGGCAACTTTTTATGGTGAAGACAACACGAGATCAGCAAGAGGAGTACCAGCAACAAGACAAGCATGTATATTTTAGCTGAACTCAGAGTGCATCTCCTGCCTCCTCACTCATTTTCTCTTCTATTCTCTACCCTTTTTTCAGGGCTGAATTTCCTCCTCCTTTTTTTTTTTTCTCCTCTCTATAGAGATTTTGTTCTTCCTTGTGTCTGATTAGTAAATTAGGTCCCATTCTGTAGTCACACAGGGAAGACATCAGGAGACTGGATGAGGTTGCTTGGCCAGGGCTGGGTGCTAGGTTGGACTGGATGAGCTTGGAGGTCTCTTCCAACCTGGTTGATTCTATGATTCTATGACTCTTAGTTCTTTAGACTTGATGGGACTGTGTCTGCAGGAGGAACAGTCCAGCCTCAAACTATTTGTCATCCTCTGCTGGGCCTTCTACAGGTCTGCCATATCAGATTTGGGATGGTTTTGGGTGGTGTCATAATAAAAGGTCAACCTATGGCTGCCACATCAGATTTGGGATAGTTTTGGGTGGTGTCATAATAAAAAGCCAACCTATGTCTGCCATATGAGATTTGGGATTGCTTTGGGTGGTGTCTTAATAAAAAGCCAACCTATGATGCCAGCACTCAAAGACTAAAAACCTGTTCTCTTTTCAGTCAGAGAAAATGCTTGAGAAAAAAAACAACATAGAAACTATATTTGTTTTGTCTAGGATCTTCCAGAAAAGTCCTTTCCAACCAAAATGAATCAGGGCTACAGGCTGGGGACAGAGTGGCTGGAGAGATGCTGTACTCTCTGTAGGTATTAAAAAACAAACCAACCAACCTTTTTTTCCCCTCTGTCCAGAATGCATATTGGAAAAGCTCTAAAAATAACCATTTTTTTCCTCTGTGTTTTAAGTTTGAACAATAGACAAATGCTGAAGATAATGGTGTTGGAAAATAGCTGAGGCATCTATCTCTGCCTGCTTGCACAAATACCAACTTTACCATGTGCAGCTGTACCATATGAGCTGTGCCATGATAAATGTTGTTGAGCTAGAACCATAGAATCAGTCAAGGTTGGAAGGGACCACGAGGATCAGCCAGTTCCAGCCTCCCTGCCATGGGCAGGGACACCTCACATTAGATCAGGCTGGCCACAGCCTCATCCAGCCTGGCCTTAAACACCTCCAGGGATGAGGCTTCCACCACCTCCCTGGGCAATCCCTCCCAGGCTCTCACCACCCACACAGTGAAGAACTTCTTCCTATCATCCAGTCTGAATCTACCTATTTCCAGGTTTATTCCATTCCACTCAGTCCTATCACTACTTGACAGCCTGAAGAGTGGAGCTTGGCTGACTTTTGGCTATAGGGTGCATTCCTGTTTGAAATTAGGATGTGTTGGCTTCATCATCTCCCCAGATGTGGAGGAGCTGCTCCAGCTTTCATGCTGAAGGGGGCTGAGATAGGGTTTGCATGCTAGCCTCTGGGCAGGATGCTGCCCAGGGAGGTGGTGGAGTCACCATCCCTGGGGGTGTTGAAGCAAAGCCTGGATGAGGCACTTAGTGCCATGGTCTGGTTGACTGGCCAGGGCTGGGTGCTAGGTTGGACTGGATGATCTTGGAGGTCTCTTCCAACCTGCTTGATTCTATGATTGGCCAGGGCTGGGTGCTAGGTTGGACTGGATGATCTTGGAGGTCTCTTCTCTGCTTGATTCTATGATTCTACAATTTATATCATTAGATATATCTAAATGTAGAACTGGTAGAATTGTAGTGGTTTGGGTTTGAAAGGACCTTTAAATGTCTTCATGTCCAACCTCCAGGGATGTCTTCAACTAGGGCAGGTTGTTCAGAGCCCAAAACAACCTGACCTGAAATGATTTCAGGGACTGGGGCTATCTACCACTCTCTGGGCTACCTGGGGCAGCGTTTCACTGCACTCAGCACAGATGATGTCTTCCTTCTCTCTCCTCTAAATCTCCTCCTTTAGTTTCAAACCATCTCTCCTTGTCCTGTCACAACAGGAGAAGGTTGTCATGAGAATCTATTGAGCATCCAGACAGGAAATACAACTTCATGCTAGTCAATAAGAATTTCCAATGAGCCTTTGGAGCCATACAGGTGTCAAAAAAAGACACTTTTTACAGTGACAAGAGTGATTCAGCCCTTATTGATGTAACCCACAATATTACTGCTCTGGAGCAAAGACAAGTAGATTACTCTGCAGCTGCATGCCAGGTTTTATTACAGAGTGCATTGGGAATTGTCAGGCTTCTGAGACTCCTCTACCATTTGTGCTCTCAGAAGGCTCTTATGGCTTTTCCCTAGCAGCTCATATTCTGTTTTCAATACATAAGGAATAATGTTAAGGAAAGAAACAAAAAGCTGAAGTGATTTTCATCTTCAGTGCAGCACTCACTGCTCCATGGCACAGATGTGGATTTTGTTATTCTTTGCACACAGACAGCTTGGATTTGGATTTTTGTCTCCATCACCTCCTCAGTTTGTAATAAGACCTAACTTACACCTGTCATCATCTTAACTGGCCAGCTGAGGCTGTTTCCAGCAGAGGCTCCTTCATCAGCCTCATTCTTCATTGATGAGAGGAGAGGTCCCCTATGACTGAGTTGGAGGTGAACTGGATAGAGCTGATGAGCTGAGGCCCTCAGAGAGCTTGTAGACATCAAAACAGATTTCCTGGTGCAAAATGCTCCAAGGAAAGAGCAGATTTAATCTGAGGGTTCTGCTTTATGCTTCCAACTCCCTTGTAATGATCTTCTTCACCCAATGCATGTGAGGAGCATCCTTTTCAGTTTGAAAGGCTTTTTCTCTTTGGAGAGAGGAGCATTAAAACCATGTAAAAGTGAAGTGGCTCCAGATTTATGTTCTGTTGCTTCACTCTAGTTTCTTTCTTCCCCAAAATGAGCACTTCATTGTGGAACAGACTTGCCACTGCTCCCCAGTGTTCTCAGGAACTCAGCAGAGGCAGAAAGTTCAGGGAGAGAGGCAAAAAAACTAAGAACAAGCAACATAGATCCACAGTCTTTCCATCAGCACTTTGTATCCACATCCCTACAGCCACCAGCCAGCAGCTAAACCCAAAGTTACTTTGGTTGCAATCTTTGCATGTGAGAGAAAATGAAAACCCAAACACCCCAACACAAACCCAAACAACTAGAACTACAAAAGCATTTCAATCTGTGTGATCACATTTTGACCAGGCAGCTATTGCTGCTTTGACCCAACAAGAATGGGTGTGAATTATGGCACAGGTGGTTCTGCCTCAGCACAAGGGGGAACTTCTTTACTGTAAGGGTCACAGAGCACTGGAACAGGCTGTCCAGAGAGGTTTGGGGTCTCCTCTGGAGCCTTTCAAGTCCTGTCTGGATGTGGTCCTCTGATCTGTGTTAGATAGTATGGTGCTGCTCTGGCAGGGGGGTTTGGACTCAGTGATCTCCTTGAGTCCCTTCCAACCCCTAACATCCTGTGAACTGCTGCTCTCTGATTGGGGAACTCTTACTGAGAAAGAACAAAATGCTTCTCTTCTCTCACATAATCCCCTGGGATATTCCAAAGGAAAATGACTATTTGAATATAGACCAGGCCCTATAAGAGCAGCTCATCCAGACCTGATTAGAATGCATTGTAATATGCTCACAGTATTCACAGCATCACCAAGGTTGGAAGAGACCTCACAGATCATCAAGTCCAACCCTTTAGCACAGAGCTCAAGGCCAGACCATGGCACCAAGTGCCACGTCCAGTCCTGCCTTGAACAGCCCCAGGGACGGCGACTCCACCACCTCCCCGGGCAGCCCATTCCAGTGTCCAATGACTCTCTCAGGGAAGAACTTTCTCCTCATCTCCAGCCTAAATCTCCCCTGGCACAGCCTGAGGCTGTGTCCTCTTGTTCTGGTGCTGGCCACCTGAGAGAAGAGAGCAACCTCCTCCTGGCCACAACCTCCCCTCAGGTAGCTGTAGACAGCAATGAGGTCCCCCCTGAGCCTCCTCCAGGCTGAACAACCTCTTGTGCGAGCTGAGCATCGGTGAACTGCAATCCATTCCTAGCTGCTTTAAACAGCTCCAGCAAACTCAGGTGGCAACATGCCCGTAGCTACATGTCTTGGAGCTCAGATTTAAACTATTACTTCTAATTGTATATATTGGTAAATTAAATTTTCTTTTTTTTTTTCCCATTCTTTTCCAGTTTCTTGCAGCAGCATCATAGAATCATAGACAACACAACAACCAAACACACCCAAAGCATAATCCTGATGCTGTTTACCTATAAATGCTGTGGCAAGCAGCAACAGAACAAGGGGACACAGTCTCAAGTTGTGCTGGGGAAAGTTTAGGCTGGATGTTGTTAGGAAGTTGTTGGCAGAGAGAGTGATTGGCATTGGAATGGGCTGCCCAGGGAGGTGGTGGAGTTGCTGTCCCTGGAGGTGTTGAAGCCAAGCCTGGATGAGGCACTTAGTGCCATGGTCTAGTTGCTTGGATAGGGCTGGGTGCTAGAATGGACTGGCTGAGCTTGGAGCTCTCTTCCAACATGGTTGATTCTATGATTCTATTTCTTATATATTTTCCTCCCATTCTTTCCAAGGGTGGAAAAAAAATGAGGTTCTGCCAATAATATTCATATGCACAAAGCTCACCTCAAAGACTTTTGTCCTCATGGAAACTACATCATGAAGATAGTAAAGAAGTAAAATTCAAGGGAAAGCCAGATTGTGGCTGTTGTTGAGCTAGAATCATAGAATCAGTCAGGGTTGGAAGGGACCACAAGGATCAGCCATGGGCAGGGACACCCTACCCTAGAGCAGGCTGTCCACAGCCTCATCCAGCCTGGCCTTAAACACTTCCCTGGGCAACCCATGCCAGGCTCTCACCACTCTCATGCTCAACAACTTCCTCCTCACCTCCTCTCTGAACCTACCCATCTCCAGCTTTGCTTCATTGCCCCCCCATTCCTATCACTCCCTGACAGCCTAAAAAGTCCCTCCCCAGCTTTATGTAGGCCCTCTTCAGCTATTGAAAGGCCACAAGAAGGTCACCTGGGAGCCTCCTCTGCTCCAGCCTGCACAGCCCCAACTCTTTCAGTCTGTGCTCAGAGCAGAGCTGCTGCAGCCCTGTGAGCATCCTCCTGGCCCTGCTCTGGACATGCTCCAGCATCTCCACATCCCTCTTGTCCCAGGGGCTCCAGAACTGGATGCAGTACTCCAGGTGGGGTCTCACCAGAGCAGAGTAGAGGGGGAGAATCACCTCCCTTGCTCTGCTGGCCACACTTCTTGTAATGCAGCCCAGGCTCTGGTTGGCTTTCTGGGCTGCAAGTGCACACTGTTGGCTCATGTTGAGCTTCTCATGCAGCACCCCCCCAAATCCTTCTCCTTAGGGCTGCTCTCCAGCCACTCACTGCCCAGCCTGGAATTGTGCTTGGCATTGCCTCGCCCCAGCTGCAGGACCTTGTTCTTGTACCTCCTGAGGTTGGCTTGTGCCCACCTCTCCAGCCTATCCAGCTGACCCCAAAGCATCTCCCTAGGCCTACCCCCAAAACTAAAAATCAACCTTAGCAGCATTTGGAAGCCTTTTTCCAATGCATATTTATAGTGGTGCAGGTGTCAGACACTTTCCAGTGGGGAAGAAAATGAAAGCCCTTATTCAGGTGCTATTGATGTAGCTCACAATATTACTGCTCTTGTACAAAACAAGGTCAGGCTGAAGTTATGTGTCAGGCTTCATTAAAGTGTGCAGTGGGAATCATCAACTTGTGATGCTCGCTGACCCCAGCACCTTGCAAGTTCATGAATGTTAGCAGGGCTTTCTCCCATCACACACCTGCCACACAGGGTTTGCAGAGTCAGCTAATCAATACTGGTAAGAAAATGGACCCCAAGTTACCTGACTGGCATTACTACTGCAGTGTTGCAAACCTGACGTGCTAGTTTGAGCCTAGCTGGGATATTTTGGGGAGAGGAATTAGCTGATAGGCTGTGCAAACAAGCAATAGTGGTGGCTGCTGCACTCATAGGCTTGCTGAGGTGGATAAGAACAAGAACACAGAGACAACAGAGTTGCTCTTGGGTTCTGGGGCTGCATGAACTTGCTGCCTAACTAAGCTGTCTGCTTCCTAACCCCCCTGGTCCACCCTCCAAACTAACCTTGAACATAAGGCAAAGTCTGGGATGAGGTAGAGGGGTGGGAATCATAGAATCAACCAGGTTGGAAGAGAGCTCCAAGCTCATCCAGTCCAACCTAGCACCCAGCCCTAGCCAGTCAACCAGACCATGGCACTAAGTGCCTCATCCAGGCTTTGCTTCAACACCTCCAGGGACGGAGACTCCACCACCTCCCTGGGCAGCCCATTCCAATGGCAGATCATGGTGTTGGTTTGATGGTTGGACTGGCTGAACTTAGAGGTCTTTCCCAACCTAAATGATTCTATGAAAGGGGAAAAAACAATCCCAGCTCTTTGTTCCCTCTATTTCCTGCTCCAGATGTACTCTTCATATGAGGAGAGGCTGAAGGAGCTGGGGTTGTTTAGCCTGGAGAGGAGGAGGCTCAGGGCAGAGCTCATTGCTGTCTACAACTACCTGGAGGGAGGCTGTAGCCAGGTGGGGGTTGGTCTCTTCTCCCAGGCAGCCACCAATAGAACAAGGGGACACAGTCTCAGGTTGTGCTGGGGGAAGTACAGGCTGGATGTTGTTAGGAAGTTGTTGGCAGATAGAGTGATTGGCATTGGAATGGGCTGCCCAGGGAGGTGGTGGAGTCACCATCCCTGGGGGTGTTCAAGAAAAGCCTGGATGAGGCACTTGGTGCCTCCACATCCCTCTTGTAATAGTGGCTGCAGAACTGGATGCAGTACTCCAGGTGGGGTCTCAGCAGAGTGGAGTAGAGGAGGAGAATCACCTCCCTCATCCTGCTGGCCACACTTCTCCTGATGCAGCCCAGGCTCTGGTTGGCCTTCCAGGCTGCAAGCCTCAGAACCCCCCCAGCACACTCTGTGCTAGAAATACCCCTGTTATTTGCATCAGAAGGAAGATGTTTGCATAAGGAACTACAAAGAGGTGACAGGAAACTCTTGGGTTCCTTCTGAGTGCACAAACCTTTAGAAGTGCTATTTTTTTGTGCTGAGCTAAATGCCTTTTCTATTTACTTTTTAAAGCAGTAGCTGCTTTATATTTTAACTATGACCTTTCCATCTGTTGGGTCAGGGATATGGGCTGACCATGGAGCTCAAAGTAAGATAATTCCCAGGCACAGACACTGCACTTGTTTTTTTCTCCCCTAAAAGACAGCTTTAGGCTTTGGCTCCCAGGCAATATTTGGAAGAATTACTGTGATTTTTAGTTCCTTTAAGATCTTGCTAAAGAAAAAGAATCATCACATCTTTTCCCTCAACTCTAAGCCTCTTTCCATCCACCCTTCTTTAACTTGCAGCATATCCTCAGTCTAACCTAAAGGAGTGTGTCACTCAGTCTAGCCTAAACACACTCACTGTGTTAACACCACAGGCTGTGGAAGAATTGCAGGCACAAAAGTCTTTGATGATTTTCCTGGGGACTACAGCATTAATGTCAATGGGAAAACAGTGGCTCAGATTACTCAGTCTATTATTAACGTTGTGGCTTCACTGAGAGATTTAATGGCACTGCTACAAGGAGATGCTGACATGGATGTCACAATAACCCTGTCACACCTGGTGCATGCACCAAGTGCACCTCCTGGCAGTGTTTGACTAATCTCTGCTAGGTCATGAAGGGAAGGTTTTGCGGCAGCTTTGGTGTTACTTAAACTCAAGAGAGATGTTGAGGTGCTGGAAGGTGTCCAGAGAAGGGTGATGAAGCTGGGGAGGGGCCTGGAACACAAACCCTATGAGGAGAGGCTGAGGGAGCTGGGGGTGTGCAGCCTGCAGCAGAGGAGGCTCAAGGCAGAGCTCATTGCTGTCTGCAGCTACATGAAGGGAGGCTGTAGCCAGGTGGGGTTGGGCTCTGCTGCCAGGCAATCAGCAACAGAACAAGGGGACAGAGTCTCAAATTGTGCCAGGGGAAGTATAGGCTGGATGTTGTTAGGAAGTTGTTGTCAGAGAGAGTGATTGGCATTGGAATGGGCTGCCCAGGGAGGTGATGGAGTTGTTGTGCCTGGAGGTGTTCAAGCCAAGCCTGGCTGAGGCACTTAGTGCCATGGTCTGGTTGATTGGCCAGGGCTGGGTGCTAGGTTGGGCTGGATGATCTTGGAGGTCTCTTCCAACCTGCTTGATTCTATGATTCTCTGCTCTACAAATATTTCTCAGGAGGTTTAAGTCAGCCTAATTGCAAGGCCAGTTCAGATCATGGCACCTCCATCACTGGAATTTAAGACAAGGCTGGACAGGAACCATCAAATATCACACCTGGGGCAGAGGGCAGCCAAGTTTCTAGCTACAGCTAGAAAAATATACTTCTGCCCTATGTTTTTCTTCCCATATGCATCTGTCTAAATAAACCTGGGTAGAGAGTTGAGAGCAGGGGCATTTGGGATGCCCACAGACCTTGGTACTCATGCCAGTAGGAAGCAATGAAGTTAGAGAGTCGCTGGGGTAGAAGCTTCCATGACTTGATCCATGTTGATTGTCAATAAACATTTAACTGCAGGTTTGTAAGAGCTGTTTAGATTCCTCACAGCCCTACAGAAGTTTCAGAGCTATATAAACACCTAATTGTATTTCCAGAATATTCCTCTTAGTAATATTCCCTCGAGTCTGGCAGTGGCAGAACTCTCCAGTACAAGGCAGCATTGATTTCTCTATAACCTTAGGGAGCAGAAGCTTCACTTGTTAAAACAAACAAACAAACCAACCAACTCCTCCTCAAATAAAGTAGGAAACTTGTAAGAAAAGTACTGGAGTACTGTAGCCAGTTCTGGAGCCCCCATGGCAAGAGGGATGTGGAGATGCTGGAGTGTGTCCAGAGCAGGGCCAGGAGGATGCTCAGAGGCTGCAGCAGCTCTGCTGTGAGCACAGACTGAAAGAGTTGGGGCTGTGCAGGCTGGAGCAGAGGAGGCTCCCAGGTGACCTTCTTGTGGCCTTCCACTTTGTGAGGGGGGCTACAGAAAAGCTGGGGAGGGACTTTTTAGGCTGTCAGGGAGTGACAGGACTGGGAAGAATGCAGCAAAGCTGGAAATAGGAAGATTCAGGCTGAATGTTAGGAAGAAGTTGTTCAGCATGAGGGTGGTGAGAGGCTGGGATGGGTTGCCCAGGGAGGTGGTTGAGGCCCCATGGCTGGAGGTGTTTGAGGCCAGGCTGGCTGAGGCTGTGGGCAGCCTGCTCTAGGGTAGGGTATCCCTGGGCATGGCAGGGGCTTGGAACTGGCTGATCCTTGTGGTCCCTTCCAACCCTGACTGATTCTCTGTTTCTAAGAGGCTGAGGAGCAAAGGCAATAACTTCTGTGAAGGTGAAACCACTCTGCTGCATTCGGTTCTCTCAGGTGGAATTGAAGGAAATGAAACCTCTGCTGGCATCTTAATGGTTAGATTTTCTCTTCCCCCCCCTCCCCCCCCTTTTCTTTATCATAAAATGAAGGGAAGTATTTCCTCTCCCATCTTACATCTATCCATCAGCCAACAGATCAGTATTTCTGCCCTGGAAAAAGGAATAATGTTTCCAAAGCAATAGAAATTCTTGAGGACACATCTATATGTTTGCTTGATAAATGATTTCTTCATGTTTCTATTCATACAATGCCCATGTATTTCCATGCACCACTGAGCAGAGAAATGCTCTGAATTTCCATAGAAAGCTGCTATTGGGTTATTTTTCTTTTGCTGAAGAAGTTATTTTGGCTTTCCAAACCATGGCAATAAGGCTTCATATCCTTTTGCACCCTGGTGGGAGCAAGTGCAAATTAATTTCTTAAGATGTTAGTGATGGCAGATTGTTTTAAATGGATGGTAACACCAGGATCCAGTCTGAAAACCTTCTGGTTCAAAGGAGACATTGCTGGAGTGTGTCCGGAGAAGGGCAACAAAGCTGATGAGGGGCCTGGAACACAAACCCTATGAGGAGAGGCTGAGGGAGCTGGGGGTGTGCAGCCTGGAGAAGAGGAGGCTCAGGGGTGATCTTATTACTGTCTACAACTACCTGAAGGGACATTGTAGCCAGGTGGGATTGGGCTCTTCTCCCAGGCAACCAGCAATAGAACAAGGGGACACAGCCTCAAGTTCTGCCAGGGTAGGTACAGGCTGGATGTTAGGAGGAAGTTGTTGTCAGAGAGAGTGATTGGCATTGGAATGGGCTGCCCAGGGAGGTGGTGGAGTCACCATCCCTGGAGGTGTTGAAGCCAAGCCTGGCTGGGGCACTTAGTGCCATGGTCTAGTGGACTGGATGGGGCTGGGTGCTAGGTTGGACTGGATGAGCTTGGAGGTCTCTTCCAACCTGGTTGATTCTATGATTCTATGATTCTATGAATTGGAGTAAAATCTGAAGCTAAGTCATTATTAGAGATGGATCAATAGAATCATAGAATCAACCAGGTTGGAAGAGACCTCCAAGCTCATCCACTGCAACCTAGCACCCAGCCCTAGCAAGTCCACTAGACCATAGCACTAAGTGCCTCATCCAGGCTTTGCTTGAACACAAGCAGCCCATTCCAATGCCAGTCACTCTCTCTGTGAAGAACTTCCTCCTATCATCCAGCCTATACTTCCCCCAGCACAACTTGAGGCTCTGTCCCCTTGTTCTGTTCTGAGCAAAGGGTGTAAGTTGCAGCAAAAGAGGTTCTGCCTCAACACAAGGGGGAACTTCTTTCCTGTAAGGGTCCCAGAGCACTGGCACAGGCTGCCCAGAGAGGTTGTGGAGTCTCCTTCTCTGGAGCCTTTCCAGGCCTGTCTAGATGTGTTCCTCTGTGCTCTGTGTTAGATAGGATTGTCCTGCTCTGGCAGGGGGGTTGGACTGGATGATCTCCTTGGGTCCCTTCAACCCCTAACATCTTGTGAGCCTATGATCTTTTGAGGTCCCTTCCAACCCCTAACATCCTATGATCCTATGCTCTTTTGAGGTCCCTTCCAACCCCTAACATCCTATGCTCTTTTGAGGTCCCTTCCAACCCCTAACATCCTATGATCCTGTGCTGTTTTGAGGTCCCTTCCAGCCCCTAACATCCTATGATCCTATGCTCTTTTGAGGTCCCTTCCAACCCCTAACATCCTATGCTCTTTTGAGGTCCCTTCCAACCCCTAACATCCTATGATCCTGTGCTCTTTTGTGGTCCCTTCCAGCCCCTAACATCCTATGATCCTATGCTCTTTTGAGGTCCCTTCCAACCCCTAACATCCTATGATCCTATGATCTTTTGAGATCCCTTCCAACCCCTAACATCCTATGCTCTTTTGAGGTCCCTTCCAACCCCTAACATCCTATGCTCTTTTGAGGTCCCTTCCAGCCCCTAACATCCTATGATCTTTTGAGGTCCCTTCCAACCCCTAACATCCTATGCTCTTTTGAGGTCCCTTCCAACCCCTAACATCCTATGCTCTTTTGAGGTCCCTTCCAACCCCTAACATCCTATGCTCTTTTGAGGTCCCTTCCAACCCCTAACATCCTATGATCCTGTGCTCTTTTGAGGTCCCTTCCAACCCCTAACATCCTATGCTCTTTTGAGGTCCCTTCCAACCCCTAACATCCTATGCTCTTTTGAGGTCCCTTCCAACCCCTAACATCCTATGCTCTTTTGAGGTCCCTTCCAACCCCTAACATCCTATGATCTTTTGAGGTCCCTTCCAACCCCTAACATCCTATGATCCTGTGCTCTTTTGAGGTCCCTTCCAGCCCCTAACATCCTATGATCCTATGATCTTTTGAGGTCCCTTCTAACCCCTAACATCCTATGATCCTATGCTCTTTTGAGGTCCCTTCCAACCCCTAACATCCTATGATCCTATGCTCTTTTGAGGTCCCTTCCAACCCCTAACATCCTATGCTCTTTTGAGGTCCCTTCCAACCCCTAACATCCTATGCTCTTTTGAGATCCCTTCCAACCCCTAACATCCTATGATCCTATGATCTTTTGAGGTCTCTTCCAACCCCTAACATCCTATGATCCTATGCTCTTTTGAGGTCCCTTTTAACCCCTAACATCCTATGATCCTATGCTCTTTTGAGGTCCCTTCCAACCCCTAACATCCTATGCTCTTTTGAGATCCCTTCCAACCCCTAACATCCTATGATCCTATGCTCTTTTGAGGTCCCTTCCAACCCCTAACATCCTATGCTCTTTTGAGGTCCCTTCCAACCCCTAACATCCTATGCTCTTTTGAGGTCCCTTCCAACCCCTAACATCCTATGCTCTTTTGAGATCCCTTCCAACCCCTAACATCCTATGATCTTTTGAGGTCCCTTCCAACCCCTAACATCCTATGATCCTATGCTCTTTTGAGGTCCCTTCCAACCTCTAACATCCTATGCTCTTTTGAGGTCCCTTCCAACCCCTAACATCCTATGCTCTTTTGAGGTCCCTTCCAACCCCTAACATCCTATGCTCTTTTGAGATCCCTTCCAACCCCTAACATCCTATGATCTTTTGAGGTCCCTTCCAACCCCTAACATCCTATGATCCTATGCTCTTTTGAGGTCCCTTCCAACCTCTAACATCCTATGCTCTTTTGAGGTCCCTTCCAACCCCTAACATCCTATGCTCTTTTGAGGTCCCTTCCAACCCCTAACTTTCTGTACTTTCCCAAGCTCCCCATAAGCAGAGTTTGGAAGGGTGTCAGCAGTCAGACAGCACAGCAAGGAAGCTCCCTGCTGAGCACAGACTACATTTTCTTGTCCCACAAGTTCTCAGCAGTTTGCAGAGAGAACATGTCACGAGGCAGGGTGTAAAGCTGCGATCTCACTTTTCCACCCACCAACACTCCCCCTCTTTTCTTTCTTTCTTATTTTTTTGGTCAGGTCAGTTCAATTAATTGGTTTCATCTTTTTTTTTTTTTTCCCTTCTTTCTTTTTTTTTTTTTCCTTGAACAGAAGTTCATTAAAACATTGAAAATTTGCCATCACACAGAAAAGCACAGTCCTTGGTTAACAGTGTCAAGCCGCGATTGCGCTGCCTCCTTTTTTTTCTCCCCCTCTTAATTGGCTATGTTGAATCAAATTAAGCTTAGCAAACACTTTGGATTTGGGCTCATCAGCATTTTTTTCCCCCCCCTTCTTCTTTTTTCCCCAGCAAGGGAAAAAAAAAAAAACAACCAAACCCAACACTAAAAAATACTTGTCAAGAAATTCCCAACCACCCCCAATAATTCCTGGCTGAAGCTCTTAATAGAAATCATTAAATCAAGCAGGCTGGAAGAGACCTCCAAGCTCAGCCAGTCCAAACTAGCACCCAGCCCTGGCCAATCAACCAGGCCATGGCACTAAGTGCCTCAGCCAGGCTTGGCTTGAACACCTCCAGGGATGGTGACTCCACAACCTCCCTGGGCAGCCCATTCCAATGCCAATCACTCTGTCGGACAACAACTTCCTCCTAACATCCAGCCTAGACCTCCCCTGGCACAGCTTCAGACTCTGTCCCCTTGTTCTGTTGCTGGTTGCCTGGCAGAAGAGCCCAACCCCACCTGGCTACAGCCTCCCTGCAGGCAGCTGCAGACAGCAATGAGCTCTGCCCTGAGCCTCCTCTTCTGCAGGCTGCACACCCCCAGCTCCCTCAGCCTCTCCTCATAGGGTTTGTGCTCCAGACCCCTCCCCAGCTTTGTCGCCCTCCTGTGGACAAGTTCCTGTATCTCAACATCTCTCTTGAATTGAGGAGCCCAGAACTCAAGCTGCAGTCTGAGTAGAGAGGAAGAATAACCTCCCTTGCCCTACTGGCCACACTGTTCCTGATCCAGGCCAAGAACTTCCTCCTTACACTCAGCCTAGACCTCCTTTGGCACAACTTGAGACTGTGTCCCCTTGTTCTATTGCTGGCTGCCTGGCAGAAGAGACCAACCCCCACCTGGCTATTTAAAAACTGCCTTCTTGTAGCTTTTGGGTCTTCCCTGATGTCTCAAGGGACAATCACTCACTGCTGCTACTCGATAAAGCAGGAGCTGATAGTGCAGGAATCAATGCAGGTCAGAAGAGATTTGAAAGCTGGGCAGATATTGGAGAAAGCAGTAAATAAACCTAAAGCCTCCCTGGGATTTCATTTCAGTAGCCAATGGGTGGCTTTGTACTTGTGTGCATGTATAAATAACTTAGCCAAAGGAAAGGGAAAATTGTAAACTTAGCAGTTATTGAGTAATCTACAGGGGGAAAAATATATATATATAAGGCAAATGTCATCAGGTTGCACTCTGCTGTTTGAGTTCTGCATTAAGTTGCATCAAGGTCCTTGCTGAGTAGCTGTAGAAAACTTCTAGGTCCCCAGTCCAGCAAGGAAAAACTTGATTCAAGGGTATTAAAGACTAAAGCAACATTCCAGTATCTTCCAGAAGCCCCAGAAAGCTGGGGAGGGACTTTTTAGGAGGACTTGTGATGGGATTACAGGGATGGATTGAAGCCTGAGGAGGGGAGATTTAGAGTGGATGTTAGGAAGAAATTCTTTACAGTGAAGGTGGTGAGACACTGGAACAGGTTGCCCAGGGAGGTTTAAGAGGGCCATGAATTTTCCAGTGCTAGAGAAATACCCTGGAGACCTGATACTGATGAGATGTCTTAACTTTCCTCCAGAAGTACTTTCTCTCTGCTCTGGAAGGAGAACTTCCTCTGGCAAAGTGTTGAGGCATCCTAGTGAGTGAGCTCAGGAAGTGTGGGATGGAAGAGCAGGCAGTGAGGTGGATTAGGAACTGGTTACAAGATAGAGTCCAAAGAGTGGTGATCAATGGTGCCCTGGTGAGAGCTCACCTTGAATACTGCCTTCAGTTTTGGGCTCCCCAGTTGAAGAGGGACAGGGACCTGCTGGAGAGTGTCCAGAACAGGGCTATGAGGATGATGAAGGGACTGGAGCACTGCCTGATGAGGAGAGGCTGAGGGACCTGGGGCTGCTTACTCTGGAGAAGAGAAGACTGAGAAGGGATTTAATCAGTGTTCATAAGTATCTGAGTGCTGGAGGTCAGGAGAACTAGGACAGGCTCTGCTCACTTACTCCCTGGGATAGGACAAGCAGCAATGGGTGTAAGCTGCAGCACAGGAGGTTCCAGCTCAACATAAGGGGGAACTTTTTAACTGGAAGGATTCCTGAGTGCTGGAGCAGGCTCCTCAGAGAGGTTGTGGAGTCTCCTTCTCTGGAGCCTTTCAAGGCCTATCTGGATGTGTTCCTGTGTGACCTGAGCTAGATTGGATGATCCTGCTCTGGCAAGGGGATTAAACTTGATGATCTCCTTGGGTGCCTTCCAACCCCTAATATACTGTGATCCTGTCCTGGATGCCTGCACCCTGGAGGTGTATGTTCCAGCCATGGGGAGGTGAGGCATTCAGTGAATGGCCATGAGGTATGTGTAGCATGCTCAGCAATTCTTCAGGACCAGTTTGCCCTGAGCTCCCTCTTGCCAAGCTGTTCTGGCCAGCACAGGCACCAGCCAGCATGTCAGACGCTAAGAGGATGACTTTGCTCCAGCAGCATCATCCTGTGTGGTCCTGCTCTGGCAGGGGGGGGTTGGACTCAATCATGTCTTTGGGTCCCATCCAACCCCTAACATCCTGTGATCCTGTCCTGGATGCCCCCACCCTGGAGGTGTTCAAGGCCAGGCTGGATGAGGCCTTGAGCAATCTGATCTAGTAAAAGTTGTCCCTGCCCATGGCAGGAGGAGGTTTGGAACTAGATGTGGGCAGCAGGACAAGGAGGTTATTCTTCCCCTGTACTCAGCACTGGTCAGGCCACACCTTGAGTGCTGTGTCCAGTTCTGGGCCCCTCAATTCAAGAGAGATGCTGAGGTGCTGGAAGGTGTCCAGAGAATGGCAACAAAGCTGGTGAGGGGCCTGGAACACAAACCCTATGAGGAGAGGCTGAGGGATCTGGAGGTGTGTAGCCTGCAGAAAAGGAGGCTCAGGGCAGAGCTCATTGCTGTCTACAACTACCTGAAGGGACATTGTAGCCAGGTGGGGATTGGTCTCTTCTCCCAGGCAACCACCAACAGAACAAGGGGACACAGTCTCAAGTTGTGCCAGGCTAGGTCTAGGCTGGATGTTAGGAGGAAGTTCTTCACAGAGAGAGTGATTGGCATTGGAATGGGCTGCCCAGGGAGGTGGTGGAGTTGCTGTCCCTGGAGGTGTTGAAGCCAAGCCTGGATGAGGCACTTGGTGCCATGGTCTGGTTGCTTGGATAGGGCTGGGTGATAGAATGGACTGGATGATCTTGGATATCTCTTCCAACCTGGTTGATTCTATGATCCTTAAGACCCCTTCCAACCCAAACCATTCCATGGTTCTATAATTTTCCCACTCTATTGGCAGTGTTAGTGGCACATACCAAGCTCTGATGCTCATAAACTTTGTGTTTCCAAAGGTAACAGGGTGATGACTGCCACTGGGAGTACACAGAAAGTATTAGCAGTGATATTATCTCAATATTAAGCTAATATTATTGATAGTAGCATTTGTAAAGGCTTCTTAGGCAACTCACAATTACATTCCTTCAGTCATCTTTAATTACCAAGAGCTGTGAAGATAGACAAGGTCATTGTTTTAGCTGCAATAAAGGCAAAGGAATTGCCAGTGCTACAGCATGAGTATTACAAACAGAATTAGCACTGTGGTAATTTATTCCATACAGCTCTCATTTAATTACAGGAACCTATTACACTGAGTGATGTCTGCAGTCTGATTTATATCTCAGATGTAAATACTCAGAAAGAAGCTTCCCATAATGAAAGCAGCTCCTTGCTGGTCTCCATCAGCATCGGCCTCAACTTGCACCAGGGGAGGTTTAGGTTGGATGTCAGGGACAATTTCTTCCCCAAAAGGGTTGTCATGCCCTGGAATAGGCTGCCCAGGGAAGTGAGGGAGTCTCTGTCCCTGGAGGGTTTGAAAAGCTATGGAGATGTAGGGCTGAGTGGTGGCCTGGCAGTGCTGGGTTAATCATAGGATGGAAAGGACCTCAAAGAGCATCTAGCTCCAACCCCCTGCCATAGGCAGGGACATCTCCCACTAGAACATGCTGCTCAAGGCCTCATCCAACCTGGCCTTGACCACCTCCAGGGATGTTGTGGATCACAGAATCACATTCCATGATGAATCATAGAATCAGCCAGGTTGGAAGAGACCTCCAAGATCATCCAGTCCAACCTAGCACCCAGCCCTAGCCATTCAACTCGACCATGGCACTAAGTGCCTCATCCAGGCTTTGCTTGAACACCTCCAGGGACAGTGACTCCCCCACCTCCCTGGGCAGCCCATTCCAATGCCAATCACTCTCTGAAGACTCTGCCCAAAGCTTTTAAAGGAGAGATGTTCAGAGCTGTAATAAGTCACTGCCCCTGCACAAACTGTGCCTGTGCTGTTCCAATGCCAAAAGCATGGCAAATCACTCTGTGGCTTAAGCCTTTTCTTCCCCAGATAGAATCATATCATAGAATCATAGAATCAACCAGGTTGGAAGAGACCTCCAAGATCATCCAGTCCAACCTATCAGCCAGCCCTAACCAATCAACTAGACCAGATCTCAGAGCTTTCACATAAAGCAGGAGAAAGAAGCAGCTCAGAGCTGAACACAACACATTTTTCAGTGCCCATCGCTCAGAAAAAGGCTCACTCACTTCATCACAGATTTAAACAACAACAGAAACCCTCAAACCCCATCAAAGCCAGCCTGCCAGAAGTTGATGACACTCCTAAGAGGCCCAGCTTCCTAAAGAGACATCTCTCTTCATGGGCAGTGTTAGCCCATTGATAACACAGGTAATATTCAGCGCTCTGTACCCACGCTGATAAATAAAGCTGCTGTCAAAGCTGCTGCCTTTATTGACACCATCATGAATGCTTTGCTTCCAAGGAAAAAAACATTATGTAAGACATTTCTCAGTTTAACTATGCAGAGAATCTGGTGTTAGAAGCTTTTCAGAATTCCTTGACATCAGGAAAAGAGTGAAAGAGCCTCACTCATGGAAGCACATCTCACTTAATATCCACAAAGAGCATTTTAACTCAAAGAAACCACTGGGTCAGGCTGATTAATCACTCCAGGCATGGGCAAAACTAGCTCTGACCTACCATATCACATAGAATCATAGAATGTCAGGGGCTGGAAGGGACCTTGAAAGCTCATCCTGGCCAATCCCCTTGTCAGAGCAGGATCACCTATACCAGACCATACAGGAACACACCCAGGTGGGTTTTGAGTATCTCCAGAGAGGGAGACTCAACAACTCTCCTGGGCAGCCTGTTCCAGGGCTCTGTCACCCTCACAGGTTAAATAAATCCTGCTCATGTTTAAATGAAACTTCCTATGCCTCAGCTTCAGTCCATTGCCCCTTGTCCTGTCATTGGGCATCACCCAGCAGAGCCTGGCTGCAGCCTCCTGGCACTCACTCTTTTCATATTGATCTCATGTCCTGTGAATGGACCTGGCTAGCAGCTGTACAAACAGGCAAACCACAGAATCATAGACTTCCAGCATGGTAGGGGTTGGAAGGAACTGTGAAGGTCACCCAGCTCCACCTTCCTGCTAAAGCAAGTTCATCCAGAGCAGGTTGCCCATGTTTACATCCAGGTGGGTTTGAAATCTTTTCAGAGAAGGAGACTCCACAGCCTCTCTGGGCAGCCTGCTCCAGGGCTCTGACACCCTCATAGAATCACAGATTCAACCAGGTTGGAAAAGACCTCCAAGCTCATCCAGTCCAACCTAGCACCCAGCCCTGTCCAGTCAACCAGACCATGGCACTAAGTGCCTCATCCAGGTTTTGCTTCAACACCTCCAGGGATGGTGACTCCACCACCTCCCTGGGCAGCCCATTCCAATGCCAATCACTCTCTCTGACAACAACTTCCTAACAACATCCAGCCTAGATCACATCCAGCCTAGACCTCCCTTGGCACAACTTGAGACTGTGTCTCCTTGTTCTATTGCTCTTACCATGTGGCCATTCTACCACGTGGTGGGCACCCAGTTTCTGAATCTACCTCCATCCACTGCCACCAGTCTGGCTGTATATATTTAGTTGTACCTTGTTTCCCTTCCCTATACCACTTTGTAACTCTCCTACCTTAAATATCTTTTATTTATTCTTGAAGTTTTTAACTTCCAAATGGAAGCAAGACTATTCTTCAGGGGGTTTTACCCCTTTTTCCTCTCTACATCTAATTCCTTTCTTTCCAAAGTGTGGGAGAGGGGAAGGCATCCCACTCATGTATTGGTTCTGATGATAGCTTTATTTTGAGTCTCTGGGAAGATTAAAGTAGAACCAATACAGCCACCATTGCAGGAACCCCTGTGGCTGTGAGCAATGCTAAGGAACAATGGGCATTCATGGAGGAGCAAAGCACAAAGCTCCCTGTACCCTTTGCTGTGCCCATTGCTGTCTTCTCCTTCACCATACACTGAGGAGAAGTCCATGAACCAAGCCAAGTAACCACTGCCTCTCTCAGCACTGACCTTCATTAACCTTGCCATAACTGCCAGACCAAATACGTTGTCCTAGGAACAGATTTACCAAAAGGTTTCAACAATTGCCCACCTCATGGAGTAGAAGGCCAAAGACACTTGCTGATGGGCACACTCTGCCTTGGTCCCATTGCAGGCTCAGCCCTCCTTGATCCACCCCTGCAGTGCTCAGGGATCAGAGGTGAGCACACATCGGCACCGGTTCGCCCCATCGCTGTCCCTGTGGTGGTTTATCCCACTCAGCTCTTACCTCTAATCTAATTTGACTGAGATGGAGGAACCCCCTGCTCTCTTGAGATCAATTCTCCTCAAGCACAGCACATCAATGAATATTTTACAAGCCAGATAGATGCAGCCCTTTCCATTTTTCTTTTCCACCTCTGCTGCGTGAAGGCAGATGCTGGTACCAGTTTGTGATGTTAAGCTTCCATCTCAGGGGCAGGCAGATTCCTGATGTTCCAGCTGAGCACCTCACTTATCCTCTCCTTCTAGGGAATCCTACTAAGCACCAACAATCACTTCAGCTGCTGTTTAGTATAGGCTGGATGTTAGGAGGAAGTTCCTCTGAGAGAGAGTGATTGGCATTGGAATGGGCTGCCCAGGGAGGTGGTGGCATTGTCATCCCTGGAAGTGTTCAAGACAGGCCTGGATGAGGCACTTAGTGCCATGGTCTGGTTGACTGGCTAGGGCTGGGTGCTAGGTTGGACTGGATGATCTTAGAGGTCTCTTCCAACCTGGTTGATTCTATGATTTATGAATCTATGAACTTTTGACATCTTTTTAACCCCTGCTGAGCTGTAACAGTTGATTATTAATCATGAAATCACAGAATGCTTTTAGTAGGAAGGGACTTTTAAAGGTTATCTGGTCCAAGCCCTCAGTGATGTGGTTGCTCATTTGTTCTAGCAAACATCTTCCAGAGTTCCCATGCATCACTGGCCTGCAGGGTCCTCTTTGTGCTGAAACTACTGATATGTGGAACTTTTTTTTTACTCCAAAAAAGGTCTTCTCTACACCTGGCTGCATCCTCTAGCACCCAGTGGTCTGTAGTTAATACAATGTACCTTAAAGGTGGCCATAGGGAATAAACACCTGCCATCTCTGAGTTCCACCCCTCAACAGTGGCCCACACTTTGGACTTCAAAAGCAATAGAAGATTAATATTGAGATCAAAGTCTTACAGCACAATTCCAGGTTTTGAAGTCTGCAAGCCACAGAAATTGGAGGCAGTTTGGTTCATTTGCTCTCACAGCTTTCTGAGCTGCTGAGTACTCTGAGTCGCTGCTCAAACTTCTGATGCAAGCTACTGTTTTGATGTGGCAGGATCTGCAAACGCCAAGGAATTCCAAATCTATCTGTGCTGCTAACAAGGGCTCTCTGTTGTCCCTTTGTGTGTGTGTGTGTGCAGATTGTTCAGCAGGGGCAGGGAAGTCCTTCTGTCCCCTGTACTCAGCACTGCTCAGGCCACACCTTGAGTGCTGTGTCCAGTTCTGGGCTCCTCAATTCAAGAGAGATGTTGAGATATGTGTTCAGAGAAGAGCAGCAAAGCTGATGAGAGGCCTGGAGCACAGTCCTGTGAGGAGAGGCTGAGGGAGCTGGGGGTGTGCAGCCTGCAGCAGAGGAGGCTCAGGGCAGAGCTCATTGCTGCCTGCAGCTCCCTGAAGGGAGGTTGTAGCCAGGTGGGGTTGGTCTCTTCTGCCAGGCACCCAGAGATAAAACAAGAGAACACAACCTCAAACTGTGCCAGGGCAGGTTTAGGCTGGATGTTAAGAAGTTCTTGCCAGGGAGAGTAATTGGCATTGGAAAGGGCTGCCCAGGGAGGTGGTGGAGTCACCATCCCTGGAGGTGTTTAAAAGGAAACTGGATGAGGCACTTAGTGCCAGGGTTTAGTCAATTAGAAGGTGTTAAGTGATAGGTTGGACTCAAAGATCTTGAAGGTCTTTTCCAACTCAATTAATTCTGTGATTCATAAGGTTTGGGGAAAAACACAGCAACTCTGCTCTGCATTCTGCTGAGGAGTAAGCTCTGCTGTCTGGGGCTGTTTTCAAATATATATACACAGCATCACAGAGTAGTTTGGAAAGGATCTTTAAAGCTCATCTAGTCCAACTCCCCTGCAGTCAGCACAGACATCTGCAGCTGGAGCAGGTTGCTCAGAACTCCATCCAGCCTGACCTGGAATGATTCCAGAGATGGAGCAGCTACCATCTCTCTGGGCAACCTGGGCCAGGGGCTCACCAGCCCCATCACAAAACATTTCTTCCTTAGATCTGTTCTAATGCTGCACACATTTTCCTTTTGGATGAGGCACACAAAACCAGGGAAACTTGCTTCTGTGTTTCCCTGCCAGCAGCACACTTTGCCTTTTCCTGCTCCTTGCTTGTGCAGTCTCCAACTGCAGCAGATCAGTTAAAATTCTGGGCTCCTTTTTGCACTGCTTCTCTGCCACTTTAGCTTTCTCTTCTTCCAGTTTTACTTTGTGACTGGTTTGTGAATTTATGTCAGCATTTGCTGATTGTCATCATGGGCTGACCCCTTTCCACCTACAGTTACATAGAGTACAATCACATATAATATACTTGATGCAACTCCAGGTCTAATGTCACTCTTCAAATCTTCACCAAGGAATATTTGCAGTCCAACTTTGTTTTACAATCAATAGTTCAGCCACAAATAGCAAGTCAGACACTCAGAAATGGATGATTTCCTGATGCACCACGACAGATGTATGGTTGCCCATTTCCTGGTACCACAGTTCACAAATCCCTTTATCCTTGCCTGTATTTACACAACCTTCTCCTCTTGCTCATCTCCTTGCTTGCATCAGTATTGGTTGTCTTGCTTCCTCTCCTGAAAATGATCCAGATTGCTCCATGACAGATCATTTTGAGCAGCCAACTGTGCTCATTGTGGAATTCAGTATTTTCATGGGCAAGTATTTTTGACTTCTTGCTGCTGTTGAGGTGTTCAGAGAAGGGCAACGAAGCTGCTGAAAGGCCTGGAACACAAACCCTGTGAGGAGGGGCTAAGGGAGCTGCAGTTGGTCAGCCTGGAAGAGGCTCAGGAAGGACTTCATCGCTGTCTACAACTACCTGAAGGGAGGCTGTAGCCAGGTGGGGTTGGGCTCTGCTGCCAGGCAGCCAGCAACAGAACAAGGGGACACAGCCTCAAGTTGATCCAAGGGAAGTATAGGCTGGTTGTTAGGAGGAAGCTGTTGGCAGAGAGAGTGATTGGCATTGGAATATGATAGCAATTTGTCACCCAGCTCTCCAGAGAACAAGGAACGCTCCATTCTTTTCCCCAGTTCTGGGAGGGAATAGCAGACACCTGTGGAACAGACAAGATCATACTCCACCACCTCCCTGGACAGCCCATTCCAATACCAATCTTTCTGTGAAGAACTTCTTAACATTCAGCCTAAACCTGCCCTGGCACAGCTCGAGACTGTGTCCCCTCTTTCTATCACTGCTTGCCTGGGAGAAGAGACCAACCCCACCTGGCTACAGCCTCCCTTCAGGTAGGAAGCCTCCTTTAGTTGTAGAGAGCAGTAAGAATCATAGAATCATCCAGGTTGGAAGAGAGCTCCAAGATCATCCAGTCCAACCTAGCAGCCAGCCCTATCCAATCAACCAGACCATGGCACTAAGTGCCTCAGCCAGGCTTTACTTCAACACTTCCAGGGACAGCAACTCCAGCACCTCCCTGGGCAGCCCATTCCAATACCAATCTTTCTGTGAAGAACTTCTTAACAGCCTGAACCTGTCCTGGCACAGCTTGAGACTGTGTCCCCTTGTTCTCTTGCTGCTTGCCTGGGAGAAGAACCCAACCCCATCTGGCTACAACCTCCCTTCAGGCAGTCACAGACAGCAGTGAGGTCACCCTGGGCTTCCTCTTCTCCAGGCTGAGCAATTCCATCTTCTTCAGACTCTTCTTGTTCTTCAAGCCCTGGAGTCAGCCCTTCAGAGCCAGTGCACATGGGAGAAACCCACTTGTGTTGGGGTTTTGGAGACCATAATACCACAGCAAAGCTTTCAGCACTCTGTGTGTGAGGATTCCCAACGTTGCATTGCATTACATGCTTAAGTGTTCACCTTGGAACCCAAATTGCTTCCCCTTTAGTAGAGAATTTAGCCATGTTAAACCCATTTGTGCAGAAGAATGTCCTGGGCAGGTAAAATGACTGCAAATCCTGACCATACTCTGTGTATCTGAGGGGCTCAGAGTTACATCCTCTTTCTGTGCTGGAGAGCCCTTGTAAAACAGGCTGCACCTAGCAATAAATCTGTGTATTTTTGTTATGGTTCTTCCATCATTCCCTGCCTGCTCCTGTTTTCTCTTGCAAAGCACCCAATTGTACCACTCTTTGTCTGTTTCCAGCATCATAAACCAAAATCCACTTCATTGATCAGAAGATGACCTCTCTCCACTGCCTCTTAGATTAGCGATACCAGCAGGCTGCTTTCTAACTGAGGAATAATTTCTTCAGCTCCTCTTTATTCTGATTGCTTCCTAACACATCACTTAAAAACAACCACACAAACTGGAAGGGAAAACAAATGAGAATCTCTTCTCCCAGTGTTTGTATTTAGCCTCCCCAACAAACACACACATAAACTGCAGCTCACAGTGCTGCTGGAATAATTCATTTCTGGGTTTTTGTGGAAGAGGAAGAAAATATTTGGCTGTAGATAGATGAGCTGAAGAAAGGAGTAAAAATGAGTTGACATAAACCCTTTTTTTTTTCTTTTTTATGCCTGAAAGACTTTATGCTTTAAAAGAGAGAGGGGGGGGGGAGGGAATGGTAGATGTACATTCATGTGAAATTTAAACTGTGCCTATTGAGGAACAGGGTTTTAAATATCAGCATTAAAGAGCACATTGGAATACATTAGCACATTCTGTGCTGGAGCATGTGTTACATATTTATAACAAGGAAAGCATGAAAGACTAATCATACACTATGAATAATGCCATGTTTTTAACAGGCAGGCTTGCAAAGTGTTCTCCCAGACCTTCCCTTCTGCTGGGAGCAGGAGATGGGAGAGGCTCCTCTACAACTCGGCTGCTCAGCATCCGCCGTGGGATGGTCCAGCTTCAAAGGTGTCAGGCAAGCAGTGGTGGCTAGCTGAAAATAGGAAGCAATAGACAGTGGGCTGAAGATGAGCCAGCAGTGTGCCCAGGTGGCCAAGAGAGCCAATGGCATCCTGGCCTGGATCAGAAGCAGTGTGGCCAGTAGGACAAGGGAGGTTATTCTTCCCCTGTACTCAGCACTGCTCAGGCCACACCTTGAGTGCTGTGTCCAGTTCTGGGCTCCTCAATTCAAGAGAGATGTTGAGGTGCTGGAAGGTGTCCAGAGAAGGGCGACAAAGCTGGTGAGGGGCCTGGAACACAAACCCTATGAGGAGAGGCTGAGGGAGCTGGGGGTGTGCAGCCTGCAGAAGAGGAGGCTCAGGGCAGAGCTCATTGCTGTCTACAACTACCTGAAGGGAGGTTGTAGCCAGGTGGGGTTGGGCTCTGCTGCCAGGCACCCAGCAACAGAACAAGGGGACACAGTCTCAAGTTGTGCTGGGGTAGGTCTAGGCTGGATGTTAGGAGGAAGTTGGGGCTGTTCAAGGCAGGATTGGACGTGGCACTTGGTGCCATGGTCTAGCCTTGAGCTCTGTGGTAAAGTGTTGGACTGGATGATCTATGAGGTCTCTTCCAACCTTAGTGATACTGTGATACTGTGAAGTTCTTCACAGAGAGAGTGATTGGCATTGGAATGGGCTGCCCAGGGAGGTGGTGGAGGCACCATCCCTGGGGGTGTTCAAGATAAGCCTGGATAAGGCACTTAGTGCCATGGTGTAGTTGACTGGCTAGGGCTGGGTGCTAGGTTGGACTGGATGATGTTGGAGGTCTCTTCCAACCTGGTTGATTCTATGATTCTATGAACCCAAATCCCTTGCTGGACAAAGTCATTTTGAGGTGGTTGGTCCCCACGTCCTGCAGCACCTCGCAGTGCAGAGCCTGCCATTGTTTCAGACAATTTTGCCTGAGCTGTGATTTTCCAACCCCCCCCCTTGAGAGCACACAGATAGGTTGACAGATCCATTTGCTGTGTAATATTGGCTCTGCAATGCTAATATTGGCTGTTGCCTGACATTTTGTATAACAACATTTATATAACCAAAGTTCCTGTAATTTCTAAGTTATCTGATGCACCAGGAAATTCAGCAGCAGCATTTCCATTTTCTTCACTTATCAACTTAAAGCTTATGATGAATCAAGCAATATCAGGGAAGATAAATTATGCTGCTGTTTATTTACAGTGTACAATCCCTCCAAGTCGATGCACCTCATGCAGGAATTGACCTTTGGAAGAACTACAGCAGCCCATTATTATTATTATTACTTTTAGCAGCAGTAAAATTGATGGGAATTGATGATGCCTGAAAAAAAAAAAACAACCACACAATTAGAGTGTCTTGATTAAAAACGGAGCACATTTCAACCAACTTTTTTTTCCCTCCCCCCTCCCCTTCTTCTTGTGATTATGACACACAAGTACTAACATTAATGGTATTTTTTTTTATATAATGAACCATAAAATTACAGTTGGCAGTCAAGAGCACTCTAGCAGATAAGTAAGGCAATTTCCCTCATCATTTTTCCCTTTGTTGTCAATCTTGTTGCATAGCCCATTGCCTTTTCAATGAGCTGTAATGTGAATATTCAAGATCTTGCTTTTCCCCAGTGTGTGTATATATATATATATATATATATATATATTCCAGCTGAAATAATTCAGTTTCATGCCACCCATTTTAATAGGTTTTATTAAGTAAACCTAATACTTTGAGGTTCTCAACCAGGGCTGGAATTTACCTGCACCTTGACAAGAAGAAGAAGAATGGCATTTAAATTGCACAGGTTTCCTGGGGAGCAGCAGAAGTGCTTATTGAGCTTGCTGTGCAAACATGCTTAAAAAAGTTAGGGGTTGATTTTTGCTCTAATACTGCCTTTCCTTACAGGAGGTTTTATGAAGTTTAGACATGTTTGAATACTTACTCTCATAAGGATGACAATCTAATTAAGTATCAGCTTAGAATGAACCTAGTTGTAAGAAGCATATAGCTGCTAGCTCTCAGATTCAAGTATTTTAGTAAGTGTTTACTCCAAGTTACTTCCAGTTGTCTGCCAATCTACAGCTCTGGATGCAAACCACTTGTTACTGTAGGATGAGATGTGTAAAAGAAGCCTTCTCCCTGGAGGTGCTTAAAAAACTCAGAGATGTAGTGCTGAGGAACATGGTTTAGCACAAGACTTATTTTAGAATCATAGAATCAACCAGGTTGGAAGAGACCTCCAAGCTCATCCAGCCCAACCTAGCACCCAGCCCTGTCCAGTCAACCAGACCATGGCACTAAGTGCCTCATCCAGGCTTTGCTTGAACAACTCCAGAGGCAGCAACTCCACCACCTCCCTGGGCAACCCATTCCAATGCCAATCACTCTCTCTGCCAACAACTTCCTCCTAACATCCAGCCTAGACCTCCCCTGGCACAACTTGAGGCTGTGTCCCCTTGTTCTGTTGCTGCTTGCCCAACCCCATCTGGCTACAACCTTCCTTCTCCAGGCTAAACAACCCCAGGTCCCTCAGCCTCTCCTCATAGGGTTTGTGTTCCAGGCCCCTCCCCAGCTTTGTCACCCCCCTCTGGACATGTTCCAGTATCTCAACATCTCTCTTGAATTGAGGAGCCCAGAACTGTACACAGTTCTCAAGTTGCAGTATGAGTACAGAGGAGGAATAACCTCCCTTGTCCTACTGGCCACATTGTTCCTGATCCAGGCCAAGGTTGGACTCAATCCTAAATGTTTTTTTTCCAAGGTGAGGCTTAATGGGGCCCTGGGTGGCCTGGTCCAGTGGGGATGTCCCTGCTGACTGCAGGGGGAGCTAGACTAGATGTCCTCTAGAAGTATCTTCCAGCCCAGACCGTTCTATGATAGGGTTTTATGATGCTATTAAATGTTTCATGGTCTTGCCTGTGTCTTAAATGGAACAATCTGGCAAGGAAAAAAAAAAAACAAATGAAAGAAAACATAATAAAATTAACAAGTTCTGTAGTCTGGAAAAAAAAAAAGGAAAGAAAAAAAAATATGTGAAGTGTTCTTGAGGGGAATTATCATCTCACTTCCCACTACATGTAAACAAGTGGCTATCAGATAATCACAGCTTTCTCCTGCCCCAGCAGCAGGGTGAAGTCTGGGCTCCACTGAAGACAAAAAGCTGGGGAGTGTGGCCTCCTCCACAGCTTGCAGTGCTTAGTGAGAAGGAGCCATCTCAAACTGAGTTTCAAAACATCACTTTTCTGTCCCTTTAGCAGAAGGAGCTGTTCGGAGTGCTTAACAATCAGGGAAAGAGATTATGTAGATAGCTCAGCCTTGATAAAGATCGACGCTGTCGTTACATTAAGTGCAGAGTCATGAGAAACTCATCTTCTGGACATGCCCAGACCTTGTGCCATCTGAAAGTCAGCCTGATTTCAGGCTGCTGTAAACTGCCAAAGGTTTCCTGCTTCTCACTCAGATCTCTCCTGATTATCTCACTCACCTTGCTTTATTATGTGCGCTTCGCCAAGGACAGGTGTTCTCTCTTCTTTATCTGAACAAGATGTCAAGCTGTTGGTGGGGGTTTGATGCAACACCCAGCAAGCCCTAAGAATAGCACCAGCACAAAAACACACCTAAAGAAAATCATGTTAACTCTCTCTCTCAGCGAGTTGCAACCACAGTTACAACAGGCTGCCCTGAAAGCAGCAAGCAGTAGCTCCGTGTTACAGTTCAGCGCTCAACCTCTCCGCCAAACGCAAGGCTCTGGCTCTGTTCTGAGAGCTGTTCCTGGCTTCACACCTATGCACAATACTTCATCAAAGTTTTAGGAGGTTACAGCTTTTCTTTTGCCCCACAGGATGTGAAGCAAAAAAAAAACAAAAAACAACAAACAATAAAACTACTGGTCACTGCCACTCAAGAAAAGCAAAAATCAAAGGCACCTTAGGATCATAGAATCAAGCAGGCTGGAGGAGACTTCCAAGCTCATCCAGTCCAACCTAGAACTCAGCCCTATCCAGTCAACCAGACCATGGCACTAAGTGCCTCATCCAGGCTTTGCTTCAACACCTCCAGGGACAGCAACTCCACCACCTCCCTGGGCAGCCCATTCCAATGCCAATCACTCTCTGTGTGAAGAATTTCCTCCTAACATCCAGCCTAGACCTCCCCTGGCACAACTTGAGACTGTGTCCCCTTGTTCTGTTGCTGGGTGTCTGGCAGAAGAGACCAACTCCCACCTGGCTACAGCCTCCCTTCAGGTAGTTGTAGGCAGCAATGAGCAGTGCCCTGAGCCTCCTCTGCTGCAGGCTGCACACCCCCAGCTCCCTCAGCCTCTCCTCACAGGGTTTGTGTTCCAGGCCCTTCATCAGCCTTGTTGCCCTTCTCTGGACACCTTCCAGCACCTCAACATCTCTCTAGAATTGAGAAGCCCAGAACTGGACACAGCACTCAAGGTGTAGCCTGACCAGTTTTGAGTACAGGGGAAGAAGAACCTCCCTTGTCCTGTTGGCCACACTGCTCCTGATCCAGGCCAGGATGCCATTGGCTCTCTTGGCCACCTGGGCACTGCTGCCTCATCTTCAGCTACTGTCTACCAGCACTTCCAGGTTCCTTTCTTCCTGGCTGCTTTCCAGCCACTCTGTCCCCAGCCTGTAGCACTGCTTGGGGTTGTTGTGGCCAAAGTGTAGAACCCTGCACTTGGCCTTGTTCAATCTCATCCCATTGGCCTCTGCCCACCCATCCAGCCTGGCCAGGTCCCTCTGCAGGGCTCTCCTACCTTCCAACAGCTCCACACTTGCTCCCAGCTTGGAATCATCTGCAAACTTACCAATGCAGGACTCAATCCCCTTGTCCAGATCATCAATAAAGATGTTGAACAGGACTGGACTGGATGATCGTGGAGGTCTCTTCCAACTTGGTTGATTCTATGATTCTATATCCTGCATAGGCTACTTCCAATTGCTCAGCAACAGGAAACTGCTGCTAATTTCAGTGGCTTATATTTCAAACATAGGCTGGTCTGTCCTGTGCAAGCTGTTATTAAGCCAGACTAAGCCTATAAAATAAGTCAGAGATGAGAATAGCAATTAAATTTTGTTATGAGCTATGAATCATGAGAGAATCACAGAATCATTATGGTTAGAAGGGATTTTTTTAGATCAAGAAGTCCAACCATTGGGGCCAGGTCACCACTAAACCATGTCCCTCAACACCATGTCTCCACACAGGATGAGAGATGTGTTTCTGATAGAAGTTGGTGAACAGGGGTCCAGTGTGAGAAAGAAAACAGTGCATGGCAGCTTTTGATACCTGTCCATATAACCTTCACATAAATGGTGGTGGCTACTCCTGGCTCAGAGAGCTCAGAGAGCTCAGAAAGAAATCCACAGCTGAGAAATGAAGAGTGTCAGCTCTGCAACGAGCTAATGTGGCAGAAGGTCAAGGTTGACAGATCAGCCCCAGCCTAATACCTTGAGCATGTCCACTGCAGCGTTCCTCTGTGCAAGATAAATGAAGAAACTGTCAGCCAGCTCCAGCCTAAACAATGGAACAATTTAAAGTGGAGGGAATCATAATCTGAAGCAATTTGCTCCATACTGTACAATCCTGATACAGAAAAATCTCAATTTCTCTCTATCAATTTGGGGTGTAAACAGGAGTTTCAACCAGAAACCTTGCAGCTGAATAAAAGTTACACTTCAAGGTATCCTTAATGATAAGATCCAAGTTCTACCCTCAGTGGTACAGCAGATATGAGAAAACAATTTTGGCTTGGTTGTGTAGCAGTAAATAAGATGCTGCCAGTCAAACTGTCCATTTGGAGGTAGGCAAGAGCAGGCAGCTGGAAAACACACTCATAGACTCATAGAATCAACCAGGTTGGAAGAGACCTCCAAGATCATCCACTCCAACCTATCCCCCAGCCCTATCCAGTCAACTAGAACATGGCACTAAGTGCCTCATCCAGGCTTTTCATGGGACATGGTGCTCAACAGCAAGTCAGAAGACTTCTCTGAAAGCCAATTAATGCACATTCCCTGGAGAGAGACTTGCAAATCCAATTTGCAATCTATTTCTAGAAGGAGGAGATGACCATTTAGCTCATAAGGGATCTCTCCATAGCAAAGCCTTCTCCTCTTTTGTCCTCCAAAGTAACCTATTGAAAGGAGAATGCAAGGATCATTATTTCCCATAGATTTGCTAATGCTGGGTCTTCCATCAAAGGCATCTTAAGGGTCTTCACTGTGAGCTACACAAGTAGAATGGCAGAGGGAAGGCCCTGCAAAAACCAGATCTGAATAAATAGGTTGTAACAGGTCTGATCCACTATATCAAAATGGGGAATTAACAGGTGACAAACCCACAAACTGGAAGAAATAGAAACAAAATTCTCACTGATGCACTTCACACTTCAGTTACAGCTTTCTATTTCTGCTCTTCCGTGGGTCCCTAAGCTTCAGATTTTCCCTCCCACTTTCCAGACTTTAATGAGTCTATTAAGACATTTGTGTAGCTCCAAAGAGAAGGTTATGCAAAGTCTGAAGTAAATTCAAATTGATTTTTTGAGTACAAGGGCCCTTTAACTACAGGCTGGGGACAGAGTGGCTGAGAGCAGCCAGGCAGAGAGGGAGCTGGGGGTACTGGTAGAGAGTAGGCTGAACATGAACCAGCAGTGTGCCCAGGTGGCCAAGAGAGCCAATGGCATCCTGGCCTGGATCAGAAACAGTGTGGCCAGTAGGACAAGGGAGATCTTCCTCTGTACTCAACACTGCTCAGGCCATACCTTGAGTGCTGTGTCCAATTCTGGGCTCCTCAATTCAAGAGAGATGTTGAGGGACTGGAAGGTGTCCAGAGAAGGGTGACAAAGCTGGTCAGGGGCCTGGAGCACAGCCCTGTGAGGAGAGGCTGAGGGAGCTGGGGGTGTGCAGCCTGCAGAAGAGGAGGCTCAGGGCAGAGCTCATTGCTGTCTGCAACTCTCTGAAGGGAGGCTGTAGCCAGGTGGGGTTGGGCTCTGCTGCCAGACAAAGCAGCAACAGAACAAGGGGACTCAGTCTCAAGTTGTGCCAGGGGAGGTCTAGGCTGGATGTTAGGAGGAAGTTGTTGGCAGAGAGAGTGATTGGCATTGGAATGGGCTGCCCAGGGAGGTGGTGGAGTTGCTGTCCCTGGAGATGTTGAAGCAAATCCTGGATGAGGCACTTAGTGCCATGGTCTGGTTCATTGGCCAGGGCTGGGTGCTAGATTAGGCTGGATGATCTTGGAGGTCTCTTCCAACTTGGTTGTTTCTGTGACTCTAACTTCCTCTTCCCAGCTCACAAAACTCACTCATCCTTCATCTCTGACCTCTTGCAGCCTAACTGATGTGGTTTTCAGGTGCAATTTCCATGCAGCTTTCCTAATGAAATATATCCTCCTAGAACTCCTCAAGAAAGCCACTTGAAGAGAGAGAAAAATCACTCACAAAACAACGTGACCTGAAGCCAAAAAAAAAAAGGAAGCTAAATAAAAAGAGCAAGACAAAGGAGACTGCTCTAAAATTAGTCTGTGTTTTTAAGACATGCCTCACAAAACGATTTTTAGGCTGTGGTGGTGTAAACTCACCCAAACTATTGACAGAATGATGACAGATGATTGACTCGCAAGGGGAAGGATCCAACCCGTGTGCATCATCTTTCTCTCACTGGAATTTGAGCCCTCTAAGGTTACAGAGAATGGTTTCTATAAACCTAAAAAAAAAAAAATAAGGAGAGAGGGAAAAAAAAAAGTATTATTTCTCAGAGGACACAATTGTAACAAGCTTTTCCTGATGGCAAAAATCCAATTATTGCAGTAAAGGTTCTGCTCAGTTATTTCTCACTGCGTGTCAAAGCAAGCTGTAAAACGAGGTGCACAGGAACTCTGCTGCTCTACCTTTACTGATACATAAACTTACTCCCTGGGGGTACTGATAGACAGTAAGCTGAAGATGAGCCAGCAGTGTGCCCAGGTGGCCAAGAGAGCCAATGGCATCCTGGCCTGCATCAGGAACAGTGTGGCCAGCAGGACAAGGGAGGTTATTCTGCCCCTGTACTCAGCACTGGTCAGGCCACAGCTTGAGTACTGTGTCCAGTTCTGGGCCCCTCAATTCAAGAAAGATGTTGAGGTGCTGGAACATGTCCAGAGAAGGGCAACGAAGCTGGTGAGGGGCCTGGAGCACAAATCCTATGAGGAGAGGTTGAGGGAGCTGGGGTTGTTTAGCCTGCAGAAGAGGAGGCTCAGGGGTGATCTTATTACTGTCTGTAGCCAGGTGGGGGGTGGCCTCTTCTCCCAGGCAACCAGCAATAGAACAAGGGGACACAGCCTCAAGTTGTGCCAGGGTAGGTACAGGCTGGATATTAGGAAGAAGTTCTTCACAGAGAGAGTGATTGGCATTGGAATGGGCTGCCCAGGGAGGTGGTGGAGGCACCGTCCCTGGGGGTCTTCAAGCAAAGCCTGGATGAGGCACTTAGTGCCATGGTCTGGTTGATTGGATAGGGCAGGGTGATAGGTTGGACTGGATGAGCTTGGAGGTCTCTTCCAACCTGGTTGATTCTATGATTCTATGATTCCCTGCCTTTTTTGTTGCTGTTAGTAAGACAACAGAGAGGGAAAAAACAGAAGGTTACTGTCATCAAGTGCTGGCTAAGAGTGTGATATATAGATTTGATTTGATTTGATTTGATTTTATTATTTTCCCCCCTGTATTCCTCAGGATCTGCACAGCAAAAGCTGAGCACAGATTGGATCAAATATCTATTTTTCTTTGCTGACAGAAATAAAGTTATCTTTGCCTCTATTGAATTCTTCCTCTTCTTAGATAGTTGTGTATGCTAAACTAAGTGCAAGGGCTTTTTCTATGTGCTTGGAAGAGGCAAAGCAAAAAGTCCACTCAAAACTAAAGGATAAAGCAATTATTCCTGGGTGTATCTTTGTGTGCCGAGGAATAGCAGCAGGGCTTGGGAGGAAAGCTCATTTTCCTTAAGGAAATCAAGTGCAGTAGGAATGAAGACCTTGGTGCAATGTCTACACTGGACCCTGCAGATGATTGATGTCACACTCCCCCCCTCGAGCTCAAAGAGAGGCAACCTCAGAAGCAGGAAGATCCCATTGCAACCTCAGAAACAGGAGGCTCCCATTGCAACCTCAGAAACAGGAGGCTCCCATTGCAACCTCAGAAACAGGAGGCTCCCATTGCAACCTCAGAAACAGGAGGCTCCCATTGCAACCTCAGAAACAGGAGGCTCCCATTGCAACCTCAGAAACAGGAGGCTCCCATTGCAACCTCAGAAACAGGAGGCTCCCATTGCAACCTCAGAAACAGGAGGATCCCATTGCAACCTCAGAACCAGGAGGATCCCATTGCAACCTCAGAACCAGGAGGATCCTATTGCAACCTCAGAACCAGGAGGATCCTATTGCAACCTCAGAAACAGGAGGATCCTATTGCAACCTCAGAAACAGGAGGATCCTATTTGCAACCTCAGAACCAGGAGGATCCAATTTCAGCCTCAGAACCTGGAGGATCCTATTTGCAACCTCAGAACCTGGAGGATCCCATTGCAACCTCAGAACCAGGAGGTTCCTATTTGCAGCCTCAGAACCAGGAGGTTCCTATTTGCAGCCTCAGAACCTGGAGGTTCCTATTTGCAGCCTCAGAACCTGGAGGATCCCATTGCAACCTCAGAACCAGGAGGATCCTATTTGCAGCCTCAGAACCAGGAGGTTCCTATTTGCAGCCTCTGAACCAGGAGGATCCTATTTGCATCCTCAGAACCAGGAGGTTCCTATTTGCAGCCTCAGAACCAGGAGGTTCCTATTTGCAGCCTCAGAAGCAGGAGGATCCTATTTGCATCCTCAGAACCAGGAGGTTCCTATTTGCAGCCTCAGAACCAGGAGGTTCCTATTTGCAGCCTCAGAAGCAGGAGGTTCCTATTTGCATCCTCAGAACCAGGAGGATCCTATTTGCAGCCTCAGAAGCAGGAGGATCCTATTTGCAACCTCAGAACCAGGAGGATCCTATTTGCAACCTCAGAACCTGGAGGATCCTATTTGCATCCTCAGAAGCAGGAGGTTCCTATTTGCAGCCTCAGAATCAGGAGGTTCCTATTTGCAACCTCAGAACCAGGAGGATCCTATTTGCAGCCTCAGAACCAGGAGGTTCCTATTTGCATCCTCAGAACCAGGAGGATCCTATTTGCAGCCTCAGAACCAGGAGGATCCTATTTGCAGCCTCATAACCAGAAGGATCCTTATCATAGAATAGAATCAACCAGGTTGGAAGAGACCTCCAAGATCATCCAGTCCAGCCTGTCACCCAGACCTATCCAATCAACTATACCATGGCACTAAGTGCCTCATCCAGACTTTACTTGGACACCTCCAGGGACAGTGACTCCACCACCTCCCTGGGCAGCCCATTCCAATGCCAATCACTCTCTCTGTCAACAACTGCCTCCTAACATCCAGCCTAGATCTCCCCTGGCACAACTTGAGGCTGTGTCCCCTTGTTCTGTTGCTGGTTGCCTGGCAGAAGAGACCAACTCCCACCTGGCTACAGCCTCCCAGGACCTATTTGACCATCTCCTCCATAGTTTCTTGACTTAATGTCATTAGTACAACAGCTATAAAATGCCTTTTTCCTTCCTTATTAGTTTTTCTTTTCTGTTTTTAGTTTTCCTTTCAGATGCTATGGGAAGAAATCATTTCAAAAGTCGCTCCCTGGTCTCGTCTGCCTGGCAAGCAGCAACAGAACGAGGGGACACAGTCTCAAGTTGTGCCAGGGGAGGTCTAGCTTTTCTCTTTTGAGCCATCCATTCAGTAAACTTTCACCTCCAGGAATAGGGATGATTTTTTTTTTTCCATTAAAAACTCTCCTATAGAAATGAAAAAACAACAACATGACAACAAAGAAGGCAAATCTCAGGAAACTCAGCAGGATGTGTTTGTTACAAAGCTCTTAGCAAGACTAATTACTAATCTTATTACTGGCTACAACTACCTGCAGGGAGGCTGTAGCCAGCTGGGGTTGGGCTCTTCTCCCAGGCAAGCAGCAACAGAACAAGGGGACACAGTCTCAAGTTGTGCCAGGCTGGATGTTAGGAGGGAGTTGTTGGAAGAGAGAGTGATTGGCATTGGAATGGGCTGCCCAGGGAGGTGGTGGAGTCGCTGTGCCTAGAGGTCTTCAAGACAAGCCTGGCTGAGGCACTTAGTGCCATGGTCTAGTTGACTGGCTAGGGCTGGGTGCTAGGTTGGACTGGATGATCTTGGAGGTCTCTTCCAACCTGCTTGATTCTATGATTCTATAACACATAAAAGCCAACAGAGATACAATTTGGAGGAGAGCAACACGTCTGAGACTGACTTCACACCACCTCCCTTTGCTCAACCTGAAAGGCTTTTAACAATGCTGTGACACCCAGGACAAGCTCCCATCGAACTGCTATTTATTTATTGACCCCAATCTTGTGACACAAGCCAGGGCTAGAAGGGGTTATTTGCCAGACACAAGGAAGGGCTTTGCCCGCCGGCTGCTGTCACACTCCTTAAGTCTATTTTCATTTATCTTAGGGAAAAATCTTGCCCAAGCAAAGGCTGCAGGGCTTGACTTGCAAAGTTTAGAGCAGGTTCATTCCTCAAATTAAAATTTTATAGGGCCCTGGCTGTCAGAGCAATTTCCAGACACGCCAGCTTCATCCCTTCTGCTGACACCAGATTGCCTCCAACCCTAGCACGGCCACTCTGATCCCTTGCTGCCGCTCAGGAGGGTTCTTCTGCCCTTGGATCTGGGGAAGCAGTACAGAAGCATGCAATGGTAGGGCTTGGAAGAGACCTCTGGAAGTCATTTAAATCCAACACTCTTGATCAGAGAAGGATCACCTAGAGGCAGGCTGCACAGGAATGTATCAAGGCAGGTCTTGAAAGTCTCCGGTGAAGGAGACTCCACAACCTCTCTGGGCAGCCTGCTCCAGGGCTCTGTCAACCTTCTACCAGAAACTTATGCCTCTGTTTACCTTCTCCTTCATCATCCCCCCCAAAGCTTTTGCCTTCCATTTGTGCCCTTCACTACAAGAAGTGCATTGGGTTGCTGGAGCATGCCCAGAGAAGGGAGACAAAGCAGGTGAAGGGGGTAGAGAGCAAGGCTGGGGAGCAGCAGCTGAGAGAACTGCGGGATGCTTAGTCTGGAGAAGAGGAGGCTGAGAGGAGACCTCATTGCTCTCTACATCTGCCTGAAAAGAGGTTGGAGATTGGTCTTATCTCCCTAGTATCTAGGAATAGGATAAGAGGAAACTGCCTCAAATTGTGCCAGGGAGGTTTAGGTTGGTGAAAGGCCTGAAATGCAAACCCTAAGAGGAGAGGCTGAGGGAGCTGGGGGTGTGCAGCCTGCAGAAGAGGAGACTCAGGGCAGACCTCATTGCTGTCTACAAGTACCTGAAAGGAGGTTGTAGCCAGGCAGGAGTTGGTCTCTTCTCCCAGGCAAGCATCAACAGAACAAGGGGACACAGCCTCAAGCTGTGCCAGGGGAGGTCTAGGCTGGATGTTAGGAGGAATTTGTTGGCAGAGAGAGTGATTGGCATTGGAATGGGCTGCCCAGGGAGGTGGTGGAGTCACCATCCCTGGAGGTGTTTAAGCAAAGCCTGGCTGAGGCACTCAGTGCCATGGTCTGGTTGATTGTCCAGGGCTGGGTGCTAGGTTGGGCTGGATGATCCTGGAGGTCTCTTCCAACCTGCTTGATTCTCTGATGGAGAATTTCTTCATTGAAAGAGTGCTCAGGCATTGAAATAGGCTGCCCAGGGAGGTGGTGGAATCATCACCTTGTGACTTGATGGCCTTAGAGGATTTCTCAAACTGCAACAATTCCATGACCACATCCAGTTTGCAGGAGTGCTTTATGCAGTTATGATTATAAGTGCTGCTCCTGCCAAGCCTCAGTCATGACTGCATTTATCAACCCACTGGATAACAGGTAGAAACAGGTTCCTAAATAAGGTTGTGAAGGCACAGCCTAAAATAACCACTTTAAGGATCACATCCTTTTGCAGGGAAAGAAAACCAAAGGAAGCAGGCAAATTTATCTGAAAGCAAACTATGGTGAATAAGCTTAACCCTGCAGACTATCCCAACAACCTGATTTTCATATTTAGGCTGCTTTAAATAGCCTGCAGACTATGTTGTATATCGATGGAATTGCAGCCTCTATTTATTTGCCTTCAGACATACAGAAACAACATAAAAAACCTCTTGAATTTGTGGAGGAGTCTGTAGCAAAACTTGCACATAACCATATCTGCAGCAGTGGTGTATAATGGACCAGTATAATATGGTGGGGAAAGTTGTCACTTGTTTGGCAATTAACACTGATATAGGAAGGGAAAGGAATGAGAGAATATTAACAGATTAATCTTGGGGGCTTTCAGACTGTGCTGAAGTAAGCTGACAGTTGAGTCAACTCCGTCTCCTGTTAGATCAGTGCCCTCTGCTGCTCGCTGCCTGCATTCAACCAGCAGCACTCCCATGCAGAATCACATGCCACACCTTGAGTGCTGTGTCCAGTTCTGGGCCCCTCAGTTCAAGAGAGATGTTGAGGTGCTGGAAGGTGTCCAGAGAAGGGCGACAAAGCTGCTGAGGGGCCTGGAACACAAACCCTATGAGGAGAGTCTGAGGGAGCTGGGGGTGTGCAGCCTGCAGAAGAGGAGGCTCAGGGCAGAGCTCATTGCTGGCTACAACTACCTGAAGGGAGGCTGTAGCCAGGTGAGGGTTGGGCTCTTCTGCCAGGCAACCAGCAAGAGAACAAGGGGACACAGTCTCAAGTTGTGCCAGGGGAGGTCTAGGCTGGATGTTGTTAGGAAGTTGTTGTCAGAGAGAGTGATTGGCATTGGAATGGGCTGCCCAGGGAGGTGGTGGAGTCACCATCCCTGGGGGTGTTCAGGAAAAGCCTGGATGAGGCACTTAGTGCCATGGTCTGGTTGACTGGCTAGGGCTGGGTGCTAGGTTGGACTGGATGATCCTGGAGGTCTCTTCCAACCTGGTTGATTCTATGAGTCTATGACTGTATGAACAGTGTCCCTTCCAGCCCTCCCCACGCTGGGATTCTGTGACTGCTGGGAAAGAGAACGCTTGCCCAGGTGTGTGCACTCATGCAGGGGATATATGGTTGCAAAACTACCACAAAATACTTTTATCTTCTTATTTCTCTGACAACTATGAGTAGCCAACATGAACTACAACTGAGGCTGCACATCAGTAAGCAGCCTGCAACATGTCCTTGGCTCTCCCAGAAGAAAAGAAAGTTGCTGCTGCTTCCCTCATATTTGGCTGAATCTTATTGGCACACATCAGCTGAAAACTCAGGCTAGAAAGAAAGAACTCAATGTAAATAGTATTGATAGACTCCAAAAACTGCTGTGTTCATTTCTTCCTATTCTTCATGGAGCAATGCATTCCTTCCTCCAGGCAGTACTTAAACTTAGACTGCTGTCAAGCTGCCCAGCTCAAGATTGGATTCTTCAAATTTTATCTTATTTTATGTTTTCTGGGTTTTGTTTTTTTTTTGGTTTTTTTTGGGAGCTGTTCTGCTTTCCTGCAGTTATCTTTCAGGTTTTTGAGCTGATAGAGACTTTATATTTTCCCTGTGTTACTTTGCATTTATGGCATTCACTCAACTGCAAGTAAAACCCCCACTCTGTGAGCATCCTTAAGAGAAAGAATATTCCAGCACTTAACTAGAAATATTCATTCTCTTAAGGATGCTCCAAAAAAAAACTCCTTTCCACCTGTATCTGCTGGGTGCAATGACAGCTGGCAAATATCTCAGCTTTTGGCCCCTTCTTAGCACTTTGCTTATTTGCTAAACAAGGATATCAAACTGATAATATGTGGAGAAGAAGGTATAGATATGAAACCCACACTGCATCTTCTCTCTTATTTCATTCAGCATAAAAAGTGCCATGGGCATTGAATCATAGAATCAATCAGGTTGGAAGAGACCTCTAAGATCATCTAATCCAATCTATCACTCATCCCTATCCAATCATAGAATCAACCAGGCTGGAAGAGACCTCCAAGATCATCCAGTCCAATCTATCACTCATCCCTATCCAATCACAGAATCAATCAGAATGGAAGAGACCTCTAAGATCATCTAATCCAATCTATCACTCATGCCTATCCAATCATAGAATCAACCAGGTTGGAAGAGACCTCTAAGATAATCCAGTCCAATCTATCACCCAGCCCTAACCAATCACAGAATCAATCAGAATGGAAGAGACCTCTAAGATAATCTAGTCCAATCTATCACTCATCCCTATCCAATCACAGAATCAACCAGGTTGGAAGAGACCTCTAAGATAATCTAGTCCAATCTATCACTTATCCCTATCCAATCACAGAATCAACCAGGTTGGAAGAGACCTCCAAAATCATCCAGTCCAACCTAGCACCCAGCCCTATCCAATCAACCAGACCATGGCACTAAGGTTCTCATCCAGGCTTTGCTTGAACACCTCCAGGGACAGTGACTCCACCACCATCCTGGGCAGCCCATTCCAATGGCAAATCACCCTCACTGTGAAGAACTCCCTCCTGTTTGTGGTTATTTGTGCATCTGTGGGTTTGGCTGTGATTGTTTTACTCATCTTAAGCATTTCCTTGCTCTTTGAGTAGCCAAGTGTCATGGCAGGAGCTGTTGGCAAGGAGAGGCAGCTCATCTCCATGTCCAGCTGCCACAAGGATGTCTAAGTCACTTCTATTTTGTAACACATTAAACATATTTCACTCCATCAGAATGGAGACAAAGTTTAGGAGCAATTCATCAAGCAGAGAAACTTCTGGGCTGAACTTCAGGATTAAAGATTGGAGAATGACTGAGTGGTGACCTTTAGAGGTCATCTAGTCCAACCCCCTGCAGTTAAGCAGGGATATCTGCAACTAGAGCAGATTGCTCAGAGCCCCAGACTCACTTGGAATGTTCCAAGGGACCTCTGTGGACAGCCTGGGACAGTGTTTCACCACCCTCAGTGTCAAATCACTTTTCTCCAGCCTGAATCTTCCTCTTTTGGTTCAAACCCTGTCCTCTTGTCCTGTCACAACAGGCCCTGCTCCAAAATCTGTCTCCATCTTTCTGATCAGACCCTTTAAGTACTGAAAGACCACAAGAATGTCTCCCTGGAGCCTTCTCTTCTCCAGGCTGAAGAACCCCCGCTCTTCCAGCCTGTTCTTACAGCAGAGGTAGCTATGTAGACCTGCTTTTATTTTCACCAAATATTGCTAGATTTTGCTGTTGTCTGTAGCTTCCTCTAGACAGCTGATGTTGAAGGTTAAATCCCTTCCTGCAAAGGCAAACCTGACACATTTTGGTTGTATTTCAGGTGGTTCGGGGTCGTTGCGGCGCAGGAGTCTGCAGCTATCTGAAGGGACATTGTGGAGAGGCTGCTGCTGGGCTCTGCTCACAGGTAACTGGGGACAGAAGAAGGGGGAATGGCCTCAGGCTGAGGCTGGGGAGGTTTAGATTGGACATTAGCATAAAGTTTTCCTGGGGAGAGTGGTCAGGGACTGGAATGAGCTGCTCAAGGAGCAACCCCACCTGGCTACAGCCTCCCTTCAGGGTGTTGTAGACAGCAATGAGGTCACCCCTGAGTCTCCTCTTCTCCAGGCTGAACAACCACAGCTCCCTCAGCCTCTCCTCATAGGCTTTGTGTTCCAGGCCCCTCACCAGCTTTGTTGCCCTTCTCTGGACACCTTCCAGCACCCCAACATCTCTCTTGAATTGAGGGGCCCAGATTACAATGGCCAAAGCAAGTCTGTTACATATTGGCTGCTGAATATCTTTAGTTGTCCCCCAAGATACTTTATAGCTAGAAAATGAAGAGGGTCAGCTCTCATTTTACCCACCAGCATTGCCACTTCCCAGCTCACCACTCCTGCACAGCATTTAGTTAGCAGTTTGCCACTGTTGTTCTCTCTCTGCTGTGAAAACCTGTGGCACATATTACAATGGGATGTTTATATTGCTCAGGAAGCAAGCAGAAAGAGAATCACTAACCCTTGGAGTGAGGAGTGGGAATGAATAGTTGACAACTTCTTTAGCTGTTGGTAATCATTTTAAACAGAGTGAAAAATGTGTGGGAAGGATGCTGGGATGCTGCAGCCAAGGACCTTGTCTCGGTGTGTGGTTGCACACAACATAACACATCCCCCAACCCACCTCCAGCATCTCACCACAACAGCAGCAGTAAAGTGACAGCTCCCCCCCCTGAAAATTAAAGTGCAGCTCAAAAGAACAGCAGGAAGCTTTGGACTTCTGGTGGTGACAGGACCACCCATGCTTGGGCTCTACATGCACTGGTTTGTTACCAGCAGGTAGAGACCTTCCAGAACCTGGAACCAAGCCACCAGTTCCCAAACAACATATCCAGAGCAGATGTTAGGAAAGCTCAGGAAAGCAGAAGAAAACAACCCCTTACCGTGCTTTTTTGTAGGACATGCTCATTTTCATCCTGCACTTCCATGCTAATTAAGCTCCTGGAGGTGCTGCTTCCTCCCAGATCCTTCCCCTCCCCTAAGTGAAATGTCAGGATTAGTGCTGATTCAGTGGCAAGCGTTGCTTTGGGGAGCTCACATTTAAACACAACAGTACTGCTGGCAAGGTACTGCTTGGCAGAAAGAGAGCAAAAAAGTTTGGCAACTCCAGGCCAGCACAGGGAGCAGATGTTCTTAATGCCAGCTTCCCTCCCATTGTGAAGCAGCAGCACCAGCACAGCAAGCAAGGAGAGCTCCATCAACCTCCAATGCAAGAGTTAGGCCATGAGCACATAAATTCTGCCACTTGTTAACAGAATTTGCTGACACTCTCCATGCTCTCTCTACAATTGTGTGCTGTGCAATCTCACTTGGCTTCCTAAGAGTAAGAAGAGCAAGCTCAGCCTGGGATTGCAAACACAGGAGAGGCTGAGGGAGCTGGGGTTGTTTAGCCTGGAGAAGAGGAGGCTCAGGGGTGACCTTGTTGCTGTCTACTACTCTTCTCCAGACTAGCCCCAGGTCCCTCAGCCTCTCCTCATCAGGCAGTGCTCCAGTCCCCTAATCATCCATGTAGCTCTCCACTGGACCCTCTCCAGCAGATCCCTGTCCCTCTTCAACTGGGGAGTCCAAACTGCATGCAGTATTCAAGATGAGGTTTCAGCAGGGCAGAGAAGGGGGAAAAGAGAACCTCTCTTGCTCTGCTGGACACACTCTTCCTAATGCACTCCAGGGTCCCATGGCCCTCTTGGCCACAAGGGCACATTGCTGTCCCATGGATGTTCTCCACCAGCACTCCCAGGTCCCTCTCCACAGGGCTGCTCTCCAGCAGTCACCTCCCACCCTGTCCTGGTGCAGTTTATTATTCCTCCCTAGGTGCAGGACTCTGCACTTGTCCTTGTTGAACCTTACCTGTCTCCTCTGTGCCCACCTCTGTCTGTCCAGGTCTCGCTGGGTGGCAGCACAGCCTGCAGCTGTATCAGCCAAGCCTCCCAGCTTGGTGTCATCAGCAAACTTGCTGAGCAGACTCTGTCTGTGCCCTCATCAGTGTCATTGATGAAGATATTGAGGAGCACTGTACCCAGTACTGATCCCAGAGGGACTCCACTGGTTACAGTTCTCCAGCTGGACCTAGCACCATTGATCACCACTCTTTGAACCCTATCTTGTAACCAGTTCCTAATTCACTTCACTGCCTGCCCTTCCATCCCACACTTCCTGAGCTTGCTCAGTAGGATATCATGGGAGACTGTGTCAAAGGCCTTGCTAAGATGAAGGCAGACTACATCCACTGCTAAGATGAAGGCAGACTACATCCACTGCTCTCCCTGAATCTACCCATTCAGCTATGCCATCATACGATGTGATCTAGTGGGTTTTGGAGTTGATGTCCTGAGCTGAGAAAATGCATGTGATATTATTCCTCATCCTCAAGATTGCTGTCTCAGTCTTGCACAGGCTTATTTTTCCTGGCTGCAGGCACTAGTGATGCAATTGCTCCCAACAGAGACACCCAGGAACGTGTCCCTGCTCCTCCTCCCATCTCAACCTGCTGCTTTTGCTAAATCATAAGGGTTAAACCCCAAACATAAACCCCGTGGTTTGGAGCTGACCTGGAAAGCAAGGTTTATGAAACATTTATTCACAGTTCTGACATCTGGAGGGAGATCCTTCATTTAGGTCATGAATTTTTCTGTTTGGAGCTGAGTTGATTGCTCACACTGTGATACTCCATCCTCTGCTCCCCTGCATCTGCTAGCCAACAACTAATTTCTCAACCAGGGGAAGCTGACCCTTAAGAAGCCTTGGAAAGTAGTCTGCTTCTGTTTCTTATTTGAAGCAGCAGGACACAAGACTGCTCACAAGAAGAGGAAATGTAAGAAATGACTGTTTGAAGGGTGAGAAGCTATGATGAGGGAAAGAAAATCTTGCATATGTATGAGTGAAACGAGAATGTGTCCTCTTGAAGCTTGCAGTCAGAGGAAGCTGAAGTGAATTAATCAATCATCAGATAATTGATAGGGGGGAAAAAATCATATTTTGGCAAGTAGCTTGCAGAAGAAGTAGATGGAGAGCTAGGCATAACAGTCGACTTTCTACAAGCAATTAAGGACAAAGCTGATTTAAGTGGAGGGAGGTGATTCTCCCCCTCTGCTCCACTCTGCTGAGACCCCACCCGGAGTACTGCATCCAGTTCTGAAGCCCCTATGACAAGAGGGGATGCTGGAGTGCCAGGAGGATGCTCAGAGGGCTGCAGCAGCTCTGCTGTGAGCACAGACTGAAAGAGTTGGGGCTGTGCAGGCTGGAGAAGAGGAAGCTCCCAGGTGACTTTCTTGTGGCCTTCCAGGATCTGAAGGGGGCTACAAAAAAGCTGGGGGGGAACTTTTTATGCTCTCAGGGAGTGCCAGGACTGGGGGCAATGGAGCAAAGCTGGAGAGATTCAGCCTGGACATAAGGAGGAAGTTGTTGAGTATGAGAGTGGTGAGAGGCTGGACTGGGTTGCCCAGGGAGGTGGTTGAGGCCCCATGGCTGGAGGTGTTTAAGGCCAGGCTGGCTGAGGCTGTGGGCAGCTCTAGGGTAGGGTGTCCCTGGGCATGGCAGGGGGTTGGAACTGGCTGATCCTTATGGTCCCTTCCAACCCTGACTGGTTCTATGATTCTATGACCTAATATTAACTTTCACAATTGGCTTGAAAAATGTGAAAATCACTCTTCTATGGTTCTAAGTCCCCATAGCAACATCCTAATCAATACAAATAAAGATGCTGTTTGCTCAGCTTTTATACCTAAGGATGATAAAAGTAGAGGTCATGGACTCGACATCTTGCGGTCAGTGTCATTCCAAGCCACTTGCTCTACCTTCTTCAGCAGGCACCACACTCTCAACCCCCCACAAATCAGAAAACTGGAAGAATATTTGCAAAGGAAAGGCTGAAAACTGCCAAAGAAGTCAAAATCCATACACTTCTCCCTATTACTGCACTTCCCAAGACAGAATCCCCTGAAGGAAGAGACTGTGAGCAACCAGGAGCTGTTTCTCTCCCTGGCAGAGAATGGATTGACAGATTCTGTGTTTATTTTTATACCCCCCTAACTAGCATCATTAGTCACCCATCATCCATATATCCAGCCAAAAATGAGAGTGCATGAAGCCACAGAGCCTCCAGAGAAAGCAATTACAATATTAATTTCCAATAAATGACATCTGGGGGAGGGGGAAAGAAGTAAAAAAGAAACGAGATAAACCCAGCTGGGTTAAGGAGTTCAGCTCTCTTCACACCTTGCTGATGAAAACTACTTCACAAACACTGGAAGACACCAATCAGCAACAGAACCTAGAAATGAGCTCCCTGGTAGATGCTACCAAGAGCATGATCCATGCAGGAATACATTTCAGCCATTATGAGTGTGCAAGGGGATTGAGTCCAGCATCAGTAAGTTTGCAGATGACACCAAGCCAGGAGCAGGTGTGGAGCTGATGGAAGGTAGGAGAGCCCTGCAGAGGGACCTGGCCAGGCTGGATGGGTGGGCAGAGGCCAATGGGATGAGATTGAACAAGGCCAAGGGCAGGGTTCTGCACTTTGGCCACAACAACCCCAAGCAGCACTACAGGCTGGGGCCAGAGTGGCTGAGAGCAGCCAGGCAGAGAGGGAGCTGGGGGTGCTGGCAGAGAGGAGCTGAAGATGAGGCAGCAGTGCCCAGGTTGGCAGCAGAGCCAATGGCATCCTGGGCTGGCTCAGGAGCAGTGTGGGCAGCAGGACAAGGGAGGTTCTTCTGCCCCTGTGCTCAGCACTGCTCAGGCCACCCCTGGGGTGCTGTGTCCAGTTCTGGGCTCCTCAATTCAAGAGAGATGTTGAGGTGCTGGAAGGTGTCCAGAGAAGGGCAGCAAAGCTGGGGAGGGGCCTGGAAGACAAACCCTATAAGGAGAGGCTGAGGGAGCTGGGGGTGTGCAGCCTGGAGAAGAGGAGGTTCAGGGCAGACCTCATTGTTGTCTGCAACTACCTGAAGAGAGGAGATTGAAACTGAATGTTAGGAAGAAGTTCTTTGCAGTGATGGTGGAGATACAGTGGCACAGGTTGTCTAGGGAGATTGTGGAGCACAGAATCACCCAATGTGATCAAAGACCAAAGATCACATTCAGTGCTTCTGTGACCCACAGCCTCCCTGGAGGTGTTCAAGGCCAGGATGGATGAGGCCTTGAGTGACCTGTTCTAGTGGAAGATGTCCCTGCCTATATCAGTGGGTTGGAACTGGCTGAGCTTTGGGGTCCTTTCCAATCTAAACCATTCCATGAGCAAGAACTTCACTGTAAGGGTCACAGAGCATTGGAACAGGGTCCCCAGAAGGGTTGTGGACTTTCAAGACCCATCTGAATTCATTCCTGTGTGACCTGGGCTACATTCTATGGCCCTGCTCTGGCAGGGGGGGTTGGACTCGATGATCTATGGAGGTCCCTTCCAACCCCTATCATCCTGTGATGGAAAGTGGCAACAATGCTAGAATAGCATTAAAAAACAACTACTGAGTGGCAAGGGTTGTTTGGAAAACACTTCAAGGGACTTCCCATTTCAAACCAGCCTCTTGGATCACCACAGCCCATTTAGAAACTGTCTTCAAAAGGAAAAACAGAGCCAAAATAGACCCCACCCCAAGCAGCTTCCTTAACTTCTAAATAGCACTAGTTTGTCATGGCACACTTTTGTTCAGAGAGCTGCAGATGCCTGCCTGCCTCTAAGTCATGGACTGAAGAGAACCTTGTTGAACAAAGCACCTGGGGCAACATGAAGATGGGAACCTTTCAGGGTGAGAAGGTTCAGTACTCCTGCCCCTAAGTGATGGGCAGAAGAGCACCTTGTTGAACAAAGCATTTGGGGCAACATGCAGCTGGGAGCCTCTCAGAGTGAGAGGGTTCAGTGTTCCTGCCTCTAAGTGATGGGCTGAACATGCAGCAGGGAGCCTTTCAGAGTGAGAGGGTTCAGTATGCCTACCTCTAAGTGATGGGCTGACCATGCAGCTGGAAGCCTTTCAGAGTGAGAGGGTTCAGTAAGTCTGCCTCTAAGTGATGGGCTGAACATGCAGCTGGGAGCCTTTCAGAGTGAGAGGGTTCAGTATTCCTGCCTCTGATGGGCTGAAGAGCACCTTGTGGAACAAAGCATCAGGGGCAACATGCAGCTGGGAGCCTTTTAGAGTGAGAGGGTTCAGTGTTCCTGCCTCTAAGTGATGGGTTGAACATGCAGCTGGGAGCCTTTCAGAGTGAGAGGGTTCAGTATATCTGCCTCTAAGTGATGGGCTGAACATGCAGCAGGGAGCCTTTCAGAGTGAGAGGGTTCAGTATATCTGCCTCTAAGTGATGGGCTGAACATGCAGCTGGGAGCCTTTCAGAGTGAGAGGGTTCAGTATTCCTGCCTCTGATGGGCTGAAGAGCACCTTGTGGAACAAAGCATCAGGGGCAACATGCAGCTGGGAGCCTTTCAGAGTGAGAAGGTTCAGTATGTCTGCCCCTAAGTGATGGGCAGAAGAGCACCTTGTTGAACAAAGCATCTGGGGCAACATGCAGCTGGGAGCCTCTCAGAGTGAGAGGGTTCAGTATGCCTGCCTCTAAGTGATGGGCTGAACATGCAGCTGGAAGCCTTTCAGAGTGAGAGGGTTCAGTAGGAGCTGTCTGGTACTTACTCTTGGCAAATAACTGCCAGTGCTGCTTCACTCCCTGCCTTTGTCATAGGGTATCAACCAAATGAAGATATAAATGTAAGGAGGCAAATAGGAGTGGCAGCCTATTTCTTCAAGTTCTGCCTTCAGATCTGCCAGATTCAAGTTCCTGACCCCAATTAATCAGCTTCATCCCCGTTCTCCAACCTAGGAAATGGATGGTTAGAAGGGACTAGCACATGTTTTGGGTTTCAGTTCGTTAAATCCTTGATTGTGCAACACCTTTGAAGAGATCCTGCCCTGTAAAACTCCTACAAAGCTCTGGTTTGGGTTGTTTGGAAGCATCTTATTAAATGCTTTCTCCAAAGAACCATTCCAACCTTTTGAGAATCAGCATGCCACCAAAATGAATTATTCATGCAAGGCTCTGCAAGATGGGCAAGTTTCCTGCCAAGACTTGCACAGTGAGGGGTGTTATAAAGCTGAAATTGGAATGCAGAGAGAAGTGATGGAAAAGATTTCTAAGATCATCTCTGTTGGAAAAAAAAAAAAGTAAAAAAAAGAAAAGAGGAAACACAAACCACAACTTCAGATCTTTAAACTTAACTTCTTTGCAGTAGAAAGCCTTCTAAGTGTCCCCCTTCACATCCATTCCTTACTTCCCTGGCTTAAGATGGGCTCACACATAAATAGGTGCTTTGAAATTCCAGCTGCTGAGAGGTGTAGGCACAGCCTATGAGAATCAGAGCATGGCTTAGGCTGGAAGGGACCTTAAAGATCATAGAATCAAGCAGGTTGGAAAAGACCTCCAAGATCATCCAGTCCAACCTAGCACCCAGCCCTGGCCAGTCAACCAGACCATGGCACTAAGTGCCCCAGCCAGGCTTTGCTTCAACACCTCAGGGATGGTGACTCCACCACCTCCCTGGGCAGCCCATTCCAATGCCAATCACTCTCTCTGCCAACAACTTCCTAACAACATCCAGCCTAGACCTGCCCTGGCACAACTTGAGTCTGTGTCCCCTTGTTCTGTTGCTGCTTGCCTGGGAGAAGAGCCCAACCCCACCTGGCTACAGCCTCCCTTCAGGTAGTTGTAGCCAGCAATGAGCTCTGCCCTGAGCCTCCTCTTTTCCAGGCTGCACACCCCCAGCTCCCTCAGTCTCCTCCCTCATCCAGGGGAGATACAGGCTGGATGTTAGGAGGAAGTTGTTGGCAGAGAGAGTGATTGGCATTGGAATGGGCTGCCCAGGGAGGTAGTGGAGTCACCATCCCTGGAGGTGTTCAAGCAAAGCCTGGATGAGGCACTTAGTGCCATGGTCTGGTTGATTGGCCAGGGCTGGGTGCTAGGTTGGGCTGGCTGAGCTTGGAGCTCTCTTCCAACCTCTTGATTCTATGATTCTCATATTGTTCTGGTGGCATTTGCATGAAGGGAAGAACATGCCCTGTAAGCACAGAGGGTTGAGATGAGTGATTGCTGAGCACATTTGAATAATTAATTCCCCAAATAAGTGAAATCTATTTTAATTTCACCTTAGACAGCACTGCTGGCTCAGTGCAGGAAATTGTAAGCCCTCTTCTGTTGCCATACCAAATACTGACACTTTGGAAACATCACAAAAGCAGCAGGAACATAATGACAAATATATACAGTGCTGAGACTTCAGAGCTATCCAAAGTGCTCTTGAAGATCCTGCAGATAATCTTTAGGGAATAATCCCAACAGCTCTGTTGTATAAAGTTACATTAAATGACTGCACCTCATGCTGGGATGGAAAAGTCATGCCCAGAAATGCTGATCAGTTTGATTGGACATGGATTTGGTTCCAGCTCCTTGAAAGATCAGCTTAGGAATGAGAAATAAGCTAACTAAACCCACCAAAGTGCTCGTGGTTGGGTGTTTCAAACAGAAATGTAATGGAATTATTTATCTGTGAAGGAACTGCTAAGAGGATCGGAGAGAAAAATGCACTTGGAAACCTCTGTTTTCCCTGAACCAAGACAAGAAGTTGTTTTGTCCTGGATTTTGACTTCTCCAAAGTTTCTGTAAAGCCCTTTTACATCAGCATCCCCGTGGATAATGCCACAACACTGCTCTGCAAAGCCCTAACACATCTTTTGGCCAAGGAGGATGTCATGCACACAGAGCAGATGAGGTGGATGCTTCTTTCTGTGTTATCCCAGCTGCTTGCTGAAAGGGTTTGAAACTCACTCACAGTTTCCAAATGTAGACCCTCTTATCATTTGTAGATGGTATGACTCTTTTTGCTTCCTTCCTTCTTCCCAAGGGAGTTGATTTCATCTTGGGAAATTGTATACATATGGGGGAGCAGATTCTTTAGAGGGTCACAAGGTTTCAGGGGTTGGAAGGGACCCAAAGAGATCATCTGGTCCAACCCTCCTGCCACAGCAGGAGCATACAATCTAGCTCAGGTCACAGAGGAGTGTATTCAGATGAAGGAGACTCCATAACCTTTCTGGGGAGTCTGTGCCAGTGCTCTGGGACCCTTACAGGAAAGAAGTTGCCCCTTGTGTTGAGCTGGAACCTCCTGTGCTGCAGCTTCCATCCATTGCTGCTTGTCCTATCCCAGGGAGCAAGTGCCTGTCCCCCCACTCCTGACCCCCAGCCCTCAGATAGTTATAAACATTAAATCCTCTCAGTCTTCTCCAGCCTAAGCAGCCCCAGGTCCCTCAGCCTCTCCTCATCAGGCAGTGCTCCAGTCCCTTCATCATCCTCATAGCCCTGTTCTGGACACTCTCCAGCAGGTCCCTGTCCCTCTTCAACTGGGGAGCCCAAAACTGAAGGCAGTATTCAAGCTGAGCTCTCACCAGGGCACCACTGATCACCACTCTTTGGACTCTATCTTGTAACCAGTTCCTAATCCACCTCACTGCCTGCTCTTCCATCCCACACTTCCTGAGCTCACTCACTAGGATGCCTCAACTCTTTGCCAGAAGAAGTTCTCCTTCCAGAGCAGAGAGAAAGTACTTCTGGAGGAAAGTTAAGACATCTCATCAGTATCAGGTCTCCAGGGTATTTCTCTAGCACTGGAAAATTCATGGCCCTATTCCATGTTCAAAAGAAGGATCTCTGTGGCTGCAGCATTCCTGATGCATGTTCTCTCTTACAAGAAAAGCTACATTTCCTTACCCTTTCTTTGTATTTTGAGCAGAAAAAAGAAAAGAACTTAGAAACAAGACAGGCCAAGAGACTGACTTCATATATTACAGCAAGTCTTCTTCCTGCTCAATTCAAGAGAGATGCTGAGGTGCTGGAAGATGTCCAGAGAAGGGCAGCAAGGCTGGTGAGTGGCCTGGAGCACAAACCCTATGAGGAGAGGCTGAGGGAGCTGGGGGTGTGCAGCCTGCAGAAGAGGAGGCTCAGGGCAGAGCTCATTGCTGTCTGCAACTACCTGAAGGGAGGTTGTAGCCAGGTGGGGTTGGGCTCTTCTACCAGACAAGCAGCAAGAGAACAAGGGGACACAGCCTCAAGCTGTGCCAGGGGAGGTCTAGGCTGGATGTTAGGAGGAAGTTGTTGTCAGAGAGAGTGATTGGCATTGGAATGGGCTGCCCAGGGAGGTGGTGGAGTCACCATCCCTGGAGGTGTTGAAGCAAAGCCTGGCTGGGGCACTTAGTGCCATGGTCTGGTTGATTTGGCCAGGGCTGGGTGCTAGGTTGGGCTGGATGGTCTTTGAAGGTCTCTTCCAACCTGGTTGATTCTATGATACTCCAAAATATTACAACTTAAAGTTAAACTCAGCTGGTACTGAGGACATGTATCCTTTTCCCAGCACAAAACCTTTGGGTTTCTTTCAAGATCAAGTCACATAAGAAGAGATTATAAACACACTGCAAAGCTGCCCCAGCCTTAAAAATCTATCCTGCAAATACATCCTAAGGCTGTGTAAATAAGGTTACTACACAGAGCCCCACAGGTACCAGTATTATATGTACATAATAAAGCTGAAGAACTTATTCAATTCTCAGGTAGTTTATGAAGAAAGATGCTGCCAGATTCTCAAGGGCCAAATATTTCATTCAAAGGCACAGAGATATTATCATACTCTGAATAGAGTGAGTAGTTGGTTTGTACAGCATCTCATAAAAGGGTAATTTGCAGGCTGGAGGAGGAAAAAAGCAAAAGAAATGCTTTAAGGAACACAGGGAATATTTATGTAGCTACACAAATTACTTGGATGAGTGGGGTTGCCTTTGCTGAGTGATTTTAGGAAGTGAAATGGCTCCTGATGAAGTAACATTTGCCATCATTATTAGCACTTGCACTTAAAGGTGTTAAATCCTTGCCTTGGAGTTGGGCTCATGAACGTGCAATTATGATTAAAAGCAGTTCATCTTCTTGGCCTGTTAATTCATGCCAGCAACTGAGCCAAATTCCTCACAAAGTCTAGACAAACAAATAAAGCAGGAGCAAACTCAGGGGAACACAATAAATACAGGCACAGGGTAAGCACATCCTCGTTTTCATCCGAGGACACCATCACCTCTGCTACAAATCTGCATTTTTGGACCTCAAGTAGCCTGCTTCAGTTGTTGTTTGCTGTCTATCTGGAAAATAGAGTCACTTTCACACTCTTCAAGCCACTGACACAGTCTCAAGTTGTGCCAGGGGAGGTCTAGGCTGGATGTTTAGGAGGAAGTTGTTGGCAGAGAGAGTGATTGGCATTGGAATGGGCTGCCCAGGGAGGTGGTGGAGTTGCTGTCCCTGGAGGTATTGAGGAAAAGGCTGGATGAGGCACTTAGTGCCATGGTCTGGTTGATTGGCTGGGGCTGGGTGCTAGGTTGGAGTGGATGATCTTGGAGGTCCCTTCCAACCTGCTTGATTCTATGATTCAGTTGTGAAAATTAATGTTAGATATAGAATGGTAGAGTCAGATTGGAAGGGACCACAAGGATCATCTAGGTCCACTCCCCCCAGCCATGCCCAGGAACACCTCACACTAGATCAGGCTGTCCAGAACCTCATCCAGCCTGGCCTTAAACACCTCTAGAGATGAGGCTTTCACCAGCTCCCTGGGCAACCCCTTCCAGGCTCTCACCACCCTCATGCTGAACAACTTCCTAATATCCAGTCTGAGTCTACCCATTTTCCATTCCCCCAATCCTATCACTACCTGACATCCTAAAAACTCCCTCCCCAGCTTTTTTATAGGCCCTCTTCAGATACTGAAAGGTGACAATGAGGTCACCTGGGAGCCTTTTCCTCTCCATGACTGAACAACCCCAACTCCCTCAGTCTCTTCTCATAGCAGAGCAGCTCCAGCACTCTACTCATCCTCATGGCCCTTCTCTGGGCACCTTCCAGCACATCCATAGCCCTCTTGTAATAATGGCTCCAGAACTATATTATATATATTATAAAGATAGAGAATCCAGAATTATGTTACATATATAGCTATAATATTATATATATTATAAAGATAGGGAAGCCAAAATGACATTATATATAGTTGTAATACCATATAGATTATAAAGCTGGAGAAGCCAGAATTACATTATGTATAGTTATAATCTTATCTTATATATATTCTAAATATAGGGAAGCCAGAATTATGTTAGATATAGTTATAGTATTATATTAGAGTATAGAATCATAGAATGGTCTAGGTTGGAAGGGACCTCAAGCATCATCCAGCTCCAACCCCCTGCCACAGGTAGGGACATCTCCCACTAGAACAGGTTGCTCAAGGCCTTATCCAACCTGGCCTTGAACACCTCCAGGGAGGAAGCATCCACAACTTCCCTGGGCAACCTATTCCAGTATCTCACCATCCTCACTGTAAAGAACTTCCTCCTAACATCTAGTCTAAATCTCCCCTCTGCTAGTTTAAACCCATTCCCCAATGTCCTGTCATTACAAGACCTTGTCAATATTCCCTACCCAGCCTTCCTGTAGCCCCCTTCAGATACTGGCAGGCCACTATACAGTCTCCTTGAATCCTTTTCTTCTCCAGAATGAAGAGCCCACACTCTTGTAGCCTGCCCTCATAGCAGAGCTGCTGCAGCCCTCTGAGCATCTTTGTGGCCCTCCTCTGGACTGGCTCCAGCAATTCATAGAATCACAGAATCATAGAATCAACCAGGTTGGAAGAGACCTCCAAGATCATCCAGTCCAACCTAGCACCCAGCCCTATCCAGTCAACCAGACCATGGCACTAAGTGCCTCATCCAGGCTCTTCTTGAAGACCCCCCAGGGACGGTGCCTCCACCACCTCCCTGGGCAGCCCATTCCAATGGGAAATCACTCTCTCTGTGAAGAACTTCTTCCTAACATCCAGCCTATACCTACCCTGGCACAACTTGAGGCTGTGTCCCCTTGTTCTATTGCTGGTTGCCTGGGAGAAGAGGCCACCCCCCACCTGGCAACAATGTCCCTTCAGGTAGCTGTAGACAGTAATAAGATCACCCCTGAGCCTCCTCTTCTCCAGGCTAAACACCCCCAGCTCCCTCAACCTCTCCTCATAGGATTTGTGCTCCAGGCCCCTCACCAGCTTTGCTGCCCTTCTCTGGACATGTTCCAGCACCTCAACATCCCTCTTGAATTGAGGGGCCCAGAACTGGACACAGCACTCAATTCCATGTCCTTCTGGTGCTGGGGGCTCCAGAACTGCACACAGGATCCCAGTTGGGGTCTGATGAGAGCAGAGTAAAGGGGGAGAATCCCCTCTCTTGCCTTGCTGGCCAAACTTCTCTTACTTCTCTTGATATAGTACTGTCTATATAATCAATGAAGTGTCTCCAGAACTATGTTATATATAGCTATAATATTAGATTATTAATGTGGGGAAATGTGGCAGTTTGAGTTGATTTTCTAGCTCAGACATAGAGGAGAGGTGAACATTCCAGGGATGGGCCATAGAATGGCAACACTGGGTAAGTAAATACAATTTCTTTGGAGCATCAAGAGCTTTATGCCTAGAAGCACAGCTTGTTCTTTCCTCTTGCTGGCTTCTGCTGCTTGAGCTCTGCCTGCCTGCTATCTTCCCTGGCTGCTGTTTTGGCTGCTTTGCCATGACTTGACCCATGGCACTCAGTGCCATGGTCTAGTTGACTGGCTAGGGCTGGGTGCTAGGTTGGACTCGATGATCTTGGAGGTCTCTTCCAACCTGGTTGATTCTATGATTCTATGACCCCTTCCCCATCTTCCTTAAGGTTATTATACTTGTTTTACTCTAGTGATTTCTCTTTATACTGTCATACTTACACTATAAGAAATACAATTGCATCTTTCCCTGACTTTCCACAGAAAAAAATCTGTGTTGTGGTGAGTTTATTCTACCAGGGGAGGGCTCCACCCTAACCTAGGATGAGAAAAAACCACCAAACCAATCCAAACAGGTTTGCTCCATGCTTAGTCCAAATTCCTTGGGCAAACCATTTCATTCCTTTTCTGCTCTGTGTTCCCTTGGCTGAGCTTTCTCTCAGAAAATCATCAAAGATGTTGCTCTGAAGATTATATTGTTGGAAGAACTTGAATGCAATATCATGAAACTACGAGATTCAACTGCTGATCAGGCAGGTGCACAGAAGGGCTCAGGCTCTTGAGTGCTGCTGTGCTCACTTTAAGAACAAATGGAATTAAAAGCCATTGCTCCAGACATGAGGCTGTGCCTATCACAGCTGCATCTTATCTGTCTTTAATACACTTAGTCAATATGCAATGATGCTGACCATATCTGTGCAAACATACCTACTTTTTTATCCTGAAAGCTAATCAATAAGGGTTCTGTTAGCATACTTCAGCTTAACTACTGGAAACAAATGGCTGGAAAGAGGTAACTGGTGTCTCCTCCTCGTCCTGCCTTTGTGGGTGCTAAATCTGTATTAAGATGACCTCGTTTCTGTCTACAATTAGCTGAAGGGAGGCTGTAGCCAGGTGGGGTTGGGCTCTTCTGCCAGGCAACCAGGAACAGAATGAGGGGACACAGTCTCAAGTGATGCTGGGGGAGGTCTAGGCTGGATGTCAGGAGGAAGTTGTTGTCAGAGAGAGTGATTGGCATTGGAATGGGCTGCCCAGGGAGGTGGTGGAGTTGCCATCCCTGGAGGTGTTCAAGCAAAGCCTGGATAAGGCATTTAGTGCCATGGTCTAGTTGGCTGGCTAGGGCTGGGTGCTAGGTTGGACTGGCTGATGTTGGAGGTCTCTTCCAACCTGGTTGATTCTATGACTGCTGAGTCTTGTAATGACACCTCTGTGACATAATAAACTCCTCAAGAATTATCCTGGAAATGATCCTGCTGTAAAGGGGATTGTCTCTGCTCTACTAACTTTAGGAGCTTGAGGAGAACCCAAAAGAATTTCCACCAGCTTCAAGCATCTCACAGCCTTGGAGATAAGACTGTAGGGTCAGTGCAACCACATATAGTCATGGGTAGTACAGACAACCCAGATGCACCTTACAGCATGACAGAATAGTTTGGATTAGATAGGGCCTTAAAGATAATCTAGTTCCAAGCCCCTCACCAACAGGTCTCCCAGAGCCTCCTCCAACCTAACCTTGAACATCTCCAGGGAGGTTGTGGATCACAGAAGTACAGAAAGTGATCAAAGATCACAAAGACCTCAACCTCCTTGGGCAACCTGTGCCACTGTTTCATCACCCTCACTGGAGAGAACTTCCTAACATCCAGTTTGAATCTCCCCTCTGCCATTTTAAACTCATTACTCCTCATCCTGGCATTACAAGGCCTTGTAAATAGTCCCTTCTCGGGCTTCCTGTAGTCCTCCTTCAGATGCTGGAAGGCTACTATGAGGTGTCCTCAAAGCCTTCTCTTCTCCAGGCTGAAGAGCCCCAACTCTTGCAGGCTGAGTTGGACTCAAATATCTCTGGATGTCCCTTCTAACACTCTGTGAAACTGTGGTCTTCAGCAAGGGGGAATCTGCATCCTCCCTGAGCAACATGTTCAAGTGTCTCACCACCCTCTCTGTAAACAATCTCCCTGCTCAGGCTTCTCCAAGCAAATACCCTTTCTTTTCATGGCATGGATTGAGAGCTGTGTCCTGTGCTGTAAAATCTCTCTTCAGGTGAAACAAAGCCATGCACGCCCAAAAACTGAGACCTGCCATTATCCCACCTGTGCAACAAGTCATAGAATCAACCAGCTTGGAAGAGACCTCCAAGCTCATCCAGTTCAACCTAGCACCCAGCTCTAGCCAATCAGCTTGACCAGGTCACTAAGTGCCCAATCCAGTCAACTAACCCATGGCACTAAGTGCCCCAGCCAGGCTTTGCTTCAACACCTCTGGGGATGGCAACTCCAGCACCTCCCTGGGCAGCCCATTCCAATGCCAATCACTCTCTCTGGGAACAAACTCCTAACACCCAGCCTATGCCTTCCCCAGCACAACTTTAGACTGTGTCCCCTTGTTCTGTTGCTGCTTGCCTGGCAGAAGAGCCCAACCCCACCTGGCCCCAACCTCCCTTCAGGTAGTCGTAGACAGCCATCAGGTCACCCCTGAGCCTCTGCTTCTCCAGGCTAAACAACCCCAGCACCATGAGATGCATCATGAGATGCTTGAGAGCACTGCTCAGATAATTCAGTCTCAAACTAGACCTGTGCCTACACCCAACACCTCTCTTTGCCACAAAGGGGTATTGAGCAGCAGAGACATCCCAGGTGAACACTCTCCGCAGCGCTCAAAGCCGCCCAGTACGACATGATCGCTTCAATTGCTAATGACTGAGGCATGAACATGCAATAATTACCACCTTCCAGGGAAAATAGGAACAGTAAAAAATAATAACTAGCAGAGGATAAAATAGAAGGAATATATTCATGCAGAAATGAGAGACGTGGCTAGAGGCTTTGAACCTGAGCTGCACGCCTGCTGCGCGCGCTTTGATCGCCGGCACAGCGCTCACCAGGAGATGCTGCCTGCATGAAGAGTGAGAGATGAACGTGGTACTGACCTTGCACAGCTTGGCCAAGGTCCAGGTCAGGATCTCAGGGCTGGCAGTCTTCTCTTGTCTTCCTACTGCCAAGTTTCTTTCTCATCCTGTTCTTTGCTGAAGGAGAACAAAGGTTTCATAATTAAGCACAACAGAGGAGACCCAACTCATCCTAGGCAGCAGCAGAGGACCCCATGGTGGTACACAGGCACCCCCTCCACTCCCATTCTCCTGATCTTCCAGTTTTAGCTCCAGAACATCACAGTTCCACATGCCACACCACAGAGCTGCTGCAGGGGTCCTCTGTGACTGACACTGCTTTGAAACTCATTTACTGCTGGTCAATATGAACAGGTTGCCCAGGCAGGTGGTGTCCAGATAGTACAAGAAATCTGCCACTGTATTTCTTCAGCTGAGGAGGAAGTTCTTCACCATGAGAGTGGTGAGAGCCTGGAATGGGTTGCCCAGTTTGGTAGTTGAGACCCCATGCCTGGAGGTGTTTAAGGCCAGGCTGGATGAGGCTCTGGCCAGCCTGACCTAGTGTGAGGTGTAAAGAAACCTAGTGGGGTTGGAACTGGATGATTCTCGTGGTCCCTTCCAACCCTGACTGGTTCTGTGATTTGGGTAGGAAACAGAGAGCAGGTTTCTGGTTTACTCAGCTGATTTTCTTCCATTGCTGTATATGCTGCAGCAGCAAAAAAAACACCCATCTACTCCCCCCCTGCTCCAATCTTATGGAATATGCTGGATTCCCACGAGGAAAATATGCAAGGAAGGAAGAAACAACCTACCCTGTGCAAAGGGAGGGAAGAAACAACCTACCCTGTGCAAAGGGAGGGAAGAAACAACCTACCCTGTGCAAAGGGAGGGAAGAAACAACCTACCCTGTGCAAAGGGAGGGAAGAAACAACCTACCCTGTGCAAAGGGAGGGAGAAAACAACCTACCCTGTGCAAAGGGAGGGAAGAAACAACCTACCCTGTGCAAAGGGAGGGAGGAAACAACGTACCCTGTGCAAAGGGAGGGAAGAAACAACCTACCCTGTGCAAAGGGAGGAATGAAACAACCTACCCTGTGCAAAGGGAGGGAGGAAACAACCTACTCTGTGCAAAGGGAGGGAAGAAACAACCTACCCTGTGCAAAGGGAGGGAGGAAACAACCTACCCTGTGCAAAGGGAGGGAGGAAACAACCTACTCTGTGCAAAGGGAGGGAAGAAACAACCTACCCTGTGCAAAGGGAGGGAGGAAACAACCTACCCTGTGCAAAGGGAGGGAAGAAACAACCTACCCTGTGCAAAGGGAGGGAAGAAACAACCTACCCTGTGCAAAGGGAGGGAAGAAACAACCTACCCTGTGCAAAGGGAGGGAAGAAACAACCTACCCTGTGCAAAGGGAGGGAGAAAACAACCTACCCTGTGCAAAGGGAAGGAGAAAACAGACTGCCTTGTGCAAAGGGAGAGAAAAAACAACCTATCCTGTGCAAAGGGAGGGAAGAAACAACCTACCCTCTGCAAAGGGAGGGAAGAAACAACCTACCCTCTGCAAAGGGAGGGAAGAAACAACCTATCCTGTGCAAAGGGAGGGATGAAACAACCTACTCTGTGCAAAGGGAGGGAGAAAACAACCTACCCTGTGCAAATGGAGGGATGAAACAACCTATCCTGTGCAAAGGGAGAGAAAAAACAACCTACCCTGTGCAAAGGGAGGGAAGAAACAACCTATCCTGTGCAAAGGGAGGGAAGAAACAACCTACTCTGTGCAAAGGGAGAGAAAAAACAACCTATCCTGTGCAAAGGGAGAGAAAAAACAACCTATCCTGTGCAAAGGGAGAGAAAAAACAACCTATCCTGTGCAAAGGGAGGGAGAAGCAGATTGGGGAAGGGAGGGATGGGAAGGGTGAGGGGTTAGGGATAAGATGCCTTTAGGATTAGGGTTACAATTAGGGCCTTAGAGTTAGAATCATAGAATGGTTTAAGGTTGGAAAAGACCTCAAAGATGATCCAGTTCCAACCCCCACCATAGGCAGGGCCAAGCCTGACTGATTCTATCACTATGATTCTAATAGACCCTGAAGTGGCAAAGCAGTCCCTTTTATTTGTTTCCCTGAGCTATTCATTGCCCATAACATTAAGAAAGCCAAGAGACTTGTGGGTTTGTGATCAAAAACTTCATCTTGAGTTTCTGCTCATTCACTCCCATGTGATCCAAGCAGGAAGCAGAGCTCCTAAATGAAATTACAGCCCCCCCTGCCTCTCACAGTCATCTGCCAATTAATGTTCTCTTCACACCAGCACCACCCAAAGACAGCCTGGCACCACCCAAAGACAGCCTGACAGCACTCAAAATATGTACAGATTACAATCATGAAGCCATCATCAGGAACCCTTTTAAAAGTGGCTTCCATATGTCTCACCCCCCCAAAAAAAATGGATCTTAGCTTTGCTCAATTACAGAAAGCAGATTAAAAAAGTTAAAGAGTGTATTTTGTCTGGTTTGGGTTTCTTTTAGGACTTGGGAGCTGAGAAGGAGGGCTCAGAGCTTATCAGAGAACACATTTTTGTGTCCACAGTAACTTGAACTATGATTTCATAGAATCAGTCAGGGTTGGTCACCTGCAGTCTTACTGAGGATGCAGTCAATCCCCTCACTGATGTTAGGAGGAAGTTGTTGGCAGAGAGAGTGATTGGCATTGGAATGGGCTGCCCAGGGAGGTGATGGAGTCACCATCCCTGGAGGTGTTCAAGCAAAGCCTGGATGAGGCACTTAGTGCCATGGTCTGGTTGTTTGGCCAGGGCTGGGTGCTAGGTTGGCCTGGATGATCTTGGAGATCTCTTCCAACCTGCTTGATTCTATGATTGGATAGAACTGAGTGATAGGTTGGACTGGATGATCTTGGAGGTCTCCTCCAATCTGGTTGATTCTATGATTGGATAGGGCTAAGTGATACATTGGACTAGATGATCTTGGAGGTCTCTTTCAACCTGATTGATTCTGTGATTGGATAGGGATGAGTGATAGATTGGACTGGACAATCTTAGAGATCTCTTCTAACCTGGTTGATTCTATGATTGGAAAGGGCTAGGTGGTAGATTGGACTGGATGATCTTGGAGGTCTCTTCCAGCCTGGTCGATTTAATGATTGGACAGGGCTGGATGATAGGTTGGACTGGATAGTCTTGGAGGTCTCTTGATTCTATGATAATGATATTAAACAAGACTGGCTCCAATACTGAGCCCTGGGGAACACCAATAGTGATCAGCCAGCAACTGGCTTTACTTCCATTCACCACCCCTCTATCTAGCCAGCTTTTAACCCAGCAAATTATCCACCTATCCATGCCACGAGCATCTGTGAGCAGCCCATCTTCAGATGAGCAGAAATTAAGTTATCATTCCTAGTGAAGAGCCCAATCAGACTCTCAAATATTTGCTAGTAGCCATCACAGACTTTTTGCACATGAGACTGTCCAGTACCTATGTTAATAACATAACAAACACAATGAATTAAGCTCCAGAATTGAGAATGAATTAAGAAAGCTCCAGAGACAATTCTTTTAAGGAAAAAAAAAGAGAAGGAAAAGAGGAAAGGGAAAGTCAAAGAGAACCTGGGAAAGTGAATTTCTGGAAGCAAACATATGCTAGAGGCTGCAGCAGAATGTCCCCTCAGCACAGCAGGTGTGAGACAAATGAGTTGTCAGAGCCCATTGGAGCTGTTTGTACTTTCAGCACAGCCTTGCACTACTCTGATTGTCTGAGGCACCAGGGGACTTCAGCCTCCTGAAGGATCTTCTTTTCTTACCAGTAGCTAAAAACCCAAATGTTGGCCTATTTTGTGGGAAATACCAATATTAAACTTTTACCTGTCTGGGAATTAAGTGAAAGATCAAAAGGCTCAATCTAGGGGAGAATGAGGAAAAGGAGAAGGGAATTGTACTACAAAAATTGAAACCTAGAGGTTGGGTTTTTTTTTCTATGGACCTCATTTAGTTGTAATCCTTCAAAAATAGAGGATATTGATTTAAATTCCAATCTGAAATGTCACTCAAGCCCTCCAAATGTTTAAAAAAAAAAGGTAACTCTTTGCTTAAAAATACTCCAGGAACACTTACATTCAAAACCAAAACAAAGCTGTACATGGAAAGAAGCATCCAAAGCATCTTTCTTCCCACACCATTGCTTTTCAAAGAGTCTCAGGAGGATGAAGGTTGGAAGGGACCTCTAAGGATCACCTTGTCCAACCTCACTGTTAAGGCAGAGTCACCCATGGCTGCTTGCCCAGGATCACAATGTCCAGGGTAGTCTGGGATCTCTTCAGAGGAGTCCACAACCTCTCTGGGCAGCCTGTTCCAGTACTCCATCACCCTTAAAGTAAAGAAGTTTTTCCTTAAGTGGAATCTCCTGTGCTCTGGTTCACCCCCATTAGCTCTTGCCCCATCACTGGGCACCACCAAAAGGAGTCCAGCCCCCATTAGCTCTTGCCCCATCACTGGGCACCACCAAAAGGAGTCCAGCCCCCATTAGCTCTTGCCCCACCACTGGGCACCACCAAAAGGAGTCCAGCCCCCATTAGCTCTTGCCCCATCACTGGGCACCACCAAAAGGAGTCCAGCCCACATTAGCTCTTGCCCCACCACTGGGCACCACCAAAAGGAGTCCAGCCCCCATTAGCTCTTGCCCCACCACTGGGCACCACCAAAAGGAGTCCAGCCCACATTAGCTCTTGCCCCACCACTGGGCACCACCAAAAGGAGTCCAGCCCCCATTAGCTCTTGCCCCATCACTGGGCACCACCAAAAGGAGTCCAGCCCCCATTAGCTCTTGCCCCATCACTGGGCACCACCAAAAGGAGTCCAGCCCCCATTAGCTCTTGCCCCATCACTGGGCACCAGCAAAAGGAGTCCAGCCCACATTAGCTCTTGCCCCATCACTGGGCACCACCAAAAGGAGTCCAGCCCCCATTAGCTCTTGCCCCATCACTGGGAACCACCAAAAGGAGCCCAGCCCCCATTAGCTCTTGCCCTATCACTGGGCACCACCAAAAGGAGTCCAGCCCCCATTAGCTCTTGCCCCATCACTGGGCACCACCAAAAGGAGTCCAGCCCCCATTAGCTCTTGCCCCACCACTGGGCACCACCAAAAGGAGTCTAGCCCCATCCTCATGATCTCCACTCTTTCCACTTCTCATCTGCTTAACTGCAGCTGAAAAAATCAAGACAGTAATATCCCAGATGAGCTAACTGCAGCCTCTAGAAGTCACAGAATCACAGAAACATGCAGGTTGGCAAAGCCCCTCAGGAGCACCAAGTCCAACCTAGAACCCTACTCTACAAGATTCACCTTAAACCATAGCCCCAAGCACCACATCCAAACCACCTTTAAACACAGCCGGGGTTGGGGACTCCACCACCTCCCTGTATAGCTCATTTCAGTCCCTGACCATTCACTCCCTGAAAACCTTTTTCCTCATGTCCAATCTAAATCTCCCCAGCTTGAGGCCATTCCCCCTTGTTCTATCTCCAATTCCTTGTGAGCAGAGCCCAGCAGCAGCCTCTCCACAATGTCCCTTCAGGTAGCTGTAGACAGCAATGAGGTCTGCCCTCAGCTTCCTGTTTCAAATTAACCCTCCCCAGCTCCCTCAGTCACTCCTCACCAGATTTATTCTCCAGGCCCTTCCCCAGCTTCATTGCTCTCCTCTGGACCTGCTCCAGCACCTCCACATCTCTTTGTATTGCAGTGCCCAAAACTGAGCACAACACTCAAGGTGTGGCCTCACCAGAGCCCAGTCCAAGAGGACAATCACCTCCTTGCTCCTGCTGGCCACAGCATTTTCAATCCAAGCCAGGATGCCATTGGCCTTCTTGGCTGCCTGGGCACACTGCTGCCCCATATTCAGCTGCCTATTACCACCCCCAAAAGCCCTCCCCATATTCAGCTGCCTATTACCACCCCCAAAAGCCCTCCCCATATTCAGCTGCCTATTACCACCCCCAAAAGCCCTCCCCATATTCAGCTGCCTATGACCACCCCCAAAAGCCTTTCCCATATTCAGCTGCCTAGGACCACCCCCAAAAGCCCTCCCCATATTCAGCTGCCTATGACCACCCCTAAAAAGCCCTCCCCATATTCAGCTGCCTATTACCACCCCCAGAAGCCCTCCCCATATTCAGCTGCCTATTACCACCCCCAAAAGCCCTCCCCATATTCAGCTGCCTATTACCACCCCCAAAAGCCCTTCCCATATTCAGCTGCCAATTACCACCCCCAAAAGCCCTCCCCACATTCTGCTGCCTATTACCACCCCTAAAAGCCCTCCCCATATTCAGCTGCCTATTACCACCCCCAAAAGCCCTCCCCATATTCAGCTGCCTATTACCACCCCTAAAAAGTCCTCTCCTTATTCAGCTGCCTATTATCACCCCTAGAAGCCCTCCCCATATTCAGCTGCCTATTACCACCCCCAAAAGCCCTCCCCATATTCAGCTGCCTATGACCACCCCCAAAAGCCCTCCCCATATTCAGCTGCCTATTACCACCCCCAGAAGCCCTCCCCATATTCAGCTGCCTATTACCACCCCCAAAAGCCCTCCCCATATTCAGCTGCCTATGACCACCCCCAAAAGCCCTCCCCATATTCAACTGCCTATTACCCCCCTATAAGCTCTTCCATGCTAAGTTCCTCCAGCACTTTAGGATTTCTATTTCTTTTCCCCTGAAGGTATTGGCAGTTTCTTTTACAACATCAAATCAGAAACCTAACACCTCCCCCCCCCCCCAAAAAAAAAGGCAAATTAAATGATTCATGCTTCATCCCTGCTCCTAGAAGCCAAAAGTAGTGCCATACAGGAGGTCCAAGAGATAACTAAAAGGGTAAACCATGGAGGATATTGCTCTTAATTCTGTCAGCTAATTAAGAGAAGAAATGAAGTTAGAAACCAGCAGCAGCTTTCAGTGGTTGCTTTACAACCAGAAAGTGATGGCTTTCTGAAGAGAATTAAAGCCAGATTCTAGCTGGAAAACATTTGCAGGCTTTGCAGAGCCCATGGACACTTGTGCACATCCTGGCCTCCAGGAGAGGTGCTAAAAATAGGCTTCAATTTAGATTTCCCTTGTACCTTCCCAAAAAAAATAGCCTTGTAGCTTGTGTGGCTATTTGGACAGCTATAAATAATAGAGGAGTTCATGGAGGAATGGCCTCTGAGCTCGGTGAGCAAACACAATTTGGCCACCTGAAGGGTCAACCATTAATTGGACATTTTATTGCAGGTGTCTGTCTCTCATTCCTCCAGAGGGGTGGCTCCAGCTCCAGAGGCCCTGCTGAGAACTCTGCTCACTGAGGCACAGTTGGACTCAAAGACCTCAAAGGTCTTTTCCAACCTGGATAATTCTGTCATTCTGTGATAGTGAACCTTCTGGAGGTAGAAGCAATGTACCAAAGCTGTCAAGTGACTGAGAGTTTGCAAACCAGACACTAAAGTGTTGTTCAGGGTTGAGGGCCATGCCTCCAACCCACCAGGTTCATCCTCAGCCAGTCAGCAACAAAACTCTTTTGACATGCAAAGGTCATGGACAGAAACAACATTCTTCACATCTGCAATGACCACCACCTGCAGCCCTGCACACCAGGCAAATCCTATCCTAGTATGATAGAATCAGGCAGGGTTGGAAGGGACCCCAAGGATCAGCCAGTTCCAACCCCTCTGCCATGCCCAGGGACACCCTATCCTAGATCAGGCTGGCCACAGCCTCAGCCAGCCTGGCCTCAACCACCTCCCTGGGCAACCCATTCCAGGCTCACACTCAATCAGGCTGTCCAGATCCTCATCCAGCCTGGCCTTAAGCACCTCCAGGGATGAGGTTGCCACCACCTCCCTGAGCAACCCATTCCAGGCTCACACTAGATCAGGCTGTCCAGATCCTCAGCCAGCCTGGCCTTAAGCACCTCCAGGGATGAGGTTGCCACCACCTCCCTGGGCAACCCATTCCAGGCTCTCACCACCCTCATGCTGAACAACTTCTTCCTCACATCCAGCCTGAACCTACCCATCTCCAGCTCTGTTCCATTCCTCCCACTCCTATCACTAACTGACAGCATAAAAAGTCCCTCCCCAGCTTTCTTGCAGCCCCCTTAAGATAGTGGAAGGCCACAAGAAGGTCACCTGGGAGCCTACTCCTCTCCAGACTGAACAATCCCAACTCCCTCAGTCTCTCTGCACAGCAGAGCAGCTCCAGCCCTCTGCTCATCCTCGTGGCCCTTCTCTGGACTCCTTCCAGCCCCTCCATATCCCTCTTGTACTAAGGGGCTCCAGAACTGTATTATAGATAGTTATAATATTCTATTACATCTATCTTACAGAATCACAGAATGAAGCAGGTTGGAAGAGACCTCCAGGATCATTGAGTCCAACCTATCACCTAACCCTTCTAATTAACCTGTGGCACTAAGTGCCTCATCCAGCCTCCTTTTATGCATTTCTAGTGATGATGACTCCACCACCTCCCTGTACAGCCCACTCCAATGCTAATCACTTTTTCCATGAAGAATCTCTTCCTAACATCCATCTTGAACCTGCCCTGGCACATCTTAACTATAGGCAATCCAGAACTATGTCATATATAGTTACAACATTACATTATAAAGTAATCTTATCTATACCATCAATAAAGTGTCTCCAGAACTATACTATATCTAATTATAATATTAAGTTATTCATATGGAGAGAAAAAAGCCACCAAACCAATCCAAACAGGTTTTCTCCATGCTTAGTCCAAATTCCTTGGGCAAACCATTTCATTCCTTTTCTGCTCTGTGTTCCCCTGGCTGAGCTGTCTCTCAGAAGACCATGAAAGATGTTGCCCTAAAGATTATATTGTTGGAAAACCTGAATGCAATATCATTAAAGTACACAGTGCTCCAGGTGGGGTCTCATTAGCATGGAGTAGAATGAGAGGATTGCTTCCCTCACCCTGCTGCCCACATTTCTCTTGATACAGCCCATTCATAGCACAGCCTGGGTCAGAAGGGACCTAAGAAAGTCATAGAATCAGTCAGGGTTGGAAGGGAGCACAAGAATCATCCAGTTCCAATCCCCCTGCCATGCCCAGGGACACCCTACCCTAGAGCAGGCTGGCCACAGCTTCGTCCAGCCTGGCCTCAAACACCTCCCTGGGCAATCCATGCCAGGCTCTCACCACTCTCATGCTGAAGAACTTCTTCCTCACAACCAGCCTGAACCTACCCATCTCCAGCTTTGCTCCATTACTCTTAGCCCTGTCACTCCCTGATAGCCTGAAAAGTCCTTCCCCATCTTTTTTGTAGGGCCCCTTCAGATACTGAAAGTCATCTAGTCCACCCCTCCCTGCAGCAAGCAAGGCCATCCTCAGCTAGATCAGGCTGCCCAGAAGAAGAACAGGTCTCCTCCAGCTCAAAGGCCACCAGTGATGGTTGCACTAGAGGTGAGATTTTTACAAAGCAACCTGAGAGCATCACAAAGAAACCCAGTGGTGGAAACTTGCCACCACCCTAATTTATCCCATCAAGTAATTAGTCAGCACTGCAGACACTGCCCATAGCCTGAGCTTTCTGTCTTCAAGCTGCACTCACTGCATCTTCTGCCAGTATCATCCCAGCACAGATCATTAGAGACAGATCAGGGAAGTCCTTTGCCTCTTCCCTGTGGCTCAATCAGACATCATTTTATGGGGCTGGATTGTGAAGGCTTTAATCATTCTAGTGAATTTCTCCTAAGCTCTCCCTGAATTTCCAAGCAGTTCCACAAAGTGTGGACAGCAAAAAACAGGGCAGCAGCACTGCCATGTGGAGTTCCCCCACAGCACAGAGAAAGAGAGAAGAGCTTTTCCCCCTAGAGCTGTTCAGTGCTCTCCTATTGCATGCTGCTGCTTAGGCTAAAACCTCCTCTTCTGCAAGTATCAGCTACATTCACTATCTTTAGATGTATGACCTTACCTTTGGTGCTGTGACACACACATTGATTGAAGGCTCATCTGACAGGCTTGTAATTACTCAGCTCACCCTATTTACCCTTTTTAAGCCATGGAAGAATAGAAGCTTTTCCCCAGCCCATTGAAACTTCCCAGACCTATTAAAAAATAAATATTAATGCTCCAAAGAGTAGCTCAGCCAGCTCCTTACTAGGTGCCAGCCACCCAGACTTACTGGTTTAACAGAGCCTAACCATCACAGCTGCCATTTATCTGGCTCTTAATCACTGCTGGGCTATAAATGATTCCCTCCTGTGAGGCAACTGCATCTCTGTGCTCCTCTGCCTGCAAAGGGACAGATGCACTGGCAGGGCTGTTCCTAGCTGCAAATAGACTGCTGCAACTTGTTAAACTTCTCCCCCCCCCCCTCCTGTCAGCTTGAAGGGATGTTGTGAAGTGGGTTTAAACTTGCTGGCCATACATTTTCTCAAGCTCTTTTGCTTGTCAATCTTAACCATGTTCATCCTCTCATTCCTATTCTCTACATGCTCCTCATCACCCTGCTCACCATTTGTTACGGAGCCTTTTGCCAGCAGGGGAGAGAGGGGGCAGGAATTAAGGGAGCTTTGTTGTCTTCATCTTTCTGCAATTGGATTGGATTTTTTCTTTTTGGAGAGGAGTAAATAAATTGTTGAGGCTGGGTTCTTTTCTCCCTCCCATTAGCACATAGCAGACATAACCAAACCGTGGTTCTCTGCACCAAGCAACCCCTAACTTCTCGTTCCATGATCAATTACTCTCTTGCCATGGAGATGGGCTCTAATATAGAGCTTCTTTCTGCTGGGTGCAATGCATCTTCAGGCAGGGAAAAGGCAGCTACAGCCTTTAAGAAGCAACCAAGGATAATCTCACACTTGAGAGCTTACATATCTATTTCTCCAAAGGGAGGACCTAGTGATGCTGCAGTTCTCCTCCTGCTCCTCCCTTAAGCCTATCTCAGAGAATCAAAGACTCAACCAGGTTGGAAGAGACCTCCAAGATCATCCAGCCCAACCTAGCACCCAGCCTTAGCCAATCAACCAGACCATGGCACTAAGTCACTCATCCAGGCTTGGCTTCAACACCTCCAGGGACAGCAACTCCACCACCTCCCTGGGCAGCCCATTCCAATGCCAATCACTCTCTCTGACAACAACTTCCTCCTAACAGCCAGCCTAGACCTGCCCTGGCACATCTTGAGACTGTGTCCCCTTGTTCTGTTGCTGCTTGCCTAGGAGAAGAGCCCAACCCCACCTGGCTACAGCCTCCCTTCAGGGAGTTGTAGGCAGCAATGAGCTCTGCCCTGAGCCTCCTCTTCCCCAGGTTAAACAACCCCAGCTCCCTCAGCTTCTCCTCATAGGGTTTGTGTTCCAGGCCCCTCCCCAGCCTTGTTGCCCTTCTCTGGACACCTTCCAGCACCTCAACATCTCTCTTGAATGGAGGAGCCCAGAACTGGACACAGCACTCAAGGTGTGGCCTGAGCAGTGCTGAGCACAGGGGCACTTGTCCTACTGCCCACACTATTCCTGAGCCAGCCCAGGATGCCATTGGCTCTGCTGCCCACCTGGGCACACTGCTGCCTCATCCTCAGCCTACTCTCTACCAGTACCCCCAGGTCCCTCTCTTCCTGGCTGCTCTCAGCCACTCAGTTCCCAGCCTGTAGCACTGCTTGGGGTTGTTGTGGCCAAAGTGCAGAACCCTGCACTTGGCCTTGTTCAGTCTCATCCCATTAGCCTCTGCCCACCCATCCAGCCTGGCCAGGTCCCTCTGCAGGGCTCTCCTACCTTCCAACAGCTCCACAGCTGCTCCTAGCTTGGTGTCATCTGCAAACTTACTGATGCTGGACTCAGTCCCCTCATCCAGATCATCAATAAAGATATTGAACAGGACTGTGCCCAGCACTGATCCCTGGGGAACACCACCAGTGACTGGCTGCCAACTGGATGTGGCACCATTCACCACCACTCTGTGGGCTCTGCCATCCAGCCAGTTCTTGACCCAGCACAGAGTGAATCTGTCTAAGCCATGAGCTGCCAGCTTGGCTAGGAGCTTGTTGTGGCAGACAGTGTCAAAGACTTTGCTGCAGTCCAGGTGGGCTACATTTCCTCCTACCCCACACTTGCACACTGCCAAACAGATTGAAAACTACACTGTGGGATTTGTTTTCCTATCAGACATGACCAAGTGCCCCATCTTCTATTTCAGCTATTAGAACACTGAACTCAGACACTGATGGGTCATTTGTTTTAATTGCCTGGAACCCACCAGGGGACTGCACTCTGCTCTAAGTGCAATTTCCCTGTGCCTTCTGCCCACTTGCTCCTTCCAAAAGCATAGAAAGAGCCATTAATTGTTGTGTTCAATATTCTATTTCCTGCAAGCAATACCAATTTAATTAAATTGCTATGGGTAGAAGTGACCAGCTCCAGCTTCTCTCAGCTGCTCATACAGGTCAGTAGAATGGATACATTTCCATTTCATTGCTGACATCTTCATTTGAAGTGCTCCCTCAGTCCCCTACTGACCTTCAGTTTGTTTGTTAGGTGTTTTCTACCCTTCCTGCTCAGCTATTCATGCTGTCCCAGCTGAGACTGGAAGGCAGAAGGGCTCTGCAGCAGGACCTTGACCACCTGGACAGATGGGCAGAGTCCAATGGGATGGGGTTCAATAGCTCCAAGTGCAGGGTGCTGCACTTTGGCCACAACAACCCCATGCAGAGATACAGGCTGGGGTCGGAGTGGCTGGAGAGCAGCCAGACAGAGAGGGATCTGGGGGTGCTGATTGATACCCACCTGAACGTGAGCCAGCAGTGTGCCCAGGTGGCCAAGAGAGCCAGTGGCATCCTGGCCTGCATCAGGAATGGTGTGGTCAGCAGGAGCAGGGAGGTCATTCTGCCCCTGTACTCTGCACTGGTTAGACCACACCTTGAGTGCTGTGTTCAGTTCTGGGCCTCCCAGTTTAGGAGGGACATTGAGATGCTTGAGCGTGTCCAGAGAAGGGCAACGAGGCTGGGGAGAGGCCTTGAGCACAGCCCTACGAGGAGAGGCTGAGGGAGCTGGGATTGGTTAGCCTGGAGAAGAGGAGGCTCAGGGGTGACCTTATTGCTGTCTGCAACTACCTGAAGGGTGGTTGTGGCCAGGAGGAGGTTGCTCTCTTCTCTCAGGTGGCCAGCACCAGAACAAGAGGACACAGCCTCAGGCTGTGCCAGGGGAGATTTAGGCTGGAGGTGAGGAGAAAGTTCTTCCCTGAGAGAGTCATTGGACACTGGAATGGGCTGCCCGGGGAGGTGGTGGAGTCGCCGTCCCTGGAGCTGTTCAAGGCAGGACTGGACGTGGCACTTGGTGCCATGGTCTGGCCTTGAGCTCTGTGGTAAAGGGTTGGACTGGATGATCTGTGAGGTCTCTTCCAACCCTGATGATACTGTGATACTGTAATTGAGGTCTTCTCCTTCCAGAAGAGGAAGGACAACAGTCCATAGAATCAATCACCTTCTGCGTGCTGCCACTGTCAGGGTACTGCCCTCCACACTTGGAACGTGAAGGGTCTGCAGGAAAAAAGAACTGGGCATTGCTTTCAGCCCTTTAAATCCTGAAAAGAAATGATTCCTCTGGAGCTGTTCACAGGGGAAACCAGGGGCTAAAACTCCATCACTCTCAGAGTTTAGCAGTGTGCTTGTTTGAGCCTAGCTGGGAGATTTCAGTGGGAGGAATTAGATGCTAGGCTGTGAAAAGGAACCAATGGTGATGGCTGCTGCACTCAGAGGCTTGCTGAGATGGATGAAAACAAGAACACAAACAGAGATAACAGAGTTGCTCTCTCTGGCTCTGGCTGCCTCCCTTCTCTCTCTAACCTGCTGTGTAACTGATCTCTCTGCTTCCTAACCGCCCTGGGCAATTCTCCAAACTCACCTTGAACATAAGGCAAAGTCTGGGATAAGGCAGAGGGGTGGAAGGTAGTTGTAGACAGAAATGAGCTCTGCCCTGAGCCTCCTCTGCTGCAGGCTGCACACCCCCAGCTCCCTCAGCCTCTCCTCACAGGGCTGTGCTCCAGGCCCCTCCCCAGCCTCGTCGCCCTTCTCTGGACACACTCAAGCATCTCAATGTCCCTCCAAAACTGGGGGGCCCAGAACTGAACACAGCACTCAAGGTGTGGTCTAACCAGTGCAGAGTACAGGGGCAGAATGACCTCCCTGCTCCTGCTGGCCACACCATTCCTGATGCAGGCCAGGATGCCACTGGCTCTCTTGGCCACCTGGGCACACTGCTGGCTCATGTTCAGGCAGGTATCAATCAGCACCCCCAGATCCCTCTCTGTCTGGCTGCTCTCAGCCACTCCGACCCCAGCCTGTATCTCTGCATGGGGTTGTTGTGGCCAAAGTGCAGCACCCTGCACTTGGAGCTATTGAATGCCAATTGCAAGGGAATCATAAAGTAAATGACATGGAGCTGTCAAGTAAAATTCATCTAAACAGCTCTAAAAATCTCACAGGGAAACTTCCTCCTGCTGCAAGATGCCGTTAGGAGGAAGTGGGTCAACGCTGTAAATCAGAATTCCTCAGTATACCAGGACTAAATGAAAGCAGGAGGACACCTCAGACTGAAAACCTGACTTGCAGTGGTTTTAGTGCAGGCAGTATGCTTGTAAGATTGCCACTAGAAGCAAACAGCTTCAAAATAGGGAACTGAACAGCCTCGTTTCAGAACCCGCTGCAGCAATATGACAGCTTTGTGTCCAAATCAATCACCACTTCAGAACAGCAGAAGACTCAAGACCTTTGACTTTGGACATGACTTTGATTCTTAGCCCTGGTGAGGCCTCATCTGGAGTATTGTGTCCAGTTTTGGGCCCCCCAGATCAAGAAGGACAGGAGCTGATTGAGAGAGTCCAGTGCAGAGCCACAAAACTGATTAAGAGAGTTGAACATAGAATCATAGACTCAGCCAGGTTGGAAGAGACCTCCAAGATCATCCAGTCCAACCTAGCACCCAGCCCTATCCAATCAACCAGACCATGGCACTAAGTGCCTCATGCAGTCTTTTCTTGAAGACCCCCAGGGACGGTGCCTCCACCACCTCCCTGGGCAGCCCATTCCAATGGGAAATCACCTTCCTTCTGAGGAGAGCCTGAGGCAGCTGGGGCTTGGAGCTTGGAGAGGAGCAGACTAAGGGGTGACCTCGTTCATGCCTATAAATATGTGAGGGGTGAGTGCCAGCAGGATGGAGCCAGCCTCTTCTTGGTGATGCCCAGTGACAGGATAAGGGGTGGTGGGTGGAAGCTAAGGCACAGGAGGTTCCACGTGAACCCAAGGAAGAATTTTTTCCTTGTGAGGTTGACAGAGCACTGGAACAGGCTGCCCAGGGGGGTTGTGGAGTCTTCCTCTCTGGAGACATTCAAAACCCACCTGGATGCTTTCCAGTGTGATCTGTTCTAGGGGATCCTGCTCTGGCAGGGAAGCTGGACCAGATGATCCTTCAAGGTCCCTTCCATCCCCTGACATTCTATGATTTAATCCTCCTCCATCCTTACCCTGCTGGCTAGACCCCAAGGTATGGCTGTAACACAGTAAAACTCAGCTGAAAGATGAGATCTATCTACCTACCTGCCTGCCTACCTAGCTACCCACAACTGCCTACCTACAACTACCTACCAGCCGACCTATCTGTCTACTTACCCACCTGCCTACCTACCCACGACTACCTACCTACAACTACCTGCCTACCTACACCTACCTGCCTACTTACCCACCTGCCTACCTACCCACGACTACTTACCTACACCTACCTACCTGCCTACTTACCCACAACTACCTGCCTACACCTATCTGCCTACTTACCCACCTGCCTACCTACCCATGACTACCTACCTACAACTACCTACCTGCCTACTTACCCACCTGCCTACCTACCCACAACTACCTGCCTACACCTATCTGCCTACTTACCCACCTGCCTACCTACCCATGACTACCTACCTACAACTACCTACCTGCCTATTTACCCACCTGCCTACCTACCCATGACTACTTACCTACAACTACTTACCTGCCTACTTACCCACCTGCCTACCTACCCATGACTACCTACCTACAACTACCTACCTGCCTACTTACCCACCTGCCTACCTACCCACAACTACCTGCCTACACCTATCTGCCTACTTACCCACCTGCCTACCTACCCATGACTACCTACCTACAACTACCTACCTGCCTACTTACCCACCTGCCTACCTACCCACAACTACCTGCCTACACCTATCTGCCTACTTACCCACCTGCCTACCTACCCATGACTACCTACCTACAACTACCTACCTGCCTATTTACCCACCTGCCTACCTACCCATGACTACTTACCTACAACTACTTACCTGCCTACTTACCCACCTGCCTACCTACCCACGACTACCTACCTACAACTACCTACCTGCCTACTTACCCCCCTGCCTACCTACCCATGACTACTTACCTACAACTACTTACCTGCCTACCTACACCTGCCTACTTACCCACCTGCCTACCTATCCACGACTACCTACCTACAACTACCTTCCTACCTACACCTACCTACCTGCCTACTTACCCACCTGCCTACCTACCTACAACTACCTACCTGCCTACTTACCCATCTGCCTACCTACTTACAACTACCTACACACACCTACCTACCTGCCTACCTACCTACCTGCCTACTTATCATTATTATTATTGTTATTTTTCCCTCCTCCTTTCAACCACCTTGGGCTCGGTGCAGCATTTTGCATGCCTGACCCCTGTTAGAGCAACCTTTGGGTTCTTCTCCCTGCTACCTGCTGTGGCTATCACAAGAGGACTGCAATGGTAGAGCACTGCAGGGGTTCTGGCCACTTTCCTCTCATCAGACAGGACCTGTAGCAGGGAGTCTATCAAATAACTTTGTTGGAAAAGACCTGCAAGATCAAATTTGACCATCAAACCAAGACTGTCATGCCCATTAACCCATGCCCCAAAATGACTGTCTTCAGAGCCCTCCACTAGCTGTGAAGATGGCATTTGATGTGGAGCTGGAGCTGAGCAGGCTGCTTATACCACTGTTGCCATGTGTGTGTTCAGTCGGAGGCAGAGCTCAAAGCAGCCAAAAGGCAAATCTGGCCCAGTTCCTCCTCTTTCCCTCAGGGGAGAGTTCAATCAAGGATTGCTTAATGCTTGAATTCTCATCAAGAATTAATAAGTTCCTGATGTGGTGAAAATGAATAGTCTCAGAGAAGCAGCTGAGCTGCTTGCTTCGTACAGGGGAAGGAAAAGAAAGGGAACAACTATTTGGCAGCTCTGATGCAATGGTTAAGTGAGAGAGGGGGAACTCAGAATTCCCCAACTGTTTCAGCTCTTTCAATCATGGAATGAAGGAATGGCAGATCTCAGAGACAACTTGGAAGAGGAATCTCCCACCACTGTTCCCTCAAGCTTGGATACCATGCAGAGATTCCTCACAAACACAGTCAGGGAAGACCTAACTCATAGAATCAACCAGGCTGGAAGAGACCTCCAAGGTCTTCTAGCCCAACCTAGCACCCAGCCCTATCCAATCTACTAGACCATGACTCTAAGTGCCTCATCCCCTCACAGCCTTGGTAGAAGTCATGTCCCAGCAAGCAGGGCTTTGAGATGCCTTTCAAGCATCTTAAATTTTGTAGCATTTGTTTTTTACTACTGGGCAAGAGCAAAAACTGCTGGAAGAGAACTAAAGGATCTTGTATTTTTCTGGGATGTATTGATTTATTTATAGCACCCCCCCCATACACACACACTTGCTGCTCACCTTCTTTGGCTGGAGTGGGCATTTAGAAAGGGATCCATCAGCCTCAGGTAGGTCAGGTCTCCATGCCACACCTTCTGTCACAGAGTCCTCTCCTGCAGGGTACCTTGATGGAGTTCCAGTTGCACCAGTGCAGATATGCTGGAGGAGAATGTAACCAATATCCACCTGCCCCAGCATCCATTTAGGGCAGATCTGCTCTTACCTGCAAACTCTGCTGGAAATCCTTCTACCAGCTCATGTATGAGATACTTCACAGTGTAGGGCTCCCCAGTTCAAGAGACACAAGGAGCTACTGGAGAGCTGAGAGGAGGCTACAAAGCTGCTGAGAGGGCTGGAGAGTCTCTGTGAAGAGGAAAGACTGAGAGCCCTGAGGCTGTTGAGCCTGGAAAAGAGCAGCCCCAGAAGGGATCTTCTCAATTCTGATCAATAGCTAAAGGGCAGGGGGCAAGAGGATGGGGCTAGGCTCTTCTCAGTGGTGCCTAGAAACAGGACAAAATGTAATGGGCAAAAACTGGAATCCAGGAGGTTCCACATGGACAGGAGGAAAAGGATTCCTTGGTGTGAGAGTAGTGGAGCCCTGGAGCAGGCTGCCCAGAGAGGTTGTGGAGTCTCCTAGTCTGGAGAAATTCCAAACTCACCTGGACATTGTGATCCTGGACAAGCTGCTGTGGGTGACCCTGCTTTAGCAAGGGGACTGAAAGCTCCCCCAGGTCTTGGTGAACCCCACTGTGTCAGGATTCTGTTAGGAGCAAGAGCTTTGGGGTGCACACAGCCAGGGAAGAAGCTGCTGGGAGATGGTAAAGTTGAGTGTTAAAATGCAGCACTACCTACATATCTACCAGTGCTGAGCAGCTGCAGATTAGGCAGCAGCTGAGCACTGAACTCAGCTGCTTTAACCATTCTGAAGCTCTTTAATGCTCAAGCCACAAAAAGTTCCCAAAATTAAAAAAAAACCCAAATGCTGAAATGCAATCAGAGCTGAGGAACTGTGGTGTGCTCAGCACTGCTCAGGCCACACCTGGAGTGCTGTGTCCAGTTCTGGGCTCCTCAATTCAGGAGAGATGTTGAGGTGCTGGAAGGTGTCCAGAGAAGGGCAGCAAGGCTGGGGAGAGGCCTGGAGCACAGCCCTGTGAGGAGAGGCTGAGGGAGCTGGGGGTGTGCAGCCTGCAGCAGAGGAGGCTCAGGGCAGAGCTCATTGCTGCCTGCAGCTGCCTGCAGGGAGGCTGTAGCCAGGTGGGGTTGGGCTCTGCTGCCAGGCAACCAACAACAGAACAAGGGGACAGAGTCTCAAGCTGTGCCAGGGGAGGTCTAGGCTGGATGTTAGGAGGAAGTTGTTGCCAGAGAGAGTGATTGGCATTGGAATGGGCTGCCCAGGGAGGTGGTGGAGTTGCTATCCCTGGAGGTGTGCAGGAAAAGCCTGGCTGAGGCACTTAGTGCCATGGTCTGGTTGACTGGCCAGGGCTGGGTGCTAGGTTGGACTGGATGAGCTTGGAGCTCTCTTCCAACCTGCTTGATTCTATGATTCTATGACAACTGGAGGAGAGAGAGCAGACATTGAGGGGCAAGTAAGGCTGTCACTCAGTCCAGAAAGGGAACAACAGGGGGAAATAATCATCCTGCATCCTTGCATCCTCAAATCCTTCCAGAGGACACAGCCAAGGAGGTCATAAAAGTTATGATCTGAAGAGACACAGGAATAAGCATTATCCTTGGCACAATCACTCCTAATTATCTTGAAGCATTTCCTGGAAGAGCCATCATGCATGTTGCAGCATCTGCCTATTTCCCTGGTGTAACCACAGCAACACTTGCTTTTCTGCTCCAACTATCAGAGAGCAGAAGGGATTGAGGATAAAGCAGGGAGCAGAACCACCAGGTCAGTACTGCAGAGTATGAAATTCCAGCTTGCACCAGCTTAGATTTAGCAATCATTTGCTCTTGTGATCAAATGGTGATCACCTGGAATGAAAAAGCCAAGTGTGACTTTTGTCAGCATTGCCAGCAGATGTTTTGGACTGCAGAAGGTGGTGGCTTGAAGGATAAATGTGCTGCACTGCTCTCATTACCAGCCTGCAGGTAGTGATGCCTCATGATGGTGATTATCATTAAGGTAGAACTGAATGCACTATCAGTGCAAGGATATCACTGAGAAGGTCAGATTGTGAATCTCTTACCTACAGGGATAGGGTTTGCTGTTCTATTTCACTCCTTTGGGTAATCCAAAGGCAATCCCAAACACAAATACAGGCTGGGCACAGAGTGGCTGGAGAGCAGCCCTCAGGAGAGGGACTTGAAGGTTCTGCTGGATGAGAAGCTCAACATGAGCCAGCAATGTGCACTTGCAGCCCAGAAAGCCAACCAGAGGCTGGGCTGCATCAGGAGAAGTGTGGCAAGCAGGGCCAGGGAGGTGACTTTCCCCTCTGCTGTGCTCTGCTGAGACCCCACCTGGAGTACTGCATCCAGTTCTGGAGCCCCCATGACAAGAGGGATGTGGAGATGCTGGAGAGTGTCGAGAGCAGGGCCAGGAGGATGCTCAGAGGGCTGCAGCAGCTCTGCTGTGAGCACAGACTGAAAGAGTTGGGGCTGTGCAGGCTGAAGCAGAGGAGGCTCCCAGGTGACCTTCTTGTGACCTTCCACTATCTGAGGGGGGCTACAAAAAAGCTGGGGAGGGACTTTTTAGGCTGTCAGGGAGTGCCAGGACCAGGAGGAACGGAGCAAAGCTGGAGGTGGGAAGGTTCTGCCTGGCTGTGAGGAGGAAGTTGTTGAGCATGAGAGTGGTGAGAGGCTGGAATGGGTTGCCCAGGGAGGTGGTTGAGGCCCCATGGCTGGAGGTGCTTAAGGCCAGGCTGGATGAGGCTGTGGCCAACCTGATCTAGGGTAGGGTGTCCCCTCGTTCTGTTGCTGGTTGCCTGGCAGCAGAGCCCAACCCCACCTGGCTACAGCCTCCCTGCAGGCAGCTGCAGACAGCAATGAGCTCTGCCCTGAGCCTCCTCTGCTGCAGGCTGCACACCCCCAGCTCCCTCAGCCTCTCCTCACAGGGCTGTGCTCCAGGCCCCTCCCCAGCCTTGCTGCCCTTCTCCAAACACCTTCCAGCACCTCAGCATCTCAGGCAGCAACAGGGTGGGGAAGCTTTTCCACATCAAATGAGGATGGGGCCTCAGCCAGGATCAGCAGAGCCTGGAGCACAGCAAAACCCAGACTCAGGCCTTGTTAAATCAGACTTACAGATCTGCAGAGAGTCCACCATTCCAGCAAGTGGGACTGCTGGGATTCCCCAGGGGCTGCCTCGCTGACTCCTCTGCACCTGCAGCTTATTAACAGCTGGCAGAAGTCCAGCAGCGATGACATTTCACTGTCACACTGAAGCAGAGAATGAGATGTTTGAACGTTAGAGGTTAATTCTCTGTCCCCCAAAAATAGCAGCAGGAATGCCAGCTTGGTATTAAAAGCAAAATATCAAGTAAAAGGTATATGGGACTTACAGTTCCTCCCTAAACCTTTGCTGGGGGATTTGTCAGCTGGCTGTCAGCAGGGGCTGTGGGGAGCTGGGATCTGCAGCTCAGGCACCTGATGGTGGCAGCAGCAGCAGCAGCTTTGTTCTCACTCCACTGAAGCACAGGATTGTGAAGATTTCCCCCCCCCACACCCCAATCTCCATTATCTTATTGGGAAAAGTGTAAATCTCATTATTCCAGAGTATGAAGAGGAATAAAAGACAAACCAAACCGACCCAGACAAACCTTGAGATGCCCTTGCTGCCTTCCTGGGAGGTGAGTATGACCTAGCACAGCCTTGCTTCTTGCTGCACATGCAGTGAGTGTGTTCCTGTAGGTGAAGAATGCAGTAAAAACCCATAAAACCTGAAACATTCCTGCTAAAGAGAAGTAGCTGAAAACAGAGGAGGGAACAAATATATGTTCAAGAGCATTTCTTTGACTGAGCTACTCTTGAGAGTGGTGAGAGCTTGGAAAGGGTTGCCCAGGGAGGTGTTTAAGGCCAGGCTGGATGAGGCTCTGGCCAGCCTGATCTAGGGTAGGGTGTCCCTGGGCATGGCAGGGGGGTTGGAACTGGCTGATCCTTGTGGTCCCTTCCAATCCTGACTGATTCAATGATTCTACTACAACAAAGCTCTTTTCTTCAGAAAATAAAGATCACCTAATATATACTTTTATGTAATGATCCTATTCATACAGAACTCAGGCTTCTAGCCTAAGTGGAGCCTTGCCTAACTTCTGCCTAAGAAGAAAAGAACATTACTGGGTTCCAAGGTGCCTAAATCACCTTTATTCTGCTAATCTTTAAGGAAGAGGGGTAGAAATGCACCTTGCTAATCTGTATTCTACCAGGTGTAACTCCTTTCACCTCCTCTCACACCTGGTAGGTTATCTCCCATTTCAGGGCTGAGCATCTTTTAATGCTGGATAATGTTATTTTTTGTGGGTGTTTCATGTGCCACTTAGCTTAAAGCTCTGTGTGCTTGGAGGTGATGTGATGTTAAGTGGCACAGAGTATATAAAGCGTGTTAGAGATGCTCACATTATATAGGATGGTAGCTTGAACCAGGAGATGACAGTACCATGAAATCAATGAGGCATCTGAACTCAGGGTGTTTGCAGTGCAGCTTCATCCTTGCTTTGGTGTAGATCATAGAGAGATGGTTTGTTGTCCGTGGTGTCTGCTAGTTCCAACGAAGCCAAGGGCAGCTTGACTTTGGTATGAAGCCAAGAAAACCCATCACAGATCATAAGCTATAGAGGACTATAAGTGACAAAACAGATTCCTAGCAAGGAAATGCCATCAGGAAATGAAAATGAGCTACAAAGCAAAACGGAAGAGAAACTCACTGATTACAGCTAAGGCATTTGAAGAGTACATCAAGTCAAACTTTTATTAGCAAAGTCTTGTTTCATGTAAAATGAAAATACCTTTTCAAACCATACTTGCACAGAGGCATGATACAAACAGCAGCTACAGCACAACAACTTCCTCTAACCTGGAATAAATGCACACTAACACTTAGCTCGGAAAGGAACATTGCAAACGGTGACACCACATTTGCCTTGAGCTTGTCTCAGGAAAGGACAAAGCAGCTTGCTTATAAGCAGTGATAACAATAATAGTAACTGGAAGGGAAAAAAAAGAAAAGGAACTAAAAAAAGAAAGGAAAAATAGACAGTATGCTTTGGCTCAAACCCACCCACTGCTTTCCTGCCTGGAAAGTCAGTGCAGATCACTTGAGACTTGGACACGGAAGATACAGAGCTGCAACGTAAACATGTACAGTACTCTGACAGCATCTGTATGCTTGGCTCTGAGATACTAAACATTAACAGAGAGGCAGCTGAGGGCTGGATCCACTGCCAAGCAAAGGAAATTCTCTTGCCATGGAGCATTTCCTTCCTTTGTACCTTCAGGTGCTCAGTTTCATAGCAGTTAACGAAACTGCTGTCCTACCCTGGCTAATTTCTCCATTCATTAATGTAGTTCTTTATGGCACTAAGGAGAAAAGTTTGTTGTGTTATACAGAAATAGGTATGCAAAACAATAATGATTTACCACTCATTTGCCAAGCCATGATGACAAACAAATCCTCAGTGGTGAGTTCTCCCTTCAGAAGCACAGAGTGAGTGTTATTCTAACAGGAGTTTAGGCAACTGCTGTGGGGATGACTGTTAAAAAGGATGACTGTTAAAAACTCCAATCTATTTTTAGATGGAGAGATTGTGCTGGCATTTGTTTTAATCTCAACAATGATAGTGGCCTGAAATAAAAAAAAAAGACTTTTGCTAAAACCACTCATGCCTGAGATCTGACCTGCTCAAGTCAATGGGAGTAGTGAGCAGAAAAAAAAAGAGATCCTCATTAAAACTTCAGCAAGAAGAACACAACAGAATAAATACCTTAAATCATTCAACAAAATGCTCATTAGCTCCACTTAAAACTGGAGTTACAAAGAAGGCTTTTCAAATCAGTAGACATGCACACACATACATTTTTTTTGTCTGGAGGGGAAAGTCATTTTTGGATTTGGATCCTAATTCTGCTCATCCCAAAGATTCAGCCCCAGAAGGGCTTTGATAGGCAGTCCTGGACTCTCGTTCTCGCTGAAGAGCAGAGCCAAGCACGAGGAAGAAATTTGAGACTGGGTCCACAAATTTAGCCTAATGATCACAGAATGGTTTAGGTTGGAAGGGACCTCAAAGATCATCCAGTTCCAACCCCCTGCCATGGGTAGGGACACCTCCCACTAGAACAGGTTGCTCAATGCCTCATCCAACCTGGCCTTGAACACCTCCAGGGAGGGAGCAGCCACAACCTCCCTGGGCAATGATGCCAGGGTAATTCTTACAAGTTCTTGATTACTCAAGGATATTAAATATTCTTTTTCTTTAAACAAAAGCTTAGATCTGAGCTTAAAATCCATACCAAATCTGCTCTGCACACACAAACAGCTCACTTGCACGGGAGCTGGACCACAGCACTTCTTCCCATTAGTTAGGAAAAGCTGCTCTGGTGTGCTTATCTACTACACAGGCAACACTGCACAACTCTTTGAGGAGCATCCATCCCTCTCTCTTGTGCCAGAGGAGGCTTAAATCTGTACACCAGGATTCCTTGGGCTAGGAAAATGCCTTTTCCTTGCTGGATGAAATTGCATCCCGGCTTGTCTAAGGTACCAAATCTGAAAGTGTCATTTCCCCTCTCACAGGTTCATTGCCAGCAAAATGCAATCCTTATCACAAGCAGATGTAACCAAACTAAAAGCCACAGCACCAGATCATTAATAACCCCCCCTATCCATTTAATATATCCTTATCCCATCCATCCTGACGGATGCTTACGCAGCTGCCCAGCCCTGGCTTTTTCCTCCCAGCAGGCAAGCTGTAATTCCCTGCCAGGTATTAATTAATGAAATCACCACAGATTTCCATCAACTGATTTTAATAAACACTCCTGGGCAAAGAGGAAAAAAAAAGAAAAACAAACCAAAACTACCATAATTATTGGATTAAAGGTAGAGTTGTGGTATTTAATGCATTACTTATTGGATTGTATGCACTATTTATTGGATTGAATGCACTATTTATTGGATTTAAAGTGCTATATTGAGTGTAAAGTACTATTTATTGGATTTAAAGTACTATTTATTGGATTTAAAGTACTATTTATTGGATTGAATGCACTATTTATTGGATTTAAAGTGCTATATTGGATGTAAAGTACTATTTATTGGATTGAATGCACTATTTATTGGATTTAAAGTACTATTTATTGGATTGAATGCACTATTTATTGGATTTAAAGTGCTATATTGGATGTAAAGTACCATTTATTGGATTTAAAGTACTATTTATTGGATTTAAAGTACTATTTATTGGATTTAATGTACTATATTGGATTTAAAGTACTATTTATTGGATTTAATGTACTATTTATTGGATTAAAAATACTATTTTTTGGATTTAATGTACTATATTGGATTTGAAGTACTATTTATTGGATTAAAAATGCTATTTATTGGATTCTATGCACTATGTGGGATTTAAAGTACTATTTATTGGATTTGAAATGCTATTTATTGGATTCTGTGCACTATATTGGATTTAAAGTACTATTTATTGGATTCTATGTACTATTTATTGGACTTAAAACACTATTTATTGGTTTCTATGTACTATTTATTGGGTGCTATGTATTATTTCAGTGCTGCAGTACAGTTGGGGATAGTTTTTATACAGCCTATGTGGTTCACAAATCCTCTCAACCTGCAACAAAAATAGTAAAGAAAATGAAGGCCATCTCCTGGCAATGACAAAAAACTGCTCAGGGAAAAATCTAAGCTGCCTCTGTTAAGTTTACTTTTCTGTCTTTCTGATGGTTGGACTCGATCTTAGAGCTCTTTTCCAACCAAAATGACTTCTGTGATTTCTACTTTTGAAAGTAAACCTCTGAGAAATAAAGAAAAGCATTGTTAGTGTCCTGCACTTGCAGAGGTACATTGTATGAGTGGTAGCCTAACAATAGGAAATAAAATCCCAGTGGGAAAGAGAAAAGAAAGAGAAAGAAAAAAGAAAATGAAAGGGAAAAAATCAAAAGAAAGCAAAAGGAAAAAGAAAGTGAGAAAAGAAAGAGAGAAAGAGAGAAAGAGAGAGAAAGAGAGAGAGAAAGAGAGAGAGAGAGAGAGAGAGAGAAAGAGGGAGAGAAAGAGGGAGAGAGAGAGAGAAAGGGAGAAAGGGAGAAAGGGAGAGAGAAAGAGAGAAAGAGAGAAAGAGAGAAAGAGAGAGAGAAAGGCAGAGAGAAAGAGAGAAAGAGAGAGAAAGAGAAAGAGAGAGAGAAAGAAAGAGAAAGAGAGAGAGAAAGAGAGAAAATGAAAGAGAAAGAAAGAGAAAAAGAGGAGGGGAAGATGGGAAGAGAGGAAGAGGAAGAAAAAAGAAAATGAAAGGAAAATGGAAGAGACAAGGAAGAGACAAGGAAGAGACAAGGAAGAGACAAGGAAGAGACAAGGAAGAGACAAGGAAGAGACAGAAAATGAAAGGAAAATTAAAGGAAAACAAAGAGAAAAGAGAAAAGAGAGAGAGAAGAGAGAGAAAAGAAAGAGAAAATGAAAGAGAAAAAGAAATAGAAAAAAAAGCAAAAAGAAAACAAGAAAGAGGAAAAGAGGGAAAGAGGGAAAGAGGAAAGGAGGGAAGGAGGAAAAACAAAAGAGAAAAGAAAAACAAAAGAGAAAAGAAAAACGAAAGAGAAAAGAAAAACGAAAGAGAAAAGAAAAACGAAAGAGAAAAGAAAAATGAAAGTGAAAGGAGGGAAAAGAAAAGAAAGAGAAGAGAAGAGAAGAGAAGAGAAGAGAAGAGAAGAGAAGAGAAGAGAAGAGAAGAGAAGAGAAGAGAAGAGAAGAGAAGAGAAGAGAAGAGAAGAGAAGAGAAGAGAAGAGAAGAGAAGAGAAGAGAAAAGAAAAGAAAAGAAAAAGAAAAGAAAGAGAAAAGAAAAGATTGGGAAAGAAGAGCAAAAGCTGAGTGAGTGCCCAGGAGTTGCAGCCCTTTGTTTCATGTTCACTGGGCACACTGCTCCCAAGTCAGTGCTCGCCGCGCAAACTCCACGGCGCATCTCTCTCGGTTTTTTTTTGGCCGCTGGATGATTTTCAGACCCTGAGGCATCATGAAACACCAACACTAAGATTTAAGGCTCTGAATTAGAACTGGGATAGGAAAAGCACAGAGAGGAGCAGCACATCGCACGCCTCTCACGAACAGCTCCGAGCAGCCGCAGCGCAAGCGCTAGCGCTGGGGATGTGCAGTCATCCATCGATAATTTGACACTCCTTAATGTGATTTGAGATTTGTGTCTGCTTAACAGAGGCTTTTTTTTCGGGACAAGGAGGTTTGTTGATGTGGGAAACGGATGGCTGGGAATGTGGATGGGTGACATCCATCCCCACCCATGCCTGTCTGCCCCTGATCATGCCTGGGAGAGCTCTGCCAGACTCTGGTCCAGCCCATCCCAGCTCTTGGCGTGGGGAGGTTTTTGGGTAGCCCATCCCAATTTCGTTTCAAAGAGCCTTAATTTTGTGCTGGTGTGGATGGTTCCTAAAAGAAATTCACTAAAAGCAGCCTGAAGCTGGCAATAAAAAAAAAACCCTGTCACTAGCATCATCATTTCTGAGACTTGATCTAGTTTGGGCTGCAGCAGACAAGAGTCAGCAGATAAAGATCCTGGTGGGACATGTCTCTGTTAATGAGATGCCAATTTTCTCATCTGTTTAATTATTCACTCTCTTCTTTTTTTTTGGTCAAAAAGGAGACTGACTTTGGACATTTTCAGCATTTGAACTGAGGGAAATACAGAAAGCAAAACTTTATGAATAATAAAAAGTGAACCACTTGGGTCACTGACATACAGGGGAGAAGCTTTTGACTCAGGGCAGATTTCCACTCCTCTTTTGATACATGTTTCATCACTGAGAGGTTTGGGGTTTCCCAAGTTGAGGCTAGATAAAGGCTGAAGTTAAAAAGAGGCACAGATAGAAGCATCAAGCACCAAAGGCCAGAAATTGATGGGCACTGGGGAGCAGCCCAAATGAAGGGATGCTGTTTGTAAACTGTGGCCTCTCTAATGGCAACAAACTTCATGCCTGTGGGCAACTAACTGCTCTTAATAGTGGTCATCACTGGAAACTCATAACCATGGGAGCAATTCTTGCTTCCTCTCCTTTTCCCCACTGAAATAATGGAGACCATGGAGGAGCCATTGGGGATATTCACCTCATTACCATCATGAGGCAAAAAAAAAAATGGCTTTTAGGATGTATTCCTCCTATTAAAACATTGGAATTGAAGTGACAGACCTTGTGCAAGAAGAAATGAAGCCACGGTGGCATTCTACTCACAGAAGCATAATTAAAAGCAAACATAACAGACCAAATGACCCCCAAACAACTGCTTTATAAAGTAAAACCAAAAGATTCCAATACAAAAAGACCTAAAAAAACAAATGTGCTCTACAGATTTGCTGAGTTAGTGGCAGAGAGGCAAAGAAAAGACCCAGATTTAAGCCAGAGCTCGGTAAATGAAATAGAAAAGAACCTATACCACAACATTTCCTCTTGGTTTTTGCTTCTTGCTTCTTTAGCAGTGAATAGCTTGAAAAATAAACCACCTCTCCAAAGCCAGGTAGGTCTATTTTATGTGGTGCTTAGAAAGATGTGAGGTTTCTATCACCGACGCACACCTAACTCCCTCTGAAGAACTAACCTTGCCTGTCCAAACTGATAGTGAGAAGCAATCCTACTTGTTCCTACACAGCTATGCAGACTCATGCTAGCCACAGGTCTCATCTCAAAATAAAACAAAGCTGATATTTTATCTTCATTTTTTTTTCTCTCTCTCTTCACTTGTGTCAATATTAATAACCATATGTACAACGTCTCCATGAGGATGGATGCTAGCACACAAATATACAGATATGAGACAGACAACAAGCATTTAGATTCATCTTCTTGGTTTTGCTTAGAAATGCAACTTGCAGAGGCTGGGGAAAAGGGATGCAAATGCTTTCTAGTGATGGTGAGATGGGAAACCCTGTTTTGCCTTGCTACAGGAAAAGATACTGCAGCTTAATGTACGTAAGGAAAGAGTGCCAGCTACTGGGCAGAAGGGTCCAGGCACAAGGCTGGAGCTTTGTCTTTTGAGAGCCTGTTTTTGATCTCTGGATAAAGTTCCACCTGTTAAGTGTTGCTAGTTACAGTCAGCTCTAACCACTAAAATCATTTTAGGGCATCAGAAGTGAAAGAGTTTCTTTCTTTATGGAAAAAAAAATATATATACAATATTCAGAATATATTTCTGCAGTATTTCAAATTGGCTTTTTTTTTGGGGCCTCAGTAGGATGCTTTGTGTCCCTCGGCAGAATAACCTCTTATTTTTTGTGTACAGGGTTAACCCTCCTGGGGGGAGTGAGCTTGAACCTGACTCCAGGTGGTCCTGACCCCTCCCCAGGGATGGGTCTTAACACTATCAGGTGATGGTGGTTAGCCTGCTCCCCCCGTTCCTAAGACCCATAAAAGCAGGGGGACTTCCTATGCTTGCTCTCTCTGCCTCCCTGCCTACCAGCATCACCATCCCTGTCTCCTGCTGCTCTTTGTCTTAACCATCAGCACCACGAGGTGGACAAAACCCACTGCAATCAAATCTGGTTGTGTTTTTACATGTTTTGTATCTTGTTTTCCCTTCCCTATACTTTTGTAGCTTCCCTACCTTATATACCTTCTATTTATTGTTAAACTTTTCTTCTTTCAACTTCCAAATAGCAGTGAAATTATTTATTTGGGTCTGCTTTACCTTTCCTCTCTCTTTCTCCATCTAATTCCTTTTTCTTTTGGGAAAGAAGGAGGAAGAGCATCCTATAAATTGTTATTGTTTCTATCAACTATATTTGAGTCTCTGGGAAATCTTCTTTCAACTTCCAAACCGCAGTGAAATTATTTATTTGGGTCTGCTTTACCTTTCCTCTCTCTTTCTCCATCTAATTCCTTTTTCTTTTGGGAAAGAAGGAGGAAGAGCATCCTATAAATTGTGATTGTTTCTATCAACTATATTTGAGTCTCTGGGAAATCTTCTTTCAACTTCCAAACCACAGTGAAATTATTTATTTGGGTCTGCTTTACCTTTCCTCTCTCTTTCTCCATCTAATTCCTTTTTCTTTTGGGAAAGAAAGAGGAAGAGCATCCTATAAATTGTTATTGGTTCTATCAACTATATTTGAGTCTCTGGGAAATTTAAATTAGAACCCAGACATTTTGTTGCTGTTTTACAGCTGAGGCCACAGTACCTGGGGGAACACAATGTGTAACTGTATGTACAAAGTGACAAACAGCTATACAAGGGGGGAAAAAACCCCCAATACTATGCAGAGAAACATATTCCAAAGCTAAAAAACACATATAGAGCAGCAGGGAAATATATGGATGGAACACTGAGAGATTCTGGTTTGGTAAGAATCGAGTCAGACATTGTGTGTAGTAAAGAATCCATTGGGTTTAACTAGAAGAAAACAGCTAGAAATTAGGATGGAAAAAAAATCCTCTTTTAGTGGCAGTGACTTGGTTTTGTATTACCTGGATGTCAGCTTCCTGCCTGGCTCAATTGGCAACCTGCTTCCAATCAGATGTGGTAACCATGGAGCACTACTCGAGATAAACAGCACAATTAGAACACAAACCGAATCGTTCTCGCTTTAGAGTTTAGGCGTGGAGAGGAAAAGTTGCCGTAGAGCTCCCAGTGCTTTCCACTGATCCTTTTTCCTTAGATCCAGAATAAGCTCCAATAAATGAACCATCTTCATTGAACATCCCATGTTCCCCTTCTCCATAATCTACCAGACTATCAGCACTCTCAGTGGCTTTAATGTCCCCGTTAATGGACTGGAGGCTGCCTTTCAGCGGCTTTTCATCGCTGTCACTACAAAACAAAGAAAAGCCTTTCCAAAAACCTGGCTTTCAACAGCAAGCATGGAAACTGCTCTGATAGTGGGAAGGAAAGCAGCAGGAAGGAAACATTTCTGGGTGGGTTGTATATTGGAAGTGATCTGAACCCATGAGACCTTCTCGGTCTGGCGCACCTTGGCTGGGTCGCACACACCAACCTGAGTTCCCCGCAAGACAGGAGTTGGTTATTGCAACACTGGGATTAGCTGGAAAGGGAACTATCAATGAAAAGCACACATGTTTGGGTCTTTCCCCACTTCTTTTTTGGCCTTTTGGAAGGCTTGAAAGTGTAAGGGGAAAGAACATGAAACGTTGGAAAGGACATGAGGGATCCATTCCGGCAATCAGTTCTGAAGTCAACTCTTCAGCACCTTACAGAAAGAGGCATTTTCGTTTTACAAACCAGTGGGTCCCCTTTCATGTCGTGTTTCTTTTGAGGTGGGTGGGTGAATTAATGAAGTTGTGGGATGAGGCATCAGCTGGGGGTTGCATCTCACTACTCTGTGAGCGTCTGTTTGATTTTGGATGACTAAAAAAAGGGCATTTTCTTCCCCTTCTTCGTTTGTTCTGCTGTTATCTTACTGTAACTGATGGAGTTCCTCTCTGCTGAAGGGGATGAAAAAGAAAAGCAGCATCAGAGTGCCTCTATCTGCTCAGATGCAGTCTATGCTTCATGGCAGTTGCAGGGAAAAAGGACAGACCCACCACCAAAATTCAGGGCAAATAAAAAGGAAATTCCATTGGCTTTTCATCCCAATGGAACTGCAGGAGAACTGACCACAATATTTGGGAGGATTGGCAAAATAGATTAAAAAATTAAACACACACACCCCCCAAAAAATAGTTTAGTTCTCTGAACTCTGGACATTGTTACTCAATTAGGGCCCTTGCTGATGGCTGAGGGAGCTGGGATTGGTTAGCCTGGAGAAGAGGAGGCTCAGGGGAGACCTTATTGCTGTCTGCAACTACCTGAGGGGAGGTTGTAGCCAGGAGGAGGTTGCTCTCTTCTCTCAGGTGGCCAGCACCAGAACGAGAGGACACAGCCTCAGGCTGTGCCAGGGGAAATTTAGGCTTGAGGTGAGGAGAAAGTTCTTCCCTGAGAGAGTCATTGGACACTGGAATGGGCTGCCCGGGGAGGTGGTGGAGTCGCCGTCCCTGGAGCTGTTCAAGGCAAGGTTGGACGTGGCACTTGGTGCCATGGTCTGGCCTTGAGCTCTGTGGTAAAGGGTTGGACTTGATGATCTGTGAGGTCTCTTCCAGCCTTGGTGATACTGTGATACTGTGTGATACTGTGTGAACTCAGTGTCACAGCAATTTGGCAATGCTATCTAAAGAAGGACAAAGAAATGCACCTAAATTTGACCTCTCCAACATAGAATCATATAGAATCATAGAATCAACCAGGTTGGAAGAGACCTCCAAGATCATCCAGTCCAACCTAGCACCCAGCCCTAACCAATCAACTAGACCATGGCACTAAGTGCCTCATCCAGTCTTTTCTTGAAGACCCCCAGGGACGGTGCCTCCACCACCTCCCTGGGCAGCCTATTCCAATGCCAATCACTCTCTCTGTGAAGAACTTCTTCCTAACATCCAGCCTATACCTACCCTGGCACAACTTGAGACTGTGTCCCCTTGTTCTATTGCTGGTTGCCTGGGAGAAGAGGCCACCCCCCACCTGTCTACAATGCCCCTTCAGGTAGTTGTAGACAGTAATAAGATCACCCCTGAGCCTCCTCTTCTCCAGGCTGTGCACAATCAAAACCATACAAAAATATTTGCTGCTTTTCTGCACAGGGAATTTCTGGCTGGAAAAAAAAAAAAACAACTTACAAATTTGGAGTTTAGAGATTGGGGGAGGGGATGGGAAAGGAAGGGAGGGGGTCAAAGTTATTAACCTCAGGACTTTCTTACCTTTCTAAATATTTGTCCCGTTAGAAAGCATTAAAAATTAAATAAAGATGAAATTATGTAGAAAAAAAAAAAGTAACATCCAGTACAAATAATGTAAGAATTTGGATTTTAACAGATTTTTTTTATGCCCTTAAGGCCAAGGGCAGCAGTTCTCCTGCATGGTACTTAATAAAGATGTATTTGTTTTTTTCATACTGCTAAGGTAACGTTGTCAGCTTTAGTTATTTTACAGCAGGCAAAGTGATTATTTCAGCTCTCCCACAGAAAATTCTGTAAGGAGGCTTGTTTGAGGGTTTGGTTTTTTTCCTCTTTTAGTGTGTTTCAAACTTCTGTTTTCTTCCACAGAATGAATGTTTCCCCATATGACCTGATTGGGTTTCAGAAACCCACGGAAGGCGTAAAATAAAACCTTCCTGTTGGCTTTGGTGGATGTTACAGCAGAAAGCCAAAATGATCTTGGATAGGGTTACATTATTCATACAATAATAATGGGGGGGGAAAAAACCAACATAAAACCAACCAAACAAACCAAAACCAACCAACCAAACCAAAACCAACAACAGACAAGTGAAAAATAGTCGCTGATCCATCAACATTTACTGATTACCCCCAAGGTAGATGGATTTTAACGTACTGGATACTGGACTTTATAGTCCTACTTTTACCCATTCCTTTGAGGTTTGCTTTGGAAATGGAGGGGGGGAAAAAAAGAGCATTAATTGCATGCTATATATTAAAAAAAAATGGCCTAAATAATGATGACATCTGGAAACCAAACAAAAGCCCAACAAACACAAATGCTTGGCAAAGCAGGTCCTATTTACCTATATTCCCCAAAGATTTCATCTTTTATTGATTGAGCCTCGGGATCTGGATGCAAATCTTCTTTTTCTTTCACTGTACAAATAAAATAAAGCACAGATCTGTATGCCAGCTTCCACCCTGGACTCTTCTTTCTGCAGGTGGCATGGGAAAACCACCTGCTATTATTTACAGCCTGGCTTGGAGGGCAGCAGCTTGCCCCACATGTCTGCTGGGTGCAACCAACAGGCTTCCATCAAGGGCTGGGGGCATTCACTTATAAGAATGCTAGAATCAATTTATAGAAAGGTTTGGGATGGAAAGAACCTTTGAAGGTCAGAGAATCAGAATGTCAGAGGATGGAAGGGACCTTGAAAGATCATCTTGTCCAGCTCCCCTGCTAGAGCAGGATCCCCTAGAACAGATCACACTGGAATGTATCCAGGTGGGTTTTGAATATCTCCAGAGAGGGAGATGTCCCTCTTCAGAGAGGGAGACTCCACAACCTCCCTGGACAGCCTGTTCCAGGGCTCTGTCACCCTCACAGGGGAAAAAAAAATCTTTCTCAGGTTCACATGGAACTTCTTATGCCTCAGCTTCCACCCATTGCCCCTTGTCCTCTCATCAGGCATCACTCAGCAGAGCCTGGCTCCAGCCTCCTGGCATTCACCCTGCACATATTGATAACCACTGATGAGGTCACCTCTCAGTCTCCTCTTCTCCAAGCAGCACAACCCCAGCTCCCTCAGGCTCTCCTCCTAGCAGAGATGCTCTTAATCATATTTGTGGCTCTGTGCTAGAATCTCTCAAGCAGTTCTATGTCACTCTTGAACTGGGGTGCCCAGAACTGGACACACTACTCAAAATGCAACCTCACCAGGGCAGAGTAGAGGGGCAGGAGGACCTGCTAACCACAGCCCATGTAATACACCCCAGAATGGCACTGGCCCTCCTGTCCACAAGTGCACATTGCTGGCTCCTGGTCAATCTCCATCCACTATGACCCCCAAATCCTTTTCCCCTTTGCTGCCTTCCAACAGATCAGTCCCACACATGTTCCTGTGTGATCTGGTACAGGTGATCCTGCTCTGGCAGGGAGTTTGGCCTGGGTGAGCTTTCAATGTCCCTTCCAGCCCCTAACATTCTGTGATTCTCTGATTTGCAACTAAATAAAGCTGTGCAGAGCATTGTAGAACCTGATTTGAACGTTTCCATGGATGGGGCATCTGCCACCTTTCTGAGCAACCAGATTGGTACTTCAGTATTTACACTTAAATCCTTCTCCATTGTTTTTAAAACTACAGAATGGCTTTCAGCAAAACACTCTACTGTGAAGCAGTTTGGCCACCCACAGAAGGTCTCTCAGTGTGTCAAGTGGCAGCTATCAGGTGGAAGTGAGCACATAGCCCTGCAAATTGAAGGCTGAGAGGTGTAGGTGGCGAAAGAGCTTGACTCTAGGGCTGGATTAAATGCTGGAAGATTCAATGAGCGTTATCAGAGGCCCTGGTAAGATCTCTGCCCAGCACACAGCAGTATCTCACTCAGAGAGGAGAGCTTCACTTGTATTCATTAGAATCCAGTCTGCAGATATTTATCAAAAGCTCCAACACCTAATTGGGTGTTTCTGCTTGTGGTTCTGCAGCCTCCAGAGATAAAAGCCTGAAGAATGCTTGTTATTAACATGTGAACATAGCAAAAGGACAACAAATCCATTTACCTGAATATTTTCCTCCTTTATTTCTTCTGACAAAGCAAACAGTCAGCAGCAGCAGGGTGAGCAAAGCGATGGCACACATCAGGCCGATAAACCACCCCTGGGTGGAAATTCCATCGTAAATGCCAGCGTAGGCTTTGTGGAACAGAAAAGAAGTGAAAAAAAGAAGAAAATTAACCAGAGGAAAAGGGCATCACCCAACTAGAACATGAATACATAACATGCTCTTCACTGGATCCTAATTGAACCAGTCTATCGCTACTTATTGTGTTCAACTGAGAGCAACGCGAGACAGGCACACGTCTGGAGCGTGACATTTTGAGGCTTTAAGGGGAACATGCAGTTGACAAGGCACAATGCAGGCGTTTTGGAAAGGTAATTCTGAGAGAGCAGTTGGCTCAGGGGATTAATGCCAAAGAGGAAAGCTGAACAGAGGGTGGTTAAGCCTCTCATGCAAAAGCAGTTTGGCGACAGAAACGGGGTTAAAACCGCACATGGTACATGCAAACCGCTGGATTGGCACATGTGAAATGGGATTGGATCCTAACCCCTTCCCCCCCCTCCCCGCTTTGAAAATCACATAGGAAGGAGCAATTCTAAAGGTGTGTCACTGTTTTGGGCTGTTGTGCACCAACCAGAGCACAGGATCAGCCCAGAACCACAGGTGGGTTTGTGCTCCCGTGGGTTACAACTGCGCGAAGTCAACTTCCGAATGAGAGAACAAAAAGGAGAGATGAATCCGGCACACTTTGACTGCACAACATCAGATGGAACCTCGACATGGATTTACATTCAAAAGAAATCTTTATCACCTGGAAGGGTTTTCATGTCTCACCTCTCCCCCTTGTCTCAATAACATCTTCAAAAATGCTATTGTTATCAACCCAATTCTTAGTCACTAGACGAACTGTATAGTCAGTTCCAGGCTCAAGCGCCTCAATGGGGTGAAACTTTTGGGTGGGCTTTACTGCTTCTGAATTCTTGCCGCTGCCTTTACCTACAGGATGTACATATTCAAGTCACATTGATTAATGGTTTTCCTTCAACAAAAGCTCTGTGAAATGCACACTTACAAAGCATGGAAAGAACACAAAAGTACGACACGCGCCAGGCTATTTCTTGTCAGCGTTTCTCATCAGGCACTCTGATTTTCAAAAGCAGGAAGGAAAGTGACAAGGAAAAAGAAAAGGAAAAAAAAGAAGAAACTAAACACCTTCCCCCCCCCCCCACCCCCTTACTTGATCTTTAATATTCCATCAGATAAAACCAACAGCAGATTGAAGTAATCCTGATGTTCATGAAGGGGTTTGTACATTTCCCAGGATGAAAGTTAATATTGATGGGGGATTACGGATCTGCTCTCTAACTAACCCCTACAACTTGGCAATGGGCTTGCATTGTGTGGATAAGCTGGGGTTTGATGCTTCTCCCATTGGACTGAACTCAGCAGGGAAGCACAGGCAGCTTGTTAGCTGGAGAAGGGATTCTTCTGTGTCTTAAGGAAAGAAAAAGAACATCAGAATCCATCGACGTTTCTCTCCCGACAGTGAATTTCCTACGTCCTTCCAAACACCGCAGTGCTCGCACAAGGCACTGCTCTAGATACAGCTGGGCTTTGCCTTTGAACTTAGATGTAAGCATTTGAATGCTCCTGATGAATTTAATATTTAAGAGGTAGAAGAGAAATTTCAGCAGCTCTTGGGTTTGGGCTTTTTCAACTTGCAAAACTCCTCCTGAAATTTTGGTCTGCGTTGAGATTGCAGAGTAGCAAAGAAGCTTTTTTTTTTACAATGGTGTTTGTGGGTGACAGAGCATAAAAAAACCCACAAAGGACATTTCTAGATGTTAGCCATCGCTGCTGGAACATGAAAAGCCTGATTCAGAACTGCTGGTTGACATGTGGGATGGCTTTCATCAACCAACAGGCACAACATGGGTGTGTGCCAGGTTTTGATGGCAGGAGAGAGATTTGGAAGGGCTGTGCTTAGTAAATATAACTCCTTAATCGTGTTTGGTTCTCTCATTTGCCTGCTTTGTGCAAGATCATCTCAGCTAAGGGTTGAGCACACAGTATAATTTGAAAGCTACTTGACCAATTAGCACTGACAGCAAAACAATTCTAGTTAATACTTAAAGTAGTAAACAAGCAATGCAAGAAGCTTGCAGAGATTAAGGCTTAGTTGACAGCTGAAGGAAGGAAAAAAATAAGATTAAGACAAATCCAAGCACAATCAAAGCAGCAGTTTAGGATAAGTTTTCCAAGGCAACTCTACATGTATTACACCAAGCAGTTAAACTAGCAGCCCACTGGGACCCAGAGAGAACACAGGCAGCTGAAATACTGCTGATACTGAAACACAGCTCATTAGCATAAATTAATCCACCTATCAGTAATTTTTGCTAAATGAACTATGTAAAACTGAGCTATAATTTTTAATCAAGCTGCAAATTAAGTGACAGGATACCACAGGTATATTTTAATTAGCACCTTCTAAAAAGCAAGGCATCAGAAAAAAAAAACCAAACCAGGTATTTAATGGAAACATTGCCCAGGAAGCAACAAGAACCAATGTGAACCTTCAACCCAGTGTGGATTTAAGATGATGCAACACTTATGCATGGCATGAGAGCAGCATGGTCCAACGTGGATACAACACAAACCTCCTTGGGAAGAATTTCTGCTCGATTCCTGGTCAGCAAAATGCTTAACCTCGGGCTCACTGATGTGCTTTTTCTTAAATCAGCCTTGCCAGTCAGTATCTATCACAGGCTCAGAGGATGCTAGGGGTTGGACGCGACCCAAAGAGATCATCCAGTCCAACTCCCCCCTGCCAGAGCAGGGCAATACTAACACAGATCACAGAGGAACACATCCAGACAGGCCTTGAAAGTCTCCAGAGAAAGAGATCCCACAACCTCTCTGGGGAGCCTGTTCCAGTGCTCTGCAACCCTCACAGTAAAGAAGCTCCCCCTTATGTTGAGGCAGAACCTCTTTCGCTGCAATTTACACCCATTGTTCACTATCCTATCCCAGGCAGCAGTGAGCAGAGCCTGCCCCCCCCCTCCTGGCAGCCTTCAGATACTTATCAACATTTATCAAATCCCCTCTAAGTCTTCTCTTCTCCAGACTAAGCAGCCCCAGGTCCCTCAGCCTCTCCTCATAAGCCATGCCCTGCAGTCCACTCATCATCCTTACAGCCCTCCAATGGACCCTCTCCAACAGATCCCTGTCCCTCTTCAACTGGGGAGCCCAAAAAAGAACACAGTATTCAAGATGAGGTCTCACCAGGGCAGAGTAGAGGGGGAAGAGAACCTCCCTTGATCTATCAACCATTTATTTCCAGCTTGGGCCAGCCTCTTCTCTTTAAATGGTCAGAAGCAGAACTGCCAATGGAATGGGCTGCCCAGGGAGGTGGTGGAGTCACTGTCCCTGGAGATGCTCAAGCAAAGCCTGGATGAGGCACTTAGTGCCATGGTCTAGTTAATTGGCTAGGACTGGGTGCTAGGTTGGGATGAATGATCTTGGAGGTCTCTTCCAACCTGGTTGATTCTATGATTCTATGAGCAGAGCACCTACAGAGGAGAAAGCTTTGCTAACAAGGCCAAAATTGGGTGTCTGGACTCAAAAAAGCAGTACAACATCCTGAAAAAGAAAAGCTAAAAGATATACAGATGAGCTCCCACCCCTTAGAAAAAAGAGACAGAAATAAAAGCTGAACCTACTGAAAGGTCAGTGAGCTGCAGAAATTAGCTGCAGCAAATTGAAAGCAGTTGGGTTAGGGTTTTAATCTCCAGTAAGGGAGAAGAAGCATTCGTAATAAAGGCATATCCCCAGCACTTCTCATCTTCCCCCTCTATTTATCAGCCATGCCATGGGACTTAGATGAACATTAAGCACTGAACTGCAATTTTACAATATTCCTACAGGGCTCCAAGATTTATGAGAGCAACAGAAGACCTTTTTTTTTAATTCTTTTTTTTTTTTTTGATAGTAGCTTATGGTAGAAAGGGAAATAAATAACCAACCAACAATCTAACCTGCCTCCAAAGGCATCCCAGAGAGCTACTGCTCCAAAAGTTAGCACATCTGTTAGAAAACATAGTTAAACAAACAAAGAATAAGCTGGCAGCCTAATAGCTGAGTCCTAATTGTGGGCACCATCATCATTTATAACCATACCTGTCTAAAATATATCTGCTGCAATAAATGGAGAGTTGAACTTTGGGCTGGTTTGAGCCTAGCTGGGAGATTTTAATGAGGGGGATTAGATGCTAGGCTGTGAAAGGGAACCAATGGTGATGGTTACTGCACTCAGAGGCTTGCTGAGATGGATAAAAACAAGAACACAGAGATAACAGAGTTGGTCCCTGGCTCTGGCTGCCTCCCTTCTCTCTCTAACCTGCTGTCTGTGTAATTATTCCCTCTGCTTCTTAATCCCCCCTGGGTGGTTCTCCAAACTCACCTTGAACATAAGGCAAAGTCTGGGATAAGGCAAAGGGGTGGGAGGTGGAAGGATGGTTGGAAGCCCCTCCTGGGAATTCTGGTTTCTGGGAGGGCTGTTGTGCTTCTGTATTACCTTTTTAACTTGTCTGATTCTGTCTATGGCTGTACAGATTGTAAATGCCTGCTTGTATCTTGTGCTAAGCTGTAAATATAAAGCTTCATCCTAATTTCCAGCTCAACTGAGTCTAGTCTGGGTGATTTCACAAGAGAGGGGGGGCAGGGAACAGCCAAACCATCACAAACTTTCATTAGGTTTTGGGTTTGTTTTGTCCTGGTTTTCCTTTGCTCTGTGGCTATTGGAGACATATAAACACACATCCAAGTCTCCTTCAGCTTCTGGGTTTTTCTTAGTGCAGGTCACTCATGCTGCATTTGGACAACTTGAAGCTACAGTCATACATGTGAAGTCTACTGAGAAGGATCTAGAGGTGAAGGAATACATGTGATGAAAAGAGACTGAAGGAGCTGGGGCTGGTTAGTATGAAAAAGAAGAGGCTGAGGGGAGCTCTCATTGCCAATGGCATCCTGGCTTGGATTAAAAATGCTGTGGCCAGCAGGAGCAAGGAGGTGATTGTCGCCTTGGACTCAGCTCTGGTGGGGCCACACTTTGAGTGTTGTGCCCAGTTTTGAGCACTGCAATACAAGAGAGATGTGGAGGTGCTGGAGCAGGTCCAGAGGAGGGCAACGAAGCTGGGGAAGGGCCTGGAGAATAAATCTGGTGAGGAGTGACTGAGGAAGCTGGGAAGGGTTAATTTGACACAGGAAGCTGAGGGGAGATCTCATTGCTGTCCACAGCCACTTGAATGGAGATTGCAGAGAGGTTGGTGCTGGTCTCTTCTCACAGGTAATGAGTGATAGAACAAGATGGAACAGCCTCAAAGTGCAAGAGAGACTGGACATTAGGAGATGAAAAAAATCACAGCAAGTGTGGTCAGGCATTGGAATGGATTGCCCAGGGAGGTGGCTGGATCCCAAAGTCTGGGAGTACTTAAAGGTCATTTGCATGTGGTGCTTGTGGGATATGGTTTAGAGTGAACCTTGTAGAGTAGGGTTCTTGGTGGACTTGGTCTTTTCCAACCTTCTGTGATTCTGTGAGTTGGTGATCAGCTATAGTTAATGATTGTCATTTGTAGGAGGAATCTGAGCTGAGACAAGAAGTCAAATTATGGCTTGTTCAGCTCCTGCTGCTTCATTGCAGCTTTTTCTGTTGGCTACACTGGGGTAACAGAAGAGGAAAGAGCCAAAAATCTCAGGAATGACAAATAATTAATCACAAATTTGCTTTGAGTAGTCTGAGATTAATATACTTAGCATATTATATTGACTACATGTGTTTTCCTGCTCAAAATATTAGGATTTTGAATCATAGAATGAACCAGGTTGGAAGAGACCTCCAAGATCATCCAGGCCAACCTAGCACCCAGCCCTGTCCAAATCCTTTCTGCCAGTCCCAGCTCTGGCATTATCTGTTTTAGAATCATAGAATCAACCAGTTTGGAAGAGACCTCCAAGATCAGCCAGCCCAACCTAGCACCCAGCCCTAGCCAGTCAACTAGACCACGGCACCAAGTTCCTTATCCAGTCTTGTCTTGAACACCTCCAGCGACAGCGACTCCACCACCTCCCTGGGCAGCCCATTCCAATGCCAATCACTCTCTCTGCCAACAACTTCCTCCTAACATCCAGCCTAGACTTCCCCTGGCACAACTTGAAACCGTGCCCTCTTGTCCTGTTCCTGCAATGACACAGCACAAAGGAGTTTTCTTGGTCCAGCCTGTTTGAGGCTAGCAATACAGTTTGATGGTCTCTGGGTCCTCCAATCAAAACAAGAAGGCACCAGGCTGGAGTGGCCAAATGAAACACAGCAAAAAAAAAACCAACCCAAAACTCAAACCATTTTCACCAAGATTTGATTGTGAGCAGAGAGGGCATATCTGGGAGGGGTGTTGCTGGTTACATATGGCTAAGTCAGCTCTATTTTTCCTCCTGTGCCTACGGCAAACCAGAACTAAACCCATCTATTTTGTAACAAATGGCTACTCTCCTCATCTGCTGGTGTGTCATCAAGGTTAGTGCCCTCCAGCTAAGCTTTTACAAGGAGCCTTTGGGAGTTTGATGCCAATTGCCACTGAAATATAATGAAACTGGTGAAGCTCTCTTCCCTGGAAAAATAAAACTGCAGTTGTATGGCTTCCTCTGGATGAATTTTTCAAGCAAGGCTTGAATTTCTGGACACACAGTAATCATTCTCAACATGTAATATGTGTCTAGTAATCCTCCAGAAGGACTGGGAGCTCTGGGTGAAAAGAAGCTTTGTGCCAAGGAAGGACAGCTATATTAAATTCATTTTATGGAGGGTTGGCTTTTGGGTGGGTTGGTTTTTTTTTCTCCACTCATGTAAGAACATTATTTTGTATTATGCTTCTGAGGACTAATGATCATTTGGAAATCAAGACTTTGATGGGGAAAGTTAAGTAGTTTGCAGGTCACTTAAGAAATGCTGCCTGAAAAGAAGAAGACAGAGATAAAACTCATTTTTCTAAGGGCAGTATACCTGCTGCTGGGGAATGAAACCGAGGTGAAGCTACAAAGATTAACCTCTTCTTCATGTTGCAGTGCAATGCAAATGGCCTTTTTGCCCAGGTTCTTCATGATTGTCCACAATGCTGTACCAACAGCTGAACTCAACACTGGTCAGGCCACATCTTGAGTGCTGTGGCCAGTTCTGGGCCCTTCAATTCAAGACAGATGTTGAGGTGCTGGAAGGTGTCCAGAGAAGGGCAACAAAGCTGGTGAGGGGCCTGGAACACAAACCCTATGAGGAGAGGCTGAGGGAGCTGGGGGTGTGCAGCCTGCAGAAGAGGAGGCTCAGGGCAGACCTCATTGCTGTCTACAACTACCTGAAGGGAGGCTGTAGCCAGGTGGGGTTGGGCTCTGCTGCCAGACAACCAGCACCAGAACAAGAGGACACAGTCTCAAGTTATGCTGGGATAAGTACAGCCTGGCTGTTAGGAGGAAATTGTTGTCAGAGAGAGTGATTGGCATTGGAATGGGCTGCCCAGGGAGGTGGTGGAGTCACCATCCCTGGGGGTGTTCAAGCAAAGCCTGGATGAGGCACTTAGTGCCATGGTCTGGTTGATTGGCCAGGGCTGGGTGCTAGGTTGGACTGGATGATATTGGAGGTCTCTTCCAACCTGGTTGATTCTATGATTCTATGATGAAGGCATTTGGTTGCCTATCACTGTTTCATATCTGAGTTCTTTGGGGCTATCTTTAAGACCTCTCATAAGAAAGAAGCTTTTTGTTTCATCAACTTTGTATTAGCCACCCACATTGGCAGTGTTGGGTCATGCAACAAGTATGCTGTGAATGAAAGCTTTTATATTGCCTGTTTCTCACTAATTCCAGTGGGTCTGCATTTAATCTTAGAGACAAATATTAAAGTGTAGTTTTGTTCTGTTAAAGGAATTACACAGAAACAGACTCATTTGGCAGAAGCAGCCCTGCAGAGCTGAGGACTGATTTCAACTGCTGCTGGGCATCCACAGGATGCAGAATGTGGGCACTGCTCCATTAGAAAAGGAAGAAACAGAGTTAGGAGCATGGGATGGTCCTTTTCTATCAGTACCCACAAACTGATGGGTACTTTTGGTGAAGTGTTGCTAACCCAAAGCACTGAGTTAGTCCTGGCAGAAATCTGGATTGGGTTCAATGTCAGAGGATGACCACAGGGTGTTAGGGTTTGGAAGAACCTAAAGAGATCAAGTCCAACCCCCCTGCCAGAGCAGCACCACACAATTTAGCTCAGAGCACACAGGAACACATCCAGAGAGGCCTTGAAAGGCTCCAGAGAAGGAGACTCCACAACCTCTCTGGGCAGCCTGTGCCAGTGCTCTGGGACCCTTACAGTCAAGAAGCTGCTCCTTGTGTTGAGCTGGAACCTCCTGCGCTGCAGCTTCCATCCATTGCTCCTTGTCCTGTTCCAGGGAGCAGTGAGCAGAGCCTGTCCCTGGCTCTTGACCCCCAGACCTCAGATATTTATTAACACTGATTAAATCCCCTCTCAGCCTTCTCTTCTCCAGACTAAATGGCCCTAGGTCCCTCAGCCTCTCCTCATCAGGCAGTGCTCCAGTCCTCTCATCATCCTCATGTTAAGAGTTGTAGAGAAAATGCATGATCTATCTGGTCACCTACACAGGGAGTGATGTTGATTCAACTGAGTATAAGTCTTTTTCACTCTCTTCAGTCATTCAGCCCACTGAAAACTCATGGGCAGGACAGGGGATGCACATCAATTACAGGCTGGGGAAAAAATATCATTTGGAGCCCAACAGTTTTCACAGAATCACAGAAGGTTAGGGGCTGGAAACGAATTGGGAAGATCCAACCTCCCTGCCTGAACCATTTGGTTTCAGTGGTGATACAGACACTACTGCACATGTCCATACTAAAAGGGAGGTGGACTTCTCCAAAAGTTAGCAGTTAAACAAACAAACAGCTGCAACAGACTAATAGCTGAGTCCTAATTGTGGGCACCATCATCATTTATAACCATACCTGTCTAAATACATCTGCTGCAATAAATGGAGAGTTGAACTTTGGGCTGGTTTGAGCCTAGCTGGGAGATTTTAATGAGAGGAATTAGATGCTAGGCTGTGAGAAGGAACCAATGGTGATGGTTACTGCACTCAGAGGCTTGCTGAGATGGACAAAAACAAGAACACAAACAGAGAGATAACAGAGTTGGTCACTGGCTGCCTCCCTTCTCTCTCTGACCTGCTGTCTGTGTAATTAATCCCTCTGCTTCCTAACCCCCCTGGGAGATTCTCCAAACTCACCTTGAACATAAGGCAAAGTCTGGGATAAGGCAAAGGGGTGGAAAGGAGGTGGAAGGGTGGTTGGGAGCCCCTCCTGGAGACTCAGGTTTCTGGGAGGGCTTCTGTGCTTCTGTATTACCTTTTTAACTTGGCTATTTCTGTGTCTAGCTGTATAGATCATAAATGCCTGCTTGTATCTTGTGCTGAGCTGTAAATATAAAGCTTAAGCTTCATCCCTTAATTTTCTCTTTCTGAGGCCAGAATATAGTAGCAGGAATTAAGAGTGAACAAATGAAAGCAACAGTAGGGATGCAGATCAAGAATATCAGTGGCAAAATATGACCAAATCCATGGCTTCCCCCTTAACAACTCTACTTGCCTGTTGTGAAATACCAGACTGCAAAAGGCTACATTCCAGCAGTGGAAGCTACTCAAGGCCTTAAAATGAGCAACAAAAGCTTTATGTTTTTATTACTAAACCCAGGACATAATGGATGCAGACTCACTGACTCAAACCCCAAGGAAACTCGGAGTGCTCTATGGTGGAGTTTCATTTCAGAGAGCACCACATTTTATATCTGCCATTTATGTATGTGGGTCCTTCTGAGTTACCAACTTTGGCTTCTGCAATCATCCCCTTTCTTCAAAAAGAGAGATTGGTTTAATTCTGAGCAATCACCTTTGCTTCTCACAGCACAGCTTTAAACCCCAGGAAGGTCACTGTTACACAAAAAAAATGATTATTATTCTTTTTTTCAGCCTATCATGTTTAGCTGAAAAATAGCTGAACTACTGAGCCAGCAAATGACACAAAACCAATGGCATCCCAGTGACAGATGCAGTGCCCTAATTTAGGGTGGCTGGAGAACCAGCAAGGAACACACATTAATTGCAGAGCTGCACCCCAGTGGCTTTTATTAATTATGCTGCTCTGTTCTGCAAGCATTTCAGCAAGAATCAGTTGTTGCCACAGCTGAAACAAAGGCTTAGGAAGGAAGAGAATGAGAACAAAAGGAATGGTGGCATTATCATCCTTTGAAGCCTATCAGACAGGGAAGCATTTTTTAAGCCCTGAGAAGGTTATTCAAAGGAGTTAGAGAGTTCCAAGTAGCCAAAACACATTATTCTGGCTGCAAGGAAAGGCAATTAGTGAGGTGAAATTGTGTATCTTTAGCTTGAAAAAACCCAGCCACAGATATTTTACTTCCTTAATGAGAATTCATCTTGAATCATGCTGATAGATTAATCTTAGAATCAACCAGATTGGAAGAGACCTCCAAGCTCATCCAGGCCAACCTAGCACCCAGTCCTGCCCAATCAACCAGACCATGGCACTAAGTGCCTCAGCCAGGCTTGGCTTCAACACCTCCAGGGACAGCAACTCCACCACCTCCCTGGGCAGCCCATTCCAATGCCAATCACTCTCTCTGACAACAACTTCCTAACAACATCCAGCCTAGACCTGCCCTGACACAACTTGAGACTGTGTCCCCTTGTTCTGTTGCTGGCTGCCTGGGAGAAGAGCCCAACCCCACCTGGCTACAGCCTCCCTGCAGGGAGCTGCAGACAGCAATGAGCTCTGCCCTGAGCCTCCTCTTCTGCAGGCTGCACACCCCCAGCTCCCTCAGCCTCTCCTCACAGGGCTGTGCTCCAGGCCTCTCACCAGCTTTGTTGCTCTTCTCTGGACAAGTTCCAATATCTCAACATCTCTCTTGAATTGAGAAGAAATAATAGTTACTACTAAATGAGTAATTGCAGACAACAGTGAGCCTGGAGGCTATAGGACAGCTGAGAAGGAGTTTGTCTACTTGAGAAACTGGTTGATACCTCACGAGTGGATCCTGAACTGGGATGGGATCAGCTTAAAGTGCTTTCTATTTGTTTTACAATGACAGAACAGCTTTTGCAACTTGGAAGTCCACTAGGATGTTGTGCAACCAGCACCACTTCCCTTTTTTATGTCAACATTGTTCCAGACTCTTATAGCTACAAATGAAGCAGGCAGGACCCTTTTGCTTATCACATTCCCTTTCTCCTTCCCCATGGTAAGCGCACAGCAATGGACTCTGATTAATAGCAAGGACTTTTTCCTTGCTATTGAGAGTTTTCAGACTTGCTGAGCACAGTGCATTTTATTTCATTTCAGCTGGATGTGAAAGATGAGCTATCATACAGGGCTTGCAATTTCCCTTTAAATCACTCAGCAGCAGTGTTTTAGGACAGGGAGTAAGCGGCACGCAAATGCTCTCTGATAAAGTAATAACAAAATAATGGGTTTAAGGCACTGCAGCCAACAATATGTTCACCTGGATTTCCATGTCAAACACCATCCCCCTGATGAGGCTGACAATCCCTCAACTTCATGCAAGGGCTGAGTTTGGGTTTATAGTGCTGAGAAGAGATTATTTAGATCTTCACTTTTCTGTTTGTGATCAGATGGAACTCACTTATTCTAGTACGGCTTAACGAGTTGATGGCTGGGAACAGGAACAGAACTGTGCAGCAAAATGAGACAGATAAGCCCTGCTTTTCTGAAGTGCTGCATAGCTACCCTAAAAAAGTTCACTGATTGCTCCCATGGAAAGAAAAAAAAGAAACCCACCAAATTTATTTCCTCTAATTACAAAGGAAATGTCAAGCCTGGAATATCCTCAATAGATTTTCCTATTATTGCTAGAGCTTCTCCACATAAAAACATATTGCCTATTAACTTACTCCCTTGAGCCATCGTTAGTCCTTCTTCTGTGACTGGCTTTCCACAGCCTTTGACTGTACAGGCTTTCACATAGAATTTGTACTTGGTGCTGGAGTTGAGCCCTGAAAGCCTCCAGCTGAGCGTGGAATGGTTGGCGACGCTGATGTCGTTCAGAGGTCCGATTTCGTGGGTCTCGTTTACTGAAAGGGAAAAGGCAGCTGAGTCAGATCCAGCAGCTACAGGCTATGGACATGAAATGTGCCACAAACACTCCCTGCAAGGGAGGGACTCTGCTCTGAGCAGGAGGGATGAAGCCTCAATAAACGTATCTCACCTTCCTGCCAAGTACTCAAATGGGATCTATCTCGTCCACGTCAATCTCCCAACTACGGGGTGAGCTACTACTGTTCTTAAAAAGCTCTCCAATTCCTGCTCTGCACACACTTAGTGGGAAGTAAAAATGCCTGTCTGCTACATCATTAAATATATATGAACTGCTTCTTGCTGTGCTTTCAAACGTCTGCGAACTTCTGCCAGCACATTAACGGATGGCTGCTCCGCTTTGCTCAGCTCTGCCTCGGCACGGCTGGCAGCTGAAGGACTGGCTGCTGCTCCTAAGCTGCCTACATAGATAGATCCATGCTCTGCACATAGTCAGAGAATCAAGATTCAGAAATTCATAGATTCAGGAGATTCATAGCACCATAGCCATAGAATCATAGGATCACAGAATCAACCAGGTTGGAAGAGACCTCCAAGATCATCCAGTCCAACCTAGCACCCAGCCCTGGCCAATCAACCAGACCATGGCACTAAGTGCCCCAGCCAGGCTTTGCTTCAACACCTCCAGGGATGGCAACTCCACCACCTCCCTGGGCAGCCTATTCCAATGCCAATCACTCTCTCTGACAACAACTTCCTCCTCACATCCAGCCTAGACTTCCCCTGCCACAACTTGAGGCTGTGTCCCCTTGTTCTGGTGCTGGCTGCCTGGCAGCAGAGCCCAACCCAACCTGGCTACAGCCTCCCTTCAGGTAGTTGCAGACAGCAATGAGCTCTGCCCTAAGCCTCCTCTTCTGCAGGCTGCACACCCCCAGCTCCCTCAGCCTCTCCTCATAGGCTTTGTGCTCCAGGCCCCTCCCCAGCCTTGCTGCCCTTCTCTGGACACCTTCCAGCACCTCAACATCTCTCCTGAACCGAGGAGCCCAGAACTGGACACAGCACTCCAGGTGTGGCCTGAGCAGTGCTGAGCACAGGGGAAGATTAACCTCCCTTGTCCTACTGGCCACACTGTTCCTGATCCAGGCCAGGACGCCACTGGCTGTCTTGGCCACCTGGGCACATTGCTGCCTCATCTTCAGCTACTATCTACCAGCACCCCCAGGTCATAAAATTATCTGGGTTGAAAAGGACCTTAACTATCATCTATTTCTAAACTCCCTGCCAAAGGCAGGGGCACCTCCTATTAAACCAGATGTTGAGAACAAAAGGAAAATCCAGCTTCAAGGTTCTGCTTGCAAGGACAGCTGGGGAATTCTGTCACCAGCACAGATAAGGAGAAATTGTATGGTTTGGCTTGGTGGTTTTTGGTTGGTTGCTTGCTTGGTTTGTTTGAGGATTCTTTTTTTCTGTGCTTTTTGTTTGTGGGTTTTTTTTTAGGAGGAGGGTTGGTTTTGTTCTGGTTTTCTGGTTATTTTGTTTGGGTTTTTTTCCCTTTTTTTTTGGGTATGGAGTTGGTTTGCTTGGTTGGTTTGGGTTTGGTTTGGTTTTTTGAGTAAGACACAGTCTAATCCTGTCCCTTCCTCAAGGAATCTGGGTCACCTCATTTAAACTATAGCCTTACCCTGAAAGTTGGTACTAGGTGATCTTTGAGGTCACTCCCAACCTGGTGTTCTATGAATCCATGAACACACAAACTACCCTGAATTGTCACCACACCTCACAGCTGCTGTTGTGGCAGTCTGAGACTGATAAGGGATCTTGCCTGAGCCAACTGCTTAAAGCCTCTTCCCAGCTACTCAGTTCTGTCACAGACAAGAAAGAAACACCTCTGGGATTTAGTTGTTTCTCTACGTTATTGGGCAAATATGCAGCTGTTTACCAAAGTGATGACTCAATATCATGACTCAGGAGGTGGTTGTCTGCATTCCTGGTGAGGCACTCCACGAGTAGAAGCTGCCCAGTGACATGAGGCTAAGATCTGAGTAATTGTGGTTAAAGTTCTCTCCTGACAATTTGCTCTGAACTGAAAGAGTTACACCTCAGTAAAATGCCCCTACAACTCACGAGTCTTCTTAACTGCTACATTGGGTAGAATTTGCAAGCATAGAATTATAGAATCAACCAGGTTGGAAGAGACCTCCAAGATCATCCAGTCTAACCTAGCACCCAGCCCTAACCAATCAACCAGACCATGGCACTAAGTGCCTCATCCAGTCTTTGCTTGAAGACCCCCAGGGACGGCGCCTCCACCACCTCCCTGGGCAGCCCATTCCAATGCCAATCACTCTCTCTGTGAAGAACTTCTTCCTAACATCCAGCCTATACCTACCCTGGCACAACTTGAGACTGTGTCCCCTTGTTCTATTGCTGGTTGCCTGGGAGAAGAGGCCACCCCCCACCTGGCTACAATGCCCCTTCAGGTAGTTGTAGACAGTAATGAGATCACCCCTGAGCCTCCTCTTCTCCACAAGCATGAACTAATTGAAACAGAAAATAACTGTGGAGTAGAGCGTGGCAGCAAGGTGAGCTCACATTGGTAAAGTGCATGGAAAGCTCTTGTCTCTGGAAGATGACTTCAGCCTGACTTCAGCCTGCCATCTAGCAGACTGCGCACACACTGCTGAGCAGACACACCGCTCTGATGCTAGGGCTCTTCGGCTGATCTCAGACACAGCTCTTCTCAGCTGCCTCTCTTTTCAAAAACTGAGCACCTATAACCCCTTTTTCACAAGTTTTTGGTTTCATCTTCTCTTTTTTTAAAGCTATGACTGCTCAAATTCTAAAGACAAAGGAAAGCAAGCACGTACTTGTCTGGTATTGCACAACGTAGCCGGTGAGGTGACCGTTTGCTCTCTTGGGAAGTCCCCAGGACAGAATGACAGAGTCCTTGTCAAAGTTCAAGATCCTTAGGAAACGTGGCTGTTCAGGGACTGGAAGATAGAGGGATTAGCTTTCAGGGAAGAAGATTGAGCAGCTCTATCTCTGCACATCCTGGTTAAATGAGGATATCATTTAGCTCAGCACCTACAATCCCCTTTTCTAGTGAAAGGGTTTATGACTAACACCACCTTTAATTAAATCGACTTCTACTTTTGTCCCTCCATCCCTTTTTGTCTTACCTCCTTCTGGAGTTTCAAACACGACAGGGGAGCTCTCTGGGCCATCTCCTTTGGAGTTGTAAGCCGCAACAGATAAGCGGAATTCACTGAAGGGCTCTAGCCCAGGAACCATCCCATTGTTTCTGTCTCCTACAAAGGTTAGGAAGTGTTTCTCTGGGTGATGCCTTTTCCCATCCAACATGCTCTTTGTTTTCCACCAACTGACCTGCATTGAAATTGGCATTTCTGTAACAAATTCTCTTGCATGAGGCTGAACATGATCATAGTCACAGAACGGCTTGAGTTGGAAGTGACTTTAAAGACCATCAAGTGTCAACCTCTCTGCCATGGGTAGGGACATCTCTCACTAGAACAGGTTACCCAAAGCCTTGTCTTAAACACTTCCAAGGAAGAGACATCCACAACTTCTCTGGGCAACCCATTTCAGTGCTTCATCACCCTCAGAGCAAAGAACTTCTTCCTAATGTCTAATCTAAATCTAACCTGCTCAGGTTTAAAACCATTGCCCATTGTCCTATCACCACATAGAATCATAGAATCAACCAGGTTGGAAGAGACCTCCAGGATCATCCAGTCCAACCTAGCACCCAGCCCTGGCCAGTAAACTAGACCATGGCACCAAGTGCCTCATCCAGGCTTTCCTTGAACACCTCCAGGGACAGCAACTCCACCACCTCCCTGGGCAGCCCATTCCAATGCCAATCACTCTCTCTATGAAGAACTTCCTAACAACATCCAGCCCTCCCTTCAGGTAGTTGTAGACAGCAATGAAGTCACCCCTGAGCCTCCTCTTCACTAGGCTAGACAAGCTCAGCTCCCTCAGCCTCTCCTCACAGGCTTTGTGTTCCAGGCCCTTCACCAGCCTTGTTGCTCTTCTCTGGACACCTTCCAGCACCTCAACATCTCTCTTGAATTGAGGAGCCCAGAACTGGACACAGCACTCAAGGTGTGGCTTGCCCAGTGTTGAGTACAGGGGAAGAATAACCTTCCTCGTCCTACTGGCCACAGTGCTCCTGATACAGGCCAGGATGCCCTTCTCCAGCTGTCCTATAGTCCCCTTTGGGTATTGTAAGGCCACTGTAAGGTCTCCATGGAGCCTTCAATTCTCCACAGTGACCAGCCCCAACTCATTCATCCTATCCCCACAGGAGAGATGCTCCAGCCCTCCAATTGTGTTTGACCCTGCCCAAAAGATCTAGGAATCAATTTCTCTCATCTTCCCAGAAAGCAGATTTCAATCCACCCTTTATCTGGGATTCATTTAGTAGTTGACTCAACTACATCCAAATAATTAAAGAGCAAACTGCCACCTTATAGCCTCTTAAGTGTCCACGAACTCGATCCCTCGGTATGCCCAGCCAGAAGACTTTCACCAATGTGCTGTTCACAACATCCACCGACACGACGGAAGGAGCAGCATCTGGAACTGTAAAAACAGCATATTAAAGACACTTCCAGGAGCTCAGTTTCCCACTGTTCCCAGCTCCAGGACTTGCTTTTCCACCTCAAGCTATGGCAGCTCACGCAGACTTACTGCAAGGCAAGAAAACAACCATTCCACCTGCATCCAGTGGGTGAAATGGGCCAATAAACATTATCTTGCCCTATCAGGGCTTTCTGCTGAGGGTTGGAATAGAGGTGCATTGGGACAGATGAATTTCTAAGAGCAGTATTTATGATTTCCTGTTTCAAGTAATGCTTACAGCAGTGAGAAGAATAAAACTAAAAATGATTAACGCAGCACTCGAGGAGGAAATCGTAAAGCCCTTTTTTACAATCAATTTCATTTTACTACTTAGCTCATTAAAACAGTAGGATTTTAATCACTGCACAACACAGAGAGCTGTTACAGTGCCTGGGAAAAAAAATATAGTAAGGGAGGCCTTGATCCATTGACAGCTGAATTGCAAGGAAGATTTCCCACTGATAGAGACAAAATGAGATCCATTGCAGACACACAAAGAAAACAAAGATGTTGTAGGGTTTCCTTTGCTCTCTTCTCATTGTTCATCATCTCTTCCACCATATGCTCTACAGGAAGGAGAAGATCATAGAATCATAGAAGCAACCAGGTTGGAAGAGACCTCCAAGCTCAGCCAGTCCAATCTATCACCCAACCCTAGCCAATCAACCAGACCATGGCACTAAGTGCCCCATCCAGGCTTTGCTTCAACACCTGCAGGGACGGCAACTCCACCACCTCCTTGGGCAGCCCTTTCCAATGCCAATCCCCACCTTGCATCCAGAGGTAGGCAGCAGGAAGGTTTGGTGCTTCATCTCACATTGTGCCAGCAACAGAACAAGGGGACACAGTCTCAAGTTGTACCAGGAGAAGTCTAGGCTGGATGTTGTTAGGAAGTTGTTGGCAGAGAGAGTGATTGGCATTGGAATGGGCTGCCCAGGGAGGTGGTGGAGTCGCTGTCCCTGGACGTGTTGAAGCAAAGACTGGATGAGGCACTTAGTGCCATGGTCTGGTTGACTGGATAGGGCTGGGTGCTAGGTTGGACTGGATGACCACGGAGGTCTCTTCCAACCTGGTTGATTCTATGATTCAATGAGATTAATCTGTAGATCTGAAACATGAACCAATTGCTCTTCTGGACCTTCTTTGCCAACAGCACCCAGCCCCTGCTGCTAAGTGTTTGCAAATACAAGAAGCATTTGTATTTGGGATGAGGGAAGCCTGGCTCCCACCCTAGCTGACCACCATGCTGTTTACTCCCTCACTGATTAAGATCCTTAATTCCTACCAAAAAAAAGGTTCTTTGTGCCTGGTGGTCTTGGTGCATCACTGAGTTGCTTTCCAAAGTGAGGCCTGGCATTTCTTTATTGCAGCTGGAGAAATGTCCAGCCCTCTAAATATAGCCTCTAGGCACAAAACAAACTCCAAAGAGGACAGGCTGCTATTCAGAGAAATGAGGGTGGCCTCAGCAGTGACATTCTGCAGCATCCCATGGACACAGCAGTGCTCCTGCATCCTGTGTGGCATCAGCATTAATTCTATCAGCAGGGACACCCTTACAAAAGCCCACCATGAAGATGGAGCTTGAAGAGGATGTGCAAAGGGTGGGTGTCCCAAGTGGCATCTGTGATTTCAAAGCAGCTCAGGGCATCTGGTTTGTGGAAACAGAGAAAGAACTGTTTTGTGGCAAAAAGAGAGACCCTTCCTGTTTGATCTGGCCTGGAGGATGCAGTGTGGGTCAGGCAGAGCCCAAAATCAGAGGCGAGAGGGTGCTGAGAAGATCTGGGGAGGGAGCTTGGAGCAGGAGTAGGACTGAAAAAAGTCTCACAGTGGAGAAAGACTTCTCCAGAGACTCAGAGAGGCCTGAGAGAGGGCTATGCTATTGGGAGCCACAGAAAGCCACTGGACAGAAACCCAGACTGGAGGAGAAGTCCCATTCTTGTGGGACTCCATGGACAAGGTAACAGCACCCATGGGACCATGGCATGACCTATAAAGGCACTTCCAATGCCCAGCACCTGAGTTTTTGCACTTAATTGCCAGAGTACTTAACTACTGACAGGGCTAAAATGTTGAACTGGGCTCCAGACAAGCTTAAGACTATTTTTTTCCACCAAGTACAACATGATGCCACACTCCACAGACTCCTAATAGACTATGACCTTCCAACAAGTATCTAGATTAAGCCAATAACTGAGATAAATGACAGCACAAGTGACCTTTCCAAACACCACCCTCAAACTCTAGCAGCCACAGCACCCAGAATCAGTCCTGCCTCCATCTTATGTGGTTCAGCAAAACAGTTTTGGCCACAGGCTGCCTAAATCCATCATTACATCACTTTGCACTGCAAGAATGCCCCACACAGAGTGATTTCAGATAACAGTTTCCTCTACTTACTGTCCTCTCCTGAATACCCAATGGTGACATTTGGTTCAGGACCTGATCCTAAATTATTGACTGCTTGGACTTTGATCTCATAAGGCACAAAGGTAGGAGTGTTTCGTAGGGTCAGAGAATGCTTCTTCACTGTCTCCTCATTCCAGTCCACCTCGACCCCCTGCTGCCTCCAGCTGACTTTGTACTCCAGCCCTGGCCCGTTCCTCTCCATGGGTTTCAGTGGCTGTAAAAGAATTTAAGAGAGATCTTGTCAGCCTTTGTTGCAGTCATCACAAAACAGCAGCTGAGGGGAGGGGGAGACATAATTTTGGATAGTGTGTTGCAATAACATAAGAGGAAAAGGGAGGATGGAGGAAAGAAAGCTTTAACTTTTCCTTGTTGTGTTAGTTTTAAGACAGCTGGAAGAAGAAAAAACCATCTTGACTTCCAGGGAGAGGTGGGTGAAAGGCAGTAAAAACAGCTGGCTTGAAACCAGATTGTCAGCAGATATATTTCTGCACACAACACAAATCAGGTTCTGCTTTGCCACAGGTTTGCTTTGTTCCCTTGTGTCATGTAACCCCCCCCCCGCCTTTGAACACAACTCATTGCTCTCTACAAGTCTCTGAGTGGAGGTTGGAGTGGTGAGGTGGGGGCCAGTCTCTTCTCTCTGTCAGTAGGGGATAGAACAAGACCAAATGGCCTGAGATTGTGTCAGGAGAAGTTTAGGTTGGATATGATGAAACATTGGCTGAGGCACTTAGTGCCATGGTCTAGTTGACTGGATAGGGCTGGGTGCTAGGTTGGACTGGGTGATCTTGGAGGTCTCTTCCAACCTGGTTGATTCTATGATTCTGTGATTCTATGATTTCTTTACTCAAAGAGTGGTCAGGCATTGGAATAAGGTAGCCCAGGGAGTTGGTGCAGTGACTTGAAGGAGATGCTCAGCAAATATGTGGACATGGCCCTTTGGAATGTGGTTTAATGACCATGGTGGTCTCAAGATAGTTGGACTCAAGTTGGGGTTCTCCAGCCTGGAGTAGAGAAGGCTTTGAGGAGACCTTATAGTAGCCTTCCAGTATCTGAAAGGGGCCTGTAGGAAGGCTGGGGAGGGACTACTGACAAGGTCTGGTAATGCCAGGATGGGGAGGAATGGGTTTGAACTGGAAGAGGGGAGATGCAAACTGGATGTTAGGAAAGGGTTCTTTAGAGTAAGGGTGGTGAGACACTGGCACAGGTTGCTCAGGGAGGTTGTGGAGCACAGGATCACAGAATCAAAGATCACATTCTATGATTCTGTGCTCCACATCCTCCCTGGAGATGTTCAGGACAAGGTTGGATGAGGCCTTCAGCAACCCGTGGGAGTTGTCCCTGCCTATGGCAGGGGGTTGGAACTGGATGATCTTTGAGGTCCCTTCCAACCTAAACCATTCTATGATTCTATGGTGAAGATTAGAAGGAACTTCTGGATATCACCTGCAGCTGGCCCAGAATCATAGAATCAAGCAAGTTGGAAGAGACCTCCAAGATCATCCAGGCCAACCTAGCACCCAGCCCTGTCTAATCAACCATGGCACTCCAGGTGGGACAGGAATCTCTCCAGTCACAGAGGCTGCACAGCATCTGTGAGTAGCCTTCTCCAGGGCTCCAGCACCCTGACAGCAATGAAGTTTTTCCACACGTTCAGATGGAACCTCCTGGCTTCCAGTTTCTGCCCACTGGCACTTGATCTGTCATTGGGCACTAATAAGAGAAGTCTAGCCCCATAGTGTTGACATTTGCCCTTCAGCTCTTGCTGAGCATTGATCAGATCCCCTCTCAGGCTGCTCTTCTCCAGCATAAACAGCCCCAGGGCTCACAGCCTCCTCACTGAGGTGTTCCTGTCCCCTGAACATCTTTGCAGCTTGCACAAGACTCTCTCCAGTAGTTCCCCATCTCTGTTCAAATGGGCAGCTGAGAATTGGGCCCAGTTGTGGCCTCCCTAGTGTAGAGTAGAGGGAGAAAGAGAAATGAAAAGACATCTGTTTCAAGTGCCAGTAGAAGACAATGCCCCACTGATGCCCCCCATGCACAGGGGGACCTAGGTCTGGGGGATCTGCAAGAATTGCCCCTCCTCTGCCCTGCTGCTACAAGGACCTTTGGGATGACTGTTCTGGAAGAGCTGCTAGACTCAGTAACATTCAAACAGGTATCAAGAGAATCACCTCCATGGCAAGGATCCCAGGGAAGGGGAACTTGCAAGAGAAGCTGAAGAAGTTCAAAGAAATCCTGCTGAAAAATAACTTCTCTTTCAGAGTTGCATTGCAGCTCTGCTTGGCTCTTATTTTGATCTCCTTTAATGCTGCAAATCCCGGGCTGCAAATCCACTCACTGAGGCTCATCTGCTCTGTTAATCCAAAGCAGGCAGATTAGCATCGTTTTGCAGCCCTTTGTCTGCCTGCAGTTGCCTGTGCAGTGCTGAGCATCCCCTCCACAAAGCACACAGGAAACCCTGCTCTCCTGTTTACACCACTGAAACGATTCTACAAGGTTTCACTAAGGCTGTTCCCTGCCTGAAGGTTTCACTCCAGCTCTTGCCCTGAGCAGGCCTGACAAGGAGGAGCACTCACTCTGATCAGCACACTGCTGGGCATCACATCTCCCACTCATGCTGGGCATCCACTCTGTGTTTCTTCTGAGAGGCAGGACTGGCTTCCCTGGCCCTGGGTTACATCACCCAGCAAGACTCTGCATTCAAACCCAAAGCAACAGACCCAGAGGGCTGTTTCTTTCTCTGTTGGAGAAAGTCCAGGGGAGGGCCACAGAGATGATCCAAGAGCTGGAGCAGCTCTGCTGTGAGGACAGGCTGAGGGAGCTGGGTGTGTGCAGCCTAGAGAGGAGAGTACTACAAGAGGACCTTAGAGCTGCCTGCCAATACCTGAAGCTCAAGCGGTCAACATCATTCTTAAACATCCAGGCTTGAAGGGCAGAAGCTACAAATGCACCATCCTTGGGCCAGACTGCTCCTCCTGCAGAGCAGGGTGAGACCACAACTATTTTAAGCACTTTCTTGTAAGCAAGATGCACAGAAGAAGGAGGCTCAGAGGTGATATCATTGCTGTCTACAACTACCTGAAGGGAGGCTGTAGCCAGGTGGGGTTGGGCTCTTCTCCCAGGCACCCAGCAACAGAACAAGGGGACACAGCCTCAAGTTGTGGCAGGGGAAGTCTAGGCTGGATGTGAGGAGGAAGTTGTTGGCAGAGAGAGTGATTGGCATTGGAATGGGCTGCCCAGGGAGGTGGTGGAGTCACTGTCCCTGGAGGTGTTCAAGAAAAGCCTGGCTGAGGCACTTAGTGCCATGGTCTGGTTGACTGGCTAGGGCTGGGTGCTAGGTTGGACTGGATGAGCTTGGAGGTCTCTTCCAACCTGGTTGATTCTATGATTCTAAGAAGAGCATAGTCTGGGGAAATCTCACTGTGCTTCATAGCCCTGTCATGTTTACTATGCCATAGAATACCATAGAATCAACCAGGTTGGAAGAGAACTCCAAGATCATCCAGTCCAACCTGTGCCCTGGATGAGGCACTTAGTGCCATGGTCTAGTTGACTGGATAGGGCTGGGTGCTAGATTGGACTGGATGATCTTGGAGGTCTCTTCCAACCTGGTTGATTCTATAATTCTAAGTAAATTGGGGTAGAGAAGATAAAATAAAGGGAGCTATAATTTATTTTTTCAATCTGACTATATTTAAAAAGCAGCCTGGCAAATTCCATGCTGCTTTAGAAGCTTCTGCCTGAAGGGAGAAGCTGCTTCCAATATTGTAGCATGAATGGATGTGTTTGCCTTACCTCCCATTTCATCACCATTTCATTTGGTTCAGAAGCTTCCACTCGGATGTTGTCTGGATTCTTGTCTGGAGCTGGAGGCAGAGAGGTGATAAGCTTAGTTTGTGCATCCTGGGGTTTATTTGCTTTCATTGTTTAAATGAAAAGAGAAAAGGATGCAAGAAACCTTTCTTATTGTTTATCTTATTGAGAGGGAAAGACACCTGAACAAAAAAAAACGTTCATGAGATTAATGACTTGGATCAGCAAAGCTGCTGCGACTCAACCACATTGCTCATGCAGTTTTGATTCCTGAGTGCCCCTGCTGGTTGGAGCCACCAGTTAACATATAGCTGTGACTTTTAGATTCCAAAGCACCAGATGTGGGGGGGATTAGGAGGAAGAGGTTTTTCTCCTCATGGGGATAGTAAACAGAAGGTGTATCATTAGTGGGATGCACATGGCTGAAAAGCTGAAGGAGGACCTGAAGATGAAGTAAAGGGGAAATAAAAGGGAGAGAAATGCCAAGGAATGCAAATGCTGTGCTGAACAGTTGGCCTCTAAAATGACTCTCAGGGACAGAACATTTCCTGTCACGACGTGAAATACACTGTGAAGGGAGATTGTTGACAAGCTTAGCACTGCTGAAAGGCTCCCCACAAAGCCTGATCTTCTCCAGCAGCTGCCTGCCCATAAGGAGCTGCAATGGGCTATAAAGGTGCTGGAGGAAACATCCTTCTAAGCAGCATAGGCTCCTCACTTTGCATCCCTGGGCTGCCATGGGGGCAAGGAAAGGGGTAGAAGTGCCCCTGACTTCCCACCCCTCTGAATCAAAGGATGCTAACTGATCTTCCCAAGAAAACCCTAAAGTCCACTAATCTGGAGTGAAACTAGATGGCAGTGTTTACCAGCTGGAGGTGTTGCATAGCGCAGCGATGCTTTGCTGGGCTGGCTCCTTCCCACAGCATTCACAGATACCACCCGAAACTGGTAATCCACGTAGGGGGCCAGGGACAAAAGGGCTGTGGTGTCATTCCCTGGCACTCGAGTGAGCTCCTGCCACCTCCCCGACTCCAACCGGCTCTCTTCAAACTCCACAATCGACTCTGGGGAGGGAAAGAAACAAAAGACAAGACAAAAGGCAGAGGCTGTGTTAAAAGCTGTCAGCAGCAATGGGCTTGCATCACATTAACTCCGGTAGCAAACCCAATTAAGTACAGCTAGCAGCATGGTTTGCTTCCTCTAACAGCCATGGCTGTGCCAACAATTAACCAGGTTGGACCTCTGAGATCTTCTAGTCTGAGATCTTCTAGTCCAACTATCACCTAACCCTTTTAATGAACTAAACCATGGCACTAAGTGCCTCGCTCAGTCTCCTTTTAAACACTTCCAGGGATGGTGACTGCCCCACCTTCCCTGGCAGTCCACCCCAATGCCAGTCACTCTGGGAAGAACTTCTTCCTAACATCCAGCCCTGCCATAGTTCAAGGCTGTGTCCTCTTGTTCTGTCCCTGGGTGCCTGGGAGAAGAGCTCAACCCCACCTGGCTACAGCCTCCCTTTGGGTAGTTGTAGAGAGCAACAAGGTGTGCCCTGAGCCTCCTCTTCTCCAGGCTGAACGACCCCAGCTCCCTCAGTTGCTAAGCAGTGCAAGATGCTGCTACTAAAAGCCTTCCTACCATTAACTGGGCTGTTGTGAGTGGCTCCAGCTTTCCAGGAGAGTCGAACACTTCGGTTTTGATGCTCTGAAAGCTGAAGGTCCTCTGGTGGATCAGGAACATCTGAGAAATAATGAAGATGTGTCAGGAGCACAGCAAGGTACTTGTCTCTGTTTTGCTGCTTTCCAAAGGTCTGGAAGAGCAAGTTCAGTGGAGACAGAAACACAGAGTCACACAAAGAAAGGGGCTGGAAGTTTCCTTTGGAGATTATCCAGTTCAATCCTCCAGCCAGAGAAGGTTCAGCCAGAGCAGGTTACAGAGTACAGCATCCAGGAGGGCTCTAAATGACTGCAGAGACTTCACCACCTCTCTGGACAGCCTGTTCCAGTGCTCCACCACTCCCAGTGTAAAGAAGCTTATCCTCATGTTGAGGAGGAACTTCACAGGATCACTGAATTTCTTAGATTGGAAAAGACTTTCAAGATCATCAAGTCCAATCATTAGTTTCACACTGACAAGTCTCTCACCAAACCAAATCCCTCAGCACAACACCTAACTTCCTATGTTCCAATGTTCCTATGTTCCAATTTGTGCCCCTTACCTCTTGTCCTGTTGCTGGGCACTGAGAAGAGCCTGGCCCCATCCTCCTGACACCCTGTAAGTACTTCAAAGCATTGAGATCTCCCCTTGGTCTTCTCCAGACTACAAAGCCCCAGGTCTCTTTCTTCATAAGACATGTTTTAGTCCCTTAATCATCTTTGTAAGCCTTTGGTGTACCTTCTCAAACACTTCCTTGTCCTTCTTGAGCTGTGGAACCCGGAGCTAGACCTGCTACTCCAGATGAGACCTCACCGTGGCAGAGTAGAGGGGAAGAAGAACATCCCCCGACCTGCTGACCACACTCTTCTTGATGCACCTCAGGATACCACTGCCCTTCTTGGCCTCAAGGACACATTGCTGGCTCCTGGGCATCCTGCTGTCCTCCAGGCCTCCCAGGTCCTCTTCCACAGCTGGTGGTAAAACATCTTTTCATTGCAAAGTGGACTAAACTGGGAAAGTGGGAACTGCTTTAAAGGATCCATTTTTTATTACAGAAAAGCAAGCTGAATCTCTGCCCCTGCTTTCTCCCTTATTAAACACAATATCCTTATCCTCCCTCAAATTCATTTCCATCTACTCTCATGACTGTGCTTGCAGCAACAGATTTTCCCTTTCCAATCAACCCTGAGATCTGTTTAATCATTAATAGATATTGACACTGCTCTTAGCAGAGAGTTCTGTCAGCATCGCTTGGATTTACTCAGGCACCAACCAGAGCAGTAGAAGGTGAACTCATCTCCAACAGCTATTGAACTTGGCCTTTAGCATATGAATGAAAGGATAACGTTCATTATCCTGGCCAAGGGGACCTAGATTAAAAGGAGAGAGGAAAATTCATTACTTTCCAGGTCGACTAATGCTGTCCAGAGACTATCACAGCCAGAGCTGGTGGTGATGACAACTGCGCTGCACCTCCCAGCGACAAGTGTGGGGCTACAGAAGCCACAGGCACTGGACTACTCTGTTGGTGTTAAACAGGATTGAGGTTTCCAGCACCACCAAAATGGGCTGCTCCCCTTCCCAGTTCTGGGAGATGGCAAGGGGGGCTTGTGCCTGCAATACCACCTGGTTTCTCAACAGCACCAGGAGCAGAAGAGGTGACCTGTGGCTTGAGTTGCTTGCCAGATTATCCCTAACTGAATGAAAGCTGTCAAACTGAGTGGGTTCAGCCTGACAGATGTTTGCATTTCCTTATGTCCTGATGTGCTGGTTTACAGGCTGACTGGACTGGATTGGTTTGGTAAGCAGAATGTGTGAAGTCTCACTGCAGGGGGGTGATGGTAACCTCCTATCTTCCCAACATCACACACATGCACTTCCACTCTTCAAATCCTTTGATGTTTCAAAACCTAAACAATATACAGACCAAGGAAACAGGACTGCACAACTTCAGGTCTCTGACCTCCTCCTGCCCTCATGTAATGACATTTCTGATAGGAAAACCTCCACCACCAATACTGTCTCAGTCTCATTGGGAAAGAAATCATCTGGGTCTCCAGGGGAGTTTTAAAACAATATTATTGAGTTTTCTTTTTTATCTCAAGTTCACAGAATGCTCACACAATCACATCATGGCAGGGACCTCTGGAGATCACCTATACCAACCTCTCTGTTCAAACAGGGGCCTGCACAGCAGGCTGCCCAGGATCACAATGTCCAGGTCTGGAATCTCTCCAGAAAAGGAGACTCTACAATCTCCTGGGGCAGCTCACTCCAGGGCTCTGTCACTTTCATCTACCCCTCAGATTACATCAAGCAGTTAAAAATGTTATGTTTGGTTGGGCTTGCTTTTCTCTCCTTTGGTGTCTATTTATCATTCAGTACATTGATTTGAAGATGGCAATCACAGAATCATAGAATCAGCCAGGTTGGAAGAGACCTCCAGGACCTTCCAGCCCAACCTAGCACCCAGCCCTGCCCAATCAACCAGACCATGGCACTAAGTGCCTCAGCCAGGCTTGGCTTCAACATTTCCAGGGACAGCAACTCCACCACCTCCCTGGGCAGCCCATTCCAATGCCAATCACTCTCTCTGCCAACAACTTCCCCCTAACATCAAACCTAGACCTGCCCTGGCACAGCTTGAGACTGTGTAGCCTTGTTCTGTTGCTGCTTGCCTGGCAGAAGAGACCAACCCCACCTGGCTACAGCCTCCCTTCAGGTAGTTGTAGGAAGCAATGAGGTCACTCCTCTGAGCCTCCTCTTCTGCAGGCTGCACACCCCCAGCTCCCTCAGCCTCTCTTCACAGGGCTGTGCTCCAGGCCCTTCACCAGCTCCATCACCCTTCTCTGCACACCTTCCAGCACCTCAATATCATAGAACAAATACTTCAAATGCTTTTGAGTCCTATTTTTTTTTCCCCTGATATCTCCATCTGCGCCTTACTTAGCTCTTTACCCATCTCACATTGCCTAACAAGCCTGATTTTTTCATTTGGAAATGAAATTATTGTTGAAGATTGAAGAGACTGAAGATAAAAACTGAAGATATTGTTAATCCACCAAGACTTCTTTGGATATCCAAGAAAAGAAGGAGAAAAGAGCACCAGATTGGGTTCTGGGTTGGGTTTTTTTTTCCCCTCTCTTCTGCAAATCATCTCTTTTAAAAGGGAGTGAAGTGCTTCATGAAATTTTCATAAGCAATGTAGCAAACACTCTACAAACATTTTGAATTACACAGCACTGAAGAACAGGGAGCTGTAAATAATATGCATAGCATCTTCTTAATTTACTATTGAGTGATAAATATCAGTCACTTAAAGTGTGAACACATCTTGAAGGTCAGAATGCCTTAGCTCTTGTTGCAATCACTGGCAGAAAGAAGTGCAAAATGAGGCAAAAGTGAAATCAAAAGGCTGCAAAACTGCCCAAAAAACAGATTGTTCAGCTGCTGGCTGATGCCCTTAGGCACAAAGGATTGCACAGCACTCCACAAGTTCAGGCCCTACATTTCAAGTGGTCCTTTAGGATAGGAGGAAGGATGCTTACACAAGGTCAAGTTTCAGCCTCTCTGATCAAGGCTTTTCTCTGCTGTGGACTTGCTCTTTACCACTGAACAATACTTTGTGCCCAGATTCACAGAGATAATTCATCTCAGTGTCCATAGAGTGAAGGGAATCATAGCTTCATTTGGGCTGGAAAAGACCTTTCAAAGTCATCTAGTCCAAGCCCCTGAAGTGTGGAGGGACATCCTCAGCCAGAGCATGTTGCTCAGAGCTCTGCTCAATCTGACCTGGAATATTCCCCCTGGATGGGGCACCAACCACCTCTCTGGACAGCCCAGGCCAGAGATTCAGCATGCTCATTATAAAATTGTGTCTTCATTCTCTCTTGCCTAACCCATCTTTGAGTTTAAACCATCACCCCTTATCCTGTCATAGAATCATAGAGTCAGCCAGGCTGGAAGAGAACTCCAAGATCATCCAGTCCAACCTAGCACCCAGCCCTGGCTAATCAACCAGACCATGGCACCAAGTGCCTCAGCCAGGCTTTTGTTGTAACACCTCCAGGGATGGTGACTCCACCACCTCCCTGGGCAGCCCATTCCAATGCCAATCACTCTCTCTGACAACAACTTCCTCCTAACAGCCAACTTAGACCTCCTCTGCCACAACTTGAGACTGTGTCCCCTTGTTCTGTTGCTGGTTGTCTGGGAGAAGAGCCCAACCCCACCTGGCTACAGCCTCCCTTCAGGTAGTTGCAGACAGCAATGAGCTCTGCCCTGAGCCTCCTCTTCTGCAGGCTGCACACCCCCAGCTCCCTCAGCCTCTCCTCACAGGGCTGTGCTCCAGGCCTCTCACCAGCTTGTATAGTGGTGGCCCAAAGCTGAACCCAGGACTTAAGGTGTAGGCTCAGCAGTGCCCAGTAAGGGTCACGATCACTGCCTTAGCCCTGCTGGCTGCACTATTCCTGCCCCAGGCCAGGATGCCACTGGCCTTCTTGGCCACCTGGGCACACTGCTAGCTCATATTCAGCTGGCTGTCCCCAAGCACCCCCAGGACCTTTTCTTTTGGGTAGCTTCTGGCCATTCTTATAGAATCATAGAATGTTTTAGGTTGGAAGGGACCTCAGAGCTTGGCCAGGTTCATCCCCTTGCCATAGACAGGGACACCTCCCACTAGAACAGGTTGCTCAAGGCTTCAGCCAAACTGGTCTTGAACATCTCTGGGGAGGTTGTGGATCACAGATTCTGTGTTCCACAACCTCCCTGGGCAACCTGTGCCAGTGTCTCACCACCCTCACTGTCAAGAACTTCTTCCCTCTTAAACTTCTTCAGTTTAGTCTTCCCTCTGCCAATTTAAACATGTTATTCCTCATTCTGTCACTACAAGACCCTTGTCTAAGTCCCTCCCCAGCCCTCCTGTAGGCCCCCTTCAGATACTAGAAGGCCACTACAAGGTCTCCTCGAAGCCTTTGGACGCTCCAAGCCTGTAGAGTTGCATGGGGTTGTTGTGACCCAAGTGCAGGACTTGGTCTTGTGGAGTCTCCTACAGCTCAGCTTAGCACATGATTCCAGACTGTCCTTACATCCTCTTACCTAGAACAATTAACTGTGATTCAGCAGCAACACTGTCCAGAGAAGTGCTGGCCACACATGTGTACACTCCTTGGTCCTCCAACGTCACGCTTGGTATGAACAGTGTATCCCTGTCCAGGATTATCCTGTGGGGCAAAAACACAAGGCACATGGAAATAAATAAGAGTAACATAGAATCATAGAATGTCAGGGGCTGGAAGGGTCCTCAAAAGCTCATCTGGTCCAACCCCCCTGCCAGAGCAGGATCACCTAGAGCAGATCACACTGGAACACATCCAGATGGTTCTTCAGTATGTCCAGAGAGGGAGACTCCACAACTGCCCTGGGCAGCCTGTTCCAGTGCTCTGTCACCCTCACAGAGAAAAAAATCTTCCTCAGGTTCACATGGAGCTTCCTATGCCTCAGCTTCCACCCATTGCCCCTTGGCCTGGCACTGAGCATCACCCAGCAGAGCCTGGCTCCTGGCACTCTCCTCTTACATATTTACAACCAGGAATGAGGTCACCCCTTGGTCTCCTCCTCTCCAAGCTCCCAGCCCCAGCTCCCTCAGGCTCTCCTCAGAAGGAAGATGTTCAGCTTCCTTCATCATTACTGTGGCTGTGCTCTGGGCTCTCTCATGCAGCAATCTGTCCTTCTTGAAGAGCAAAAACTGTGAGATAATATCTGACAATCAGACACTGCTGTTCTCCCAAAAAAAAACCCTGTCCAAGTAAAGAATTTGGGAACTGGACATGACATAATTGCATCTTGCATCTATCCCTTTTAAATCCTAATTGAAGGTGTATTATCCACTCTGTTGTTGGCCATTAGCTGTGTGTTGTAGCAATTTAGCCTCCGTGGCTGGAAGCTGGCAGGACTCTCTGAGTCTGAAAAGAGCCCCATTGACATGCATCAGCCCAGTGTCTGGAACATAGGATTTTGGCACAGCCTTAATGAGGCAAAAACATGGGCTTTATGTCTGACTTTTTGAGAGGGGTGAGTAAAACTGAGCATTCCCAACCCACTTGTGCAGTGTCCAATGCACCGGGGGAAGCTGGCACCAACCCAGGCACATGGGCTCTGTGCAGACATGGCATTTGCTTGGCTCTATCTCCCTCACACTACGTGGCCTCAGCAGGCTCTCCAGCTTCTCCATCACTGCAGTGTATAGGAAACAATCTCTCATCTATGGTAATTACTAAAGACATCTGATTTTTCACTGCTGGACCCTTCATACGGTATAAAAGCTGAGCTCCATCTCCTTAAGGTCAATAGAAACAGAAGTGTAGGGCAAAATTCAGCCTGCACCTGCAAATCCTAAACTCATACTTGGGAAAAACATACTGAGGACTTGCTGTGAACAGATGTAAAACACAGGGAAACATTAGTTCCACCAAAGCAGAGAAGTGAAACCCCAGCTGACTGGACTGGGGATAGAGCTGTATTTTGGGGCTGAATGTCTCCAGGGAAGGGGTCTCAACCACCACCCTGGGCAACCTGTTCTTTTCTTTTTCTTTATCAACTAGGTTGGAAGAGATCTCTGAGATCATCCAGTGCAACCTAGCACCCAGCTCTAGCCAGCCAATTAGACCATGGCACCAAGTGCCTCATCCAGGCTTTGCTTGAACACCTCCAGGGACAGTGACTCCACCACCTCCCTGGGCAGCCCATTCCAGTGCTCCACAGACCTCAGAGTAAAGAACTTGTTCCTAACAGCCAATCTAAATCTACTCTTCTCAAGCTTGAACCTCCATCTATGCTACAATGGTGAGAGAGTTAAAAAACCCAACATCATTTACACAGACTCACACAATGGTAGGGGTTGGGAGGGACCTCTGGGGATCATTGCTGTCTACAACTACCTGAAGGGGCATTGTAGCCAGGTGGGGGGTGGCCTCTTCTCCCAAGCAACCAGCAATAGAACAAGGGGACACAGTCTCAAGTTGTGCCAGAGAAAGTATAGGCTGGATGTTAGGAGGAAGTTCTCCACAGAGAGAGTGCTTGGCATTGGAATGGGCTGCCCAGGGAGGTGGTGGAGCACCGTCCCTGGAGGTGTTCAAGAAAAGACTGCTTGAGGCACTTAGTGCCGTGGTCTGGTTGACTGGCTAGGGCTGGGTGCTAGGTTGGACTGGATGATCTTGGAGTTCTCTTCCAACCTGCTTGATTCTATGATTCTATGATCTAGTCCAACTCCACTGCCAGAGCAGGTTCACCTAGAACAGGTTGCACAGGAAGATGTGCAAGTGGGGTTTGAATGGTTGCAGAGACAGAGATTCACAACCTCTCTGGGCAGCACATTTCAGTGCTCCACCATCCTCAAGGCAAAGAATTTCCTTCACGGGGAACTTTTTATGTTGCAGTTTGTGCCTGTTGCCCCTTCTCCTGTCACTGCCTCCAAACTCTTACAGAAGCACTTTATGTGTATAAACCACAGATTGATTCAGGCATTGATTGCATGGGGAACTCTTGCAGACACAGATTTGCATTTCGAGCTATTAAGAGTTCATGTTTATTGAAATCAATGCTCCAGCACCATTCAGCTGAGATTAAGACAACTCTTGTTTCTTGCCTGCTTACCTGCCATCTTCTGTGCTGTTGACTGGCAGCTCCTTTCCATCCTTCCTCCAGGATAATTGAAAACTGTGCTTCAAGTGTGAGTCGTGCTCAGACTGACATTTCAAGCGGATTGAACGTGATTTCAGCACGTGAGGGTGCTTGGGAGTAACAACAACTTTGGTAGCATCTGATTGATCACAGGAAAAAAAAAGCCAAATACAACATTTTGATTAGGAGAGGTTATTACATCACATTTCCATAAATCACTTCATACAAAAAACAAAAAAACAACAAAAAATGAAACCAAACACAAACCCAAAACCTTAGCAGCAACAGTCATACATCCAAAACAACCCAAACCCAAAACCTTAGCAGCAACAATCATACATCCAAAACAACCCAAAACCAAAACCTTAGCAGCAACAATCATACATCCAAAACAACCCAAAACCACAACCTTAGCAGCAACAATCATACATCCAAAACAACCCAAAACCAAAACCTTAGCAGCAACAATCATACATCCAAAACAACCCAAACCCAAAACCTTAGCAGCAACAATCATACATCCAAAACAACCCAAAACCAAAACCTTAGCAGCAACAATCATACATCCAAAACAACCCAAAACCAAAACCTTAGCAGCAACAATCATGCAAAACAACCCAAAACAACCCAAATCCAAAACCTTAGCAGCAACAATCATACAAAACAATCCAAAACAATCCCAACCCAAAACCTTAGCAGCAACAATCATACAAAACAATCCCAAACAATCCAAACCCAAAACCTTAGCAGTAACAATCATCCAAAACAACCCAAAATCAAAACCTTAGCAGTAACAATCATACAAAACAACCCAAAACAACCCAAAACCAAAACCTTAGCAGCAACAATCATACAAAACAACCCAAAACAACCCAAAACCAAAACCTTAGCAGCAACAATCATACAAAACAACCCAAAACAACCCAAAACCAAAACCTTAGCAGCAACAATCATACAAAACAACCCAAAACAACCCAAAACCAAAACCTTAGCAGCAACAGTCATACAAAACAACCCAAAACAACACAAAACCAAAACCTTAGCAGCAACAATCATACAAAACAATCCAAAACAACACAAAACCAACACCTTAGGAGCAGAAATCATTCAAAAAAGGAAACAACACAACAGAATCCCAACACATTAGGAGCAAGTCATACAAAAAAACCCCAAACCCAACACAAAACCAGCACCTTAGGAGCACAAATCATACCAAAAAAGAAACAACTCTATACAAAACACCTTAGGAGCAACAATCATGCCAAAAAGCCCCCTGATCAACACAAACCCAACACCTTAGGAGCAACAATCATACCAAAACCCTCCAAACCCAACACAAAACCAACACCTTAAGAGCAGAAATCATGCCAAAAAAGAAACAACCCAAGAAAACCCAAAACCTTAGGAGCAACAACCATACAAAAAAACCCCAAACCAACACAAACCCAAAACCTTGGGAGCAACAATCATCATGCCTTGAGAATACAAACATCTCAGATGAAGGACTGTTGGTTTGGAAAGAGATATTTACCAGGCTTTATTTTTTTTCTATCTTGAAGAATTCTGCTTTAGTTTGTTCCAACCCAAAAAGCTCCACAAAAAAAACCCCAAACCCCAAACAAAACCAAAGCAATACCACAAAAACAATGAAAACTAAAACAAGCAAACAAGCACAAAAAATCACCCACAAACAAAACAATAAAACCACCACCACAGCAACAACCAAACCAAGCACTCAAAACCCCAAAACCAAACCCCAAAAATCGAACCCCAAAAGACCCTCACAAAAAAGTCACAGGTGGAAGTCACAGAAACAGCCAGGTTGGAAAAGACCTCTAAGATTGAGTCCAACCTATCACCTAACACCTTCTAATTAACTAACTCATGGCACTAAGTGCCTCATGCAGCCTCCTCTTAAATACCTCCAGGGATGGTGAATCCACCACCCCCCCTGGGCAGCCCATTCCAATGCCAAGCACTCTTGCTGTGAAGAGCTTTGTAACATCCAGTCTACACCTGCCCTGGTGCAGCTTGAAGCTGTGTCATAGAATCATAGAATCAACCAGGTTGGAAGAGACCTCCAAGCTCATCCAGCCCAACCTAGCACCCAGCCCTATCCAGTCAACCAGACCATGGCACTAAGTGCCCCAGCCAGGCTTTGCTTGAACACCTCCAGGGATGGTGACTCCACCACCTCCCTGGGCAGCCCATTCCAATGCCAATCACTCTCTCTGCCAACAAATTCCTCCTAACATCCAGCCTAGACCTCCCCTGGCACAGCTTGAGGCTGTGTCCCCTTCTTCTGTTGCTGGGTGCCTGGCAAAAGAGACTGACCCAACCTGGCTACAACCTCCCTTCAGGTAGTTGTAGACAGCAATGAGCTCTGCCCTGAACCTCCTCTGCTGCAGGCTGCACACCCCCAGCTCCCTCAGCCTCTCCTCACAATGCTGAGCTCTAGACCCCTCCCCAACCTTGCTGCCCTTCTCTGGACACAAAAAAAACCCCAAATCCTTTTTAACAGACTGCTATGAAATGGATGATAAAGAAAACAGATTTGAATATCATTTTTATGTCCAATTGGCATTTGAAATAGGCCTTGGTAATGATCCAAGAAAAATTACAAGCTTATTAAAGTCAAGCGAGGAAAAAATTATTGCAATCAAGTTTGTTCTTTTAATTGACTCTAAGCTGAATGCAGAAGCAGATGAATAAGTAAGAAGAAAGCACTCAGCTGAATTTCTCTCTGTGGTGAAATGTTGCTCTGTGAGAATTTCATTGTGTGTTTTCATGTTTACTATCACTGCCAAATTGACAAAGGAAAAGGAGTGGGTGGAAAGAGAATACAAAAAGAAATGAAAAGAGTGGAATGTTGTTTCTTTTCCTCAGGTTTATCCTTTTGAAGACTTTGCTAATTGAGTGTTTAAGGGATTTGTTTATTGGCAAGCCTTAAATTCTAAGTTAATTTGCATGCAAGCCATTAAATGTAACCTGTGTGCTCAACAGAAGGTGTCCACTGCCTTCATAGCCTCCTGGGGAAAGCCCTCTACTGACCACAGCAATCCCTTAAAGCAGAACTGGAGCACAAAGCATGTATCTGAAATTCAGAAGCAAGCACCTCTCAGGCATTAATTTGTTTTGTTTTGCTCTATTTACACATATTTGTGAAGCTGATAACCAGAGGATCAGAGAATCAACCAGGCTGAAAGAGACCTCCAAGCTCATCCAGTCCAGTCTATCACCCAGCCCTGTCCAATCAATTAGACCATGGCACTGTTGACTAGACCATGGCACTAAGTGCCTCATCCAGGCTTTGCTTCAACACCTCCAGGGATGGCAACTCCACCACCTCCCTGGGCAGCCCATTCCAATGCCAATCACTCCCTCTGCCAACAGCTTTCTCCTAATATCAACCAGGCAAAAACCCAGTGCAAAGCCCTCAGGAAAGCAGCATCCCCTAAGCCATCCTGTGCAATGTGCTTGGTGTTCACTGTAGGCTTTGATTCACTTTGGGATGTACCTTCTGATCAAATAGCATTTGAGAAGGAGGAAACTCACAGCTGTGATTGATGCACTTAGTGCAGCAAGGACCCCACCAAGCCCATGAACACATGGAGGCCTCTGGGCCCCAAGGGTCAGCCAAGAACCTGCTTTGAATTTACAGGGTTGATGAAAAAGGGAAAATCCTTTCAAGACAATAAAAAGTTGAAGGCCTTGGGAAGTAAGCTGCAGTTTTTTGCTGCCTCATGTAGCTTCTGCTAATGTCAAGAAGAAAGTAAACACCATGCACGAGCACAGAGAAATCACACCAAATATTGGGAGACAATGCAAACTGCTACATCTATATCAGACCTGTGGTGATTTCAGCTCTTAGCACACAGAGAATTCACCGAATAAATCAGAGTCTTGGGCTGAATATTTACTAATTGCTTATTTACTGAGAATCTGTGCATAGAAAACCTTAGCAGATGTCCAAACTCTGAGCCAGTACCTCTTATATCCAGATTAGCAGTGATTGCTCTTTTCCCAACAGAGTTTGCAGCCCAGCAAGCATAAGATCCTGAGTCCTCTTTCTTTGTGTCTTTGATCTCCAGGGTGCCGTTCTTGTTCAGCTCGTAGCGTGATGTTGAAAGGGGCTTGATGCTGTCGTCCTTAGTCCTAAAGGTGATCACGTAGGTAGAGGTTATTTTGAGGGCTGCAGGAGCTCTTGTTTCACACAGAATCACACAAAAACGTCCAGGTTGGCAAAGCCCCTCAGGAGCACCAAGTCCAACGTAGAACCCTACTCTACAAGATTGACCTTAAACCATAGCCCCAAGCACCACATCCAAACACATCCAAGGTGGGTGACTACACCACCTCCCTGGGCAGTTCATTCCAGTCCCTGACCACTCTCTCCAGCAAAAGACTTTTTCCTAATGTCCAGTTTAAATCTCCCCAGCCTCAGCTTGAGGCCACTCCCCCATGTTCTGCCTCAAATTACTTATGAGCAGAGCCCAGCAGCAGCCTCTCCACATTGTCCCTTCAGGTAGCTTTAGACAGCAATGAGGTCTCCCCTCAGCCTCCTCTTCAAACTAACCATCCCCAGCTCCCTCAGTCACCAGTCTCATGGTTAGGAAATATTACAAGGGGCACAGGAATTTTGGGAGCTGGCCTTAGATGTAGCACTGAGTGAGCATTTGTGCTGGCAAATCAGAACCACAGAATGGTAGGAGGTGGAAGGGATCTCTAGAGATCACCTAGCCCAACCCCTCTGTCAAAGCAAGATCACCTGGGGCATGTCACATAGGGATGCATGCAATTCTCAAGAGAAGACTTCACAACTTCTCTGGGCAGCCTGTTCCAGTGCTCTGTCACCCTTACACTAAAGTCTTTCCTCACATTGAGGTAAAACATGCTGCATTCCATTTTGTATCCACTGGCTCTTGTCCTATCACAGGACACCATGGAAAAGAGGTTAACATCTTCCTCTTGACAAGCCACCTTCAGCTATACATAAACATTAATAAGAGCCCCTCTTAGTCCTCTCTTCTCCAAACTTCACAGCCCCAGGGCTCAGCCTTTCCTCATAAAGGGACATAAGCTTCCTGCAAACCACAGCTGCACTGACAGCACCTATCAAGGTCTTTAAACAAGGCTGAGTCTTTAATCCACAGCTGTCACCCTCAATTTTATTGCACCTGTCAAATGCTATGACAAACCCATGATTTCCAACAACATGGAACCATTTCCAGGTCAATATGGTCTGTAAGACATCAGGTTTCCCTCTCAGTAACACGTCCAGATTGAAAACATGCAGCATTAAACAAGGGCAGATGAAGCTGCAGCAGGATTTGGCTATGTACAGTATAACTTGGTTAGATGACTGCCCCAGCATGTGTCTCACACTGGTTTTGACTTGAATCACAGCATGTCAGGGGCTGGAAAGGACCTGAAAAGCTCATCCAGTCCAACTCCCCTGCCAGAGCAGGAGCACCTAGAGCAGATCACACAGGAACACATCATCCAGGCAGGATTCTCCAGAGAGGGAGAATCCACAACCCCCCTGGGCAGCCTGTGCCAGGGCTCTGTCACCCTCATAGTGAAAAAATTCCTCCTCAGGTTTACATGAAAATTCCTATGCCTCAGCTGCCACCATTGCCCCTTGTCCTGTCATGGGCATCACCCAGCAGAGCCTGGCTCCAGCCTCCTGGCACTCATCCTGCACATATTGATAACCACTGATGAGGTCACCTCTCAGTCTCCTCTTCTCCCAGCAGCACAGCCCCAGCTCCTTCAGGCTCTCATTGTAACAGAGATGTTCCATTCCCTTCAGCATCTTTGTGGCTCTGTTCTGGACTCTCTCAAGCACTTCTATGTCCCTCATGAACTGGAGTGCCCAGAACTGGACACAGTACTCCAGATGTGTCCTCACCAGGGCAGAGTAGGGGGGCAGGAGAACCTCTCTCCACCTACTAGCCACAGCCCTTGTAATACACCACAGAATAGCAATGGCACTCCTGGCCACAAGAGCACACTGCTGGGTCATTTTCAACCCTCCCAACCCTGATGCTTTTCCCCTTCACTGCCTTCCAACAGCCCAGTCCCTAACCTATACTGCTCCCTGGGGTTGCTCTTGCCCAGGTGCCAGACTCTACTCTTGCCCTTGTTGAATGTCATTCCATTTCTCCCTGCCCACCCCTCCAGCCTGTCCAAGTCTCTCTGAATGGCAGCACAGCCTTCTGGTGTGGCAGCCACTCCACCCAGCTTGGTGTCATCACCAAACTTGCTGTGCTTTCATCCTGGTCATTGATGAATGTATTGACCAGAAGTGGTCCCAGCACTGACCCCTGTGGGACCCCACTAGCCACAGGCCTCTGACTGGACTCCATCCCATTGTCCACAACTCTCTGCCTTCTTTCTTTCCACCAGTTCCCAATTCACCTCAGTGCCAGACCAGACCATTCATCAGCCTCTTTATATTAATCACCTCTTCAGGGTTCTTGTAAGTGCATATAAACACAGAATACTTACAGCTCTACCCACTTGTGTTACAACTGTCTAACTTTAACTCCATACAAACAACAACTGGCACATTTTTCAGTGCTTGAGGAGCCTGGGTGAGCTTTTCTTCTCAGTGGCTTACCATCTGACATCTGCTGCAGGGGAGGCAAAGATTTCACAGTGCAGGAAGGCACTGTAACCCACCACTGCAGCGTAGTTTTCACCATCTGAGGTGAGTATTAAGGGAGCAATATCTGCAAGAGAGAATGAAAAGTGAGCAGCACTGCATTTCAGAACTGAGAATAGAAATAACTGTCTCTGCACCATCCCTGCTTTCAGCAAAGGTTTAGTCTCTTATGGGAATTCCACTGCCTTCTGGAACCAGGGGCATTGACCAAATGAGCTCTCAGAAGTTTCACTGGCAAAGATAATGGTGGTTGATAGCTGGACATGTTAGAGCTCAAAGCTCAGAGTGTTCTAAGAGACAAAATAGACCCAGATCTGCTTCCTTCAGCGATCTTTTCTATTAAACAAATTCCCATCATTCTTTTTCTTCAAACAAGAGGCTGAGTATTGCAACTGAATGTAAGGATTACCAATACACTTAATAAATCAAACCCAGAATTGTGGTCACAACTCAGCCCCCACTGAATCTGGGACACTTAAGCCCAGCCAGAGCCATGTCTTTAAAATAAAGAATAGCTCAAAGCTCCAAACCACTTATGCTGAGCATATGACACTGCCCATGATAAGGCTTGCTGCATTTTCACAGCATCACAGGATGTCAGGGGTTGGAAGGGACCCAAGGAGATCATCAAGCCCAAACCCCCTGCCAGAGCAGGACCACACAATCTAGCTCAGGTCATAGAGGAACACATCCAGACAGGCCTTGAAAGTCTCCAGAGAAGGAAACTCCACAGCCTCTCTGGGCAGCCTGTGCCAGGGCTCTGGGACCCTTACAGAAAAGAAGTTCCCCCTTGTGTTGAGCTGGAACCTCCTGTGCTGCAGCTTCCATCTACTGCTCCTTGTCCTATCCCAGGCAGCAAGTGAGCAGAGCCTGTCCCTGCCTCATGACACCCATCCCTCAGATAGTTAGAAACATGTATTGAATCCCCTCTCAGTCTTCTCTTCTCCAGCCTAAACAGCCCCAGGTCCCTCATCCTCTCATCAGGCAGTGCTCCAGTTCCCCAACCATCCTTATAGCCCTCCACTGCACCCTCTCCAGCAGATCCCTTTTCAACTGGGGAGCCCAAAACTGAACACAGTATTCAAGATGAGGTCTCACCATGGCAGAGTAGAGAACCTCCCTTGATCTGCTGGACACACTCTTCTTAATGCACCCCTTGGTGCCTTCTTGGCCACAAGGGCACACTGCAGTCCCACAGTTAACTCATCCACCAGTTACCCATTTTGACAGTGCATTAAACTCCAGGGCCAGTGCAAAGGGACAATGACATGGCTGCACACCCCAAGTTGTCCTGAAGATTCCCTCAGAAGATCAGGACACTCAAGTTAGACCTTCCCTCATGGCAAGAAAAAGGCAGGAAGGTACTCACTGAGGACATTCACGTTGGCACTAGCAAGGATGGTGCCGTGCTTGTTGGTAGCCTCACACTGGTACACAGCACTGTCCTGCAGCTGAAGGTTGGTAAGGCTGATCTCTCTGGTAGACATTCTCCCTCTGAAGGTCCTACCTGGAAAGACCCAGAGTATATCAGGAGATGGAGAAAACACCATCACTGTGGCATGTACAATCTCTGACCATTTGAAAAGTCAAAAGGCAAAGCACATCTTCAGGATCAAACCAGGACCTTGCTTAGCAGCCACTGCTTTTCCCACCAGTCCCAAGGCCTAGAGAATGTGCTCCAGAACACCAGTTTTCAGTAAAACTCCTACACAGGCTCCTACAGCAGGGAGCAGAGCCTGTGCTCCCCAGTCAGAGTCACTTGTTTTCATTCAGAAGCACTAAAAGCAGTCAGTGAACATAAGCTGTCTCAGATCACCACATGATGAGAGCAGCACAGGCTGAAGCACAGACAGCAACTCAGAGGCATCACCACTCCATGCCCTGCAGCTTTCACCCTTAGTCTTTTCAAGGTCATGTTTAAACATTAAAGAAATACTACTTAGTGTCTAAATAGATGACAAATCAGAGATAGAAGCCTTTGGACTGAAAAAAAATCAGTAACTTTAAGACCACTGAGGACAAGTGTTAAGCCAGCACTGCCAGGTCACCATGAAACCATGTCCCTCAGCCCCACATCTACATGACTTTTGAGCCCCTCCAGGAATGGGGACTCCAATACTTCCTCAAATAGCTGTTCCAGGGCTTGACAACCCTTCTGAGGAAGAAACTGTTCTTAATGCCCAACCTAACCCCCCTCTGGCACATCTTGAGGCCGTCTCCTATTTTCTATCACTTGCTATCTGAGAGAAGAGATCAATCCCCACCTGACTCCAGACTCCTTTCAGGGAGATAGAGGGAGCAAGAAGGTCTCCCCTTCCCTCATCTGCTCCTCAGACTACCAGCTCCAGTGCACTTCTTTGGACCCTCAGCACTCTTATCAGCTTCAGTGCCCTTCTTTGGACCCACTCCAGCACCTCAATGTCTTTCTTTTAGCGAGAACCCCAAAAACTGAACCCTGCATTCAAGGTGTGGCCTCAGCAGTGCCCAGCAGAGGGGAGCAGTCACTGCCCTGGTCCTACTAGCCACACTGTTGGTGATACAAGCCAAGTGTCATTCAGCACATTAGGATTTGTGTCTTTCCTCTAGCTGGGTGCACCACAGGCACATCCCACCCAGCCACCACGTAGAGGAGAATACAGGACCCAGCACTTACTGTCGATGGGCATCCCGTTCATTTTCCACTGGATGGTTGGCTCTGGGTTGCCTATAGCTTCACACAGCAGCACAAGGTTTGTTCCCACGCTGTAAACACCACCTTCGGGCTCCTTAATCCACTGAGGAGGCTCTGCAAGGAGAAGGCAGAACAGGGATCAGGTGCTACAGTGAGACAAATCCAACTCTGCTATTGCTGTGATCCTCCAGGAGATGGCAAACGCTGCCAAGAGTTCCCAGCCAGCTCCTTGTGCACTCTGCTGGATTTCCTGCAGACTGATGTTAGCAAAGGCAAAATTAGCATCAGCAAACACCAAATTCTGCCCTTCAGACTGTGAAATGCCAGTGTCAGGGAGTGCAGAAAACGGACAGTGTCTATCCAAGTGGAAAACAAATGCAAATGGGAGGAGAGGGGCTGGGGAAGGAGGTAAACCCAAACGGGTTGGCACTTTAACAAGGACCCTCAAGATTTGAGACTGTGGTCTGTGAGATGAGGTGAGACTATTTCATCAACTCAAATAGGATGCAAAACCCCCATCCAACTCAAATTCTCCTCACAGGGCATGAGCAAGCAGCTTCCACTGACTTGCCCAGGAGCAGCTGGAGGGCAGAGGACTGCGAGGCAGGAGCTCCATGACAGGATGCAGCACTTCCACCTGCTCATCTATGTGTGCTCAGGAAATGCATTCTGGTTTTTCATGTCCTGCTCTCCCATCCTGTATTCAGAAGAGATCTGCAGTGTATTTAGGGATGATGAAGCATTCACCACTGAGGAGGAGAGAGCCATCTGAGGAGCTGCCTGGAAAGGTTGCCCACAGGGTGGTGGTAGAGGAGCAGCATCTTGCGGCTGCCTTCCCTCTGCCCTGCTCCTTCCAAGCACTGCCAGCTAAACTGGGGTAGCTCTGCGGAACCCCTTCCTCTGCAGAGCAGCCCCCGAGCTGGAAAAACACAACCATAAGGGAGGAAAAGGAACAGAGAGGGGTTAAAACAAGCATTAATCTGATGAATGCTTTGTTTTTTACAGACTGAAGCAGGTCCCTGTCATCTCCTTCTGAGAAGCGACCAACTCACAGCTGTTAATTCCAGACCTGACCCTACCCCTTCTGCATGTGCTGGGCAGGTCACTGGGTCTCTTTTCCTGTTTGAATAAGATGAGCTAATGTATGTGGAGCAGGAGGATTCATTAGTTAATGCTCATAAAGAGCTTTGAAGATTAAGAGAGCTGTTGCCTGGTAATGCATCTCCAGATGTTGTCGGTGTGATAGGCTAAAACAAAGCAGCATCGCTCATGTTCACACAGCCACACCAAAACCACACTCCTGAGTGTGACAGGCAAGAGATTCCACACAGGTGTTCACTCTTTCCACAGCAGAGCACTCATGAATCATAGAATCAAGCAGGTTGGGAGAGACCTCCAAGATCATCCAGCCCAACCTAGCACCCAGCACTACACAATCAACCAGACCATGGCACTAAATGCCTCAGCCAGTCTTAACTTGAACACCTCCAGGGATGGTGACTCCACCACCTCCCTGGGCAGCTCATTCCAATGCCAATCACTCTCTCTGCCATCAACTTCCTCCTAACATCCAGCCTAGACCTCCCCTGGCACAACTTGAGACTGTGTTCCCTTGTTCTGTTGCTGCGTGCCTGGGAGAAGAGCCCAACCCCACCTGGCTACAGCCTCCCTTCAGGTAGTTGTAGATGACAAAGAGTCTATTGCATCTTGCAGCATCCCCAGGGAATGAGAATCACTTGTTACTAGTGTGAAGGAATTTCAGTTCATCTTTGCCATGCACTCATCCTTGCTCAAATTAAACATATCTATACAGGCAGCAAAGGGGAAAAGGATCTGGGGTGCCTAGTTGATGGGAGGTTGCCCATGAGCCAGCAATGTGCTCTTGTGGCTAGGAGGAGCAATACCATTCTGGGGTGTATTAAAAGGGCTGTGGTCAGTAGGTGGAGAGAGGTTCTTCTGCCCCTATGCCCTGGTGAGGCCACATCTGGAGTACTGTGTCCAGTTCTGGGCACTCCACTTCAAGAGGGATGTAGAACTGCTTGAGAGTCCAGAACAGAGCCACAAAGCTGCTGAAGGGAATGGAACAGCTCTGTTACAATGAGAGCCTGAGGGAGCTGGGGCTGTGCTGCTGGGAGAAGAGGAGACTGAGAGGTGACCTCAGCAATGATTACCAATGTGTGCAGATGAGTGCCAGGAGGCTGGAGCCAGGCTCTGCTGGGTGATGCCCAGGGACAGCACAAGGGGCAATGGTGGAAGCTGAGCCACAGGAAGTGTCATGGAAACCTGAGAAGGAAATTTTTGCCTGTGAGGGTGACAGAGCATTGGAACAAGCTGCCCAGGGGGGCTGTGGAGCCTCCCTCTCTGGAGAGAATTCAAAACCTGCCTGGATGATGTGTTGCTGTGTGATCTGCTCTAGGTGCTCCTGCTGTGGCAGGGGAGTTGGACTGGATGAGCTTTGGAGATCCCTTCCAGCCCCTGACATTGTGACTTTTTTTTTCTCTAATCCATGTTTCTGAGCTCTCTGATTCCACTCACTGCTTTCTCTTGAAGTGGTTTGGGTTAAGCCCACCCCAGATAAAGTACAGAACTGTCTCTGATACATGAGGCTGCCTCACTTCTCAGGACTCTTTCTTACAACAACTTTTTGCTTTGTGTTTTTCAGGGTGATTTTTGCTTTTTTTTTCCTGCAGAGCTAAATATTTCCAGGTCATGTTCAGCTTGCAACCCAGCATATCCTCCAGACTAGTCTGGCCAGACATTTTGCATCCTGAGCTCATGAAGCCAATTAGTGCTGCCTGATGAGAACTGCTTTGCCCTTGTGCCTACTGAAGCCCATCCTTTTTATTCCAGACCCATCTCCCAATTTGTTGAGATAATTCCAGAGTCTCCTCACACCTTCCCAAGGGCTGGAAATCCACCCAACTTCAGAGGTTTCCAGCTTCAGATGCAGTGACCACCTTGGGGTTTGCATCCCTCTTTGAAGCCACTTTCCAGTGAACCACAAACCCCCAGTTTGAGACGAAGACAACCAGGCACAGCTCTGCCCCACTTAAGCTTCACCTACTTCATTTTTCTCTAGCTGAATAATGGAAGCACTCCAAAGCCTTGCTGCAAAAGCCCTTAGCTATTATGTTATTACTATAATTAATCATTATATTGCAATAATTATTTCTGTTAAGCACAGCCTAGGAGCCTCAGTCACAATGAAGGTACCATTAGATCAGGCACTGATAGCAACAAGACTCTCTGTGTACATTTGATATTGGGCTTGGTGGATTACAAACAACAGCCACACAAGCAAACCTTTCAAGTCAAAGCAATTTGTGGGTTTGCTCTGCTGCTTTTTCATCACTCACTCTCATTCTCATAACAACAGGGAGGGGGCTTTGTGCCTGCTCCAATGTACCAGGCTACATCTTTCCTTGCAAGGAAAGATTAAAATGCTCAAACAGGCAAGCAATTTGCTAGCTGAAGACTTTCACAGACTTGCTAATAATTGCCTGAGTCTTTGCCCTCAGACTCTGCTAAGATTAGGATGTGGGCTGCATGCAAATATCATTAAGACTGTTATTTAGAAGGTTGTACTGGTCTGAGCTCCTCAAACACCAGAAAGAAGAACAGAATGTTTGACATAGCTCAGAAATGATAGCAAGCCCCTGATTTATAGACACCAGGTTTAGATCAAGAATGGTTGGCAGTTAATAACTTAGATAATTTTTCTCCCAGGTTTAATTTCCCTCTCCCTGCAAGCATCCTTTGAGCAGAGCTTGTCAGGTGTGAGGATGCCCAGCGTCAGCATAACCTCCCTGAAGCCAGCTGAAATTAATGCTCACTTCCACCAACTCAAGATCTGCCCTTGAGTGCTCACACAGGAGCTGCTGCAAGAATGATGAACGTGCCCAACTTTGATTAATGGCAACGAGGTTTGCTGGTTAGAAATTCTAGAAGATGACTGTTGGGGCTCAATTTTACCTTCCTCTCTTGCGTGTGAGGTGATTCCTAACAGGAAGAATTCCTGCTAGTGACAGCAGCCAACAGTAGTTACACATATGGAAAATGAATTTCGTAGCAGCTGCAAAAGCATTTTGTTCATTACAGTGGCTGAAGTGGGACTATTTCCTTCTTTATATCTACTTATCTATCTACCTACCTCTCTACCTATCTATCTGTCTCTCCAACTATCTACCTCCCTCTCCAACTCTCTACCTACCTCTCTACCTATCTCTATCTTTCAACCTATCTACCTCTCTACCTACCTCTCCACCTCCCTCTATATCTACCTATCTACCTCCCTCCCTCTCCATCTCTCTCTCTACCTACCCACCTCTTTACCTCCCTCTCTACCTCTCTCCCTACCTACCTACCTCTTTACCTCCCTCCCTCTCTACCTACCTCCCTCTCTACCTACCCACCTCTTTACCTCCCTCTCTACCTCTCTCCCTACCTACCTACCTCTTTACCTCCCTCCCTCTCTACCTACCTCCCTCTCCACCTACCTACCTACCTCTTTACCTCCTTCTCTACCTACCTCCTTCCCTCTCTATTTACCCACCTACCTCCCTCCTTCTCCACCTCTCTACCTACCTACCTACCTATCTCTCTACCTCCCTCCCTCCCTCTCTACTTACCCAACTACCTCCCTCCTTCTCCACCTCTCTACCTACCTACCTCTCTACCTCCCTCTATATCTACCTATCTCTCTACCTCCCTCCCTCTCCACCTTTCTACCTACCTATCTACCTCCCTCTCCAACTCTCTACCTACCTCTCTACCTATCTCTATCTTTCAACCTATCTACCTCTCTACCTACCTCTCCACCTCCCTCTATATCTACCTATCTACCTCCCTCCCTCTCCACCTCTCTACCTCCCTCTCTGCCTATGTACCTCCCTCCCTCTCTACCTGCCTACCTACCTCTCTACCTCCCTCCCTCTCTGCCACCTCCCTATCTCTCTACCTCCCTCCCTCTCTATCTACCTCTCCACCTCTCTACCTACCTCTCTACCTAAAGCTGAAGGCAATCAATATTCTGCACTGCTTAATTAATGTTTTTTTTTCCCTCTGGTATTTTGGGTTTTGCAGCTTTTGCAATTTCTTTGCAGGATTCAGTTTTTCCAGGCTTGGGTTTTTTTTTTTTCCATAGCCAGATTGTTAAAATATTCAGCTACAGAGGAGATGCTCCAAACCATCTGGAATGATTTCTAGGAGTCAGCACTTCTCCTCCATCCCAGCTGAAAACTTGCCATGCCCTGGTATCCCCAGCTCTGCCATACTTCCAGGAAGGGGAGGAAGACTGTGAGAAACAAGGTTGTGTCAAGTGAATGGGGATGATTCATCACATCCTGGGAGAAAAGGCTTTTTCCCCAGTTGAGTAAATACAGAGCAGGTAGCTAAAAGTGCCTTTCCTCCTGGCAGGACTCCTTGTGACCATGGAGTGAGAAGCAGCACAGCTTAAAAAGAAGCAGTTGGCAGACTCTAACAGCTGAATGCTGCCTGGGAATTCTTTTTTTTCCCTTTTCCCTGCTCCACAGAGCAGAGGTTGGAGCATTTTTCATCAGTGAAGAGAAAAACTTCTCAGCAAAGTTTTTCAGCCATGCTTCAGGACTCTCATTTTGTGGTTATTTATGGGCAGCCCTGCTGAAAGAGCTGCAGTGACAGCGATGCTTCTGCAGGGCTCACTTGTCTCTGCTGAGCCTCACTGGAGTTCTGCTGTGCTCCTGGAAAAGAGCATTTGCACCTGCCTCAAGTGAATCACAGAACCACAGACTGGTGGGGCAGGTTGGCAGGGACCTCAAGAGATCATCCTCTCTAACCACCCTGCTAAAACAGGGTCACCCACAGCAGCTTGATGAGGATTATAACATCCAGACAGGTTTGGAATCATAAAATCAACCAGGTTGGAAGAGACCTCCAAGATCATTCAGTTGAACCTATCCCCCAGCTCTATCCAGTCAACCAGACCATGGCACTAAGTGCCTCAGCCAGTCTTTTCTTGAACACCTCCAGGGATGGTGACTCCACCACCTCCCTGGGCAACTCATTCCAATGCCAATCACTCTCTCTGGGAAGAACTTCCTCCTAACATCCAGCCTAGACATTCCCCAGCACAATTTGAGACTGTGTCTCCTTGTTCTGTTGCTGCTTGCCTGGCAGAAGAGACCAACCCCACCTGGCTACAGCCTCCCTTCAGGTAGTTGCAGACAGCAATGAGCTGTCCCTGGAGGTGTTCAATAACAGACTGGATGAGGCATTTAGTGCCATGGTCTAGATGACTGGACAGGGCTGGGTGCTAGGTTGGACTGGATGAGGCATTTAGTGCCATGGTCTAGATGACTGGACAGGGCTGGGTGCTAGGTTGGACTGGAGGAGCTTGGAGGTCTCTTCCAAACTGGTTGATTCTATGATTCTATGATTCAAAAATGATCACAGGATCACAGGATATCGAGGGTTGGAAGGGACTCAAAAAGATAATCATGGAGTCCAACCCTCCTGCCAGAGCAGGACTACACAATCTAACACAGATGATAGCAAGGGAACATATGAATGAAGGGACCAGAGAGGCAGTACCACATTTGCTCACTGCATTTTTACAGTCCTCCCAAGACATTCACTTCTAGTGCAAGCCCAAGAAAGAATATTCAGTTAAAACACCTCTGATCTGGCCCAGCACAGCCATTTTCACCTCCTTTAAGAACAAGTGGAATAATTAGATCTTTTGGTCTGACATTCAGGTTAGTACAAGACATTTCATCAATATCTCTGCTTCACTAACTCACATCTTTAGAGTATTGGATCTGCTCATGTATTCATATCCCTGTTCACCACTTCACAGAGCCTTCAAGGCTCAAGAAGGAAAAAAAAAAGAAGTCAAATGAAATCAACATTTCTTTCTTTTGTCTTCTTTTTAAAAGGGGCTTCTTTCTGCAAGGTCCCCACAATTAGAACGTGGGTCCTTGCCTAGTGCAAGTTGGTAGAGCTGATTGAATGGATGAATGGCACCAATATTAGCAATGGTTCCCTTTTTGAACAACAGAGGTGATCAGAAAACCAAAAAGCTTAGTAAAAAGTGTACTCAGCACCTTCCACGTGCACGTGGAACTCATGCTTTGCTCTCCCCATGGGGTTGCTCGCCGTGCACTGGTATGTTCCTTCATCATCTGTTGTCACTTGGTCTATCTTCAATACCTTCCCAAAGTTTTCTGTTTCTGGGTCACCCTTGGGCAAGTTTCCAGTGACCTTGACCCAGCTTAGATGAGGAGTTGGGCTAATAGCAAAGGAGAAAAAGAAACAGAAAAGATGGTGAGTTGAATATTAGGCTGCCTGGAATCCTGAAGGCCTGAGTTTCATGCAGACTGTTTGTGAGGTGAAGTTCTCAGTCTCTGAACCCTTTTCACAGTATCACCAAGGTTGGAAGAGACCTCATAGATCATCAAGTCCAGGCACGAGCAGAAAGGGAAGTAAGAAACGAGGAAAGGTAAGGACAAGAAGACAGACTCAGAGGAGCAAGATAAGAGTCGAGAGGAGGAGAATGATGATGATGAGAGGATGGAGGAGGAGGAGCAAAATGATGAGGAGGAGGTGGGCAACTGAGCCTGCTGAGGCATGCAGAGGGGCTGGGTGTTGTTTGGAGAGCTGTAAATGAGCCTTGCTGTGTTCCCTCATCTTTCCAGTAGAGCTTCAGGCTGTGCCTCCGCAGCCTTTTTGGCTTTGACCTGTACATAGAGGACTTCTGCTCACACTTTCTCCTGGAGGAAGGTGTCCTCCCAGCTCACAGGGCTTGCCACTGGTTCTGGGCAGTCTGGGCTTTTTGTATTGGGTTGGCTGTGAAAGGGAGAGGAAGAATCATCAGGTGCTCAGTACAGAAGCAGCCAGAAGAGAAACTGGAACAAGCTCCTTAAACCGAGTCAGGAGCTGGATCCAATTATTAACCCTTTTAAACACTGGGCCTATACTAAGGGTAACTCCAGGCAGTCTTGATTTGAAGGTCCTCTATGAATGTGTTCCTCACAGCCAACAGAAGGCCATGGCATGAGACTGCATTCTTGTATGTGTATTAGCATGGACTGTGGGGCATGGGGCAGAGCTCATTCCATCCTACCAGCCAAAGGGCACTTGAGGACAGACAAGGAGGCAAAGACTTTAGAACAGTGACTTCACTATGTGCCCTGCTTGCTTCAAAAGATGCCCAACCACTGGAGAGGGCTGGCTTTCAGAAGGCAAAACAGCAGTGACACAGAAATTGGGGACAGACTGTTGTCTGCACGCTCCCAGCTGGGCTTCACGACCCCGACACCGTACACGACGCACATACACAGTGTCAGCTCTGCTTACTCTTGTGTCCATCTGGCACTGTGGCAAAGTGCCCAGGCACAAGCTACTGAAAGCCCCAGGTACCAAGAAATTACAGTTTCCCAGGAGCAGCGAGCAGAAGTGTGCAAATATCCTCTTATTTGATGTCCTTGCCCTGCTCTGGCTCCAGAGCCAGGCTCTGTGCTGCCTTGGTGCTGCACTGAGGTGATGCCCTCCTGACACTGTCACTGCTCAGACTGTAAGTCCTCAAAAAAATGACAGCTTGGAAATGTCCTTCAGTCTTTATTTTTGCAGTTGGCTGCCCCTCATCTTAGTTACTTGAAATCTGGCTCAGTCTATCCGCTTCCCTGCTTCGTGGACAGTTGGTGGGATGGATTGGCAGAGGCAGAGGCAAAGCTGATGATTTTTCTCCTGAAAAAGGGAATTTTAGGGAAAAAAAACCCACCCAGAACTACTGTTTTGGTTTGAGCAAAAGGTTGAGGTTTTGGGAGGCTTTCAGTGATAAAATATTTGGGGATCAGACAAAGAAGGACTTTGTCTTCTTTCTAAAGAGACCACATAATAAATAGATAGGCAAATGGATGGACAGACAGATGGACAGAGAGACAGAGGGACAGAGAGAGACAGCGAGACACACATGCAGACAGACATGCACACAGACAAACAGACAAGCAAGTAGACAGACAAATAAGCAAGCAGACAGACGGACAGGCAAGCAGACAGACAGACGGACAAGCATGCATACAGACAGGCAAGCAGACGGACAGGCAGACAGACAGGCAAGCAGGCAGGCAGGGAGGCAGACAGACAGGCAGGGAGGCAATAAAGCAGGCAGGGAGGCAATCAAGCAGGCAGGGAGGCAATCAAGCAGGCAGGGAGGCAATCAAGCAGGCAGGGAGGCAATCAAGCAGGCAGGGAGGCAGGCAAACAAAAAGGCAGACAGACAGGCAAACAAAAAGGCAGACAGACAGGCAAACAAAAAGGCAGACAGACAGGCAAATAAAAAGGCAGACAGACAGACAGGCAAACAAAAAGGCAGACAGACAGACAGGCAAACAAAAAGGCAGACAGACAGACAGGCAAACAAAAAGGCAGACAGACAGGCAAACAAAAAGGCAGACAGACAGGCAAATAAAAAGGCAGACAGACAGACAGGCAAACAAAAAGGCAGACAGACAGACAGGCAAACAAAAAGGCAGACAGACAGACAAACAAAAAGGCAGACAGACAGACAAACAAAAAGGCAGACAGACAGACAGGCAAACAAAAAGGCAGACAGACAGACAGGCAAACAAGCAGGCAGACAGGCAAACAAGCAGGCAGACAGACAGGCAGACAGGCAGGCAAGCAGGCAGACAGGCAGGCAGGCAACTCTTTGTAAACTTAAACCAATCACTTAAACCAGGTTTGCTAAGAAATAAAAGGTGTTTTCACAAGCACTTGTAAGGCCATTTCCTGGAAAGTGTTGAGTGAAACAAAAACTACTTCTTGTGTCCAAAGACAAAGTAAGTTCTTTTTTGTGGCTGTGTTTCTGCTCTGGTAGGGGCCATTTATTCTCAAAGTTCATAGTTGTGGATTTCCAAGGGGGTTTGCCTGTTAAGCACCTCAAAAGCCACCATGAGCTCCTGGCTGTGGATCGTGGAGGTTGGTGGGGCTGTGAATGAGCTTGACAGGGAGTGAATTAGCCAAGGAAGTGTTGCAACGGGGAGCTAAAACTCACTGCAGATACTTGGAGTGAATCCAGCAGAGACAAAGTGATTCACCTTCTCCCAGACATGGCAACCAACTGCAGAGGTTTAATCTTGCCAGCTTAAATGAGCAATACCCTTTCAAGCCCACATGGAAGGAGAAAAAAAACCCCACAACAACCCCCAAAGTACCTTGAATATGCTTGCTCAGGCAGATATATATCCTGATTTGGGGAATTTTATAGAGGGGATATAATTGCTCAGCTATTATTATGGGTTATCTAACTGCCAAGCACAGCCTGCCCTCTCAGAGCTGCAGCTCTACCATCCAGCGTGGGGAGATGATGATTTAAGTCTCGGTCCAGCAGAAAGCTCTATCACAAATAAACCAGAAGCAACTGGGCTTTCACTGGGGGTTTAGTGGCTGGAGAGATTGTTGCTTTGCCTGTGTCTCTGGTGACATCTCTTCTGGGGCAGACTGCTGCATTTATGAGCACACAGTGAAAACTGAGCTGAGGGCAAAGTGGAGCCTCTGTCTGTGTGAGTTACTGCAGCAAGGGTGAGGTGTGAGAGGGGTATTCGCAGCTGCATCATAATGACAGCACTTAGCATCTATTTAGCCGTTCCCTTTCCTTACTAAGCCTTATTTTGTCCTCTGTTATTTACACTAAGAAACAAAATTGTTCTGATTTCCTATCACAAACCGTTTGCTTTTAACCCTTCCTTGTATTTTAACAGAGAATATCTTCTCACTGAGATATTCTGCCAGGCTTGGTGCAGCCAGACCCACAGCGAGACCTTGAGTAGTGCTCTAACATTAATGTGAATGGCAGTAAGAAGCCTGAGACATCCATGCAGCACAAAGCAGCAGGGGCTTGCTCAGGAATGGATCCAAGCAGAGTATGTGGGACCAGAACTAAATTTGAACTCAGCCCTTTCTTGTTTTAGCAGGATGAAACCACGTCCAGAGAAGGGCCAGGAGGATGCTCAGAGGGCTGCAGCAGCTCTGCTGTGAGCACAGACTGAAAGGGTTGGGGCTGTGCAGTCTGCAGAAGAGGAGGCTCCCAGGTGACCTTCTTGTGGCCTTCCAGGATCTGAAGTGGGCTACAAAAAAGCTGGGGAGGGACTTTTGAGGCTGTCAGGGAGTGACAGGACTGGGGGGAATAGAGCAAAGCTGGAAATGGGGAGGTTCAGAGTGGACATGAGGAGGAAGTTGTTCAGGATGAGAGCGGTGAGAGGCTGGACTGGGTTGCCCAGGGAGGTGGTTGAGGCCCCATGCCTGGAGATGTTTAAGGTCAGGCTGGATGAGGCTGTGGCCAGCCTGCTCCAGGGTAGGGTGTCCCTGGGCATGGCAGGGGTGCTGGAACTAGATGATCCTTGTGGTCCCTTCCAACCCTGACTGATTCTATGATGCTATTCTATGATTACATCTGACTCGGGTTCACTACATTTTTAGCTAGCTGAGGATTTTGCCCCCTGACACACAGTCATCTGTGAGAACTTCATGGAGGGAGACATCCTTTGATGGAAATCTTAGGGGCTGGAGAATGGACCACAGAAAACAGTCAGATTCCTGAGCCAGCAGCTTCCGCTGTAACTGGGCCATATGGACAATCGCGTTCACTCAATGGGCATCTCCTTAACACATGTCTTGCATCACATCACTCAAGAACCTTGCTGTACTTGTAAAAACCTGAGCTCTGCCAGCTGGAAAAATGCTGAACAATATTTAAGCATTCAATCAAAAACCTAATCTGCCAAAGAAGAAAAGGAACATTACAGGTGGAGAGGCAGACCTCAGAAGCTGAATTCTGATGTTACTCAGCTCCTCACCACCTCAAGAGTAGTACTGCTGGAAAAAAAACAAACCCAGGTTGCATAAAAGAGGGGCTTTTTGATTAAAAAAGTGGGAAAATATAAAAATAAATCAATATTTCCCATGATATGAATTAATTACTTGTTTATAGGCTCTAGCAAAAAGAAATAACATGAGTGTTGCATGCTAGCTCTGTGCTCTGGACTAAACACACTGTAGGGAAACTCTGCAGAGAGGTTCAATTTAAAGCTGTAGAGACAGGTGGGTACATTCTGTTGTAGTTGTACAATTCTTTAACATATCTTTTCCTTTGCTCAATTCCATCTCAAAAGGTGATTAAGTTTGTGCAGGATTGTGCATTACTCACAGCCCTTCAGCAATACATTCGAGTAGCAGGACACCTCCCTTGATGACAGTGACTGATGAGCTACTGCCAGCAGATTCAGGAGGGATCAGCAGTTTGGGTTTTCTTTCCTTGATAAAATTTGCTGAGGGGGGAAAGAAAGAGAAAAAGAAAAGAAAAAGGAATTAAAATACAAGTTAGATATTAAACCTTAGAGCCTTTGCTTATGCTTCAACAATGTATCACAGTATCATCAGGGTTGGAAGAGACCTCACATATCATCAAGTCCAACCCTTTACCACAGAGCTCAAGGCTGGACCATGGCACCAAGTGCCACGTCCAACCTTGCCTTGAACAGCTCCAGGGACGGCAACTCCACCACCTCCCCAGGCAGCCCATTCCAGTGTCCAATGACTCTCTCAGTGAAGAACTTTCTCCTCACCTCCAGCCTAAATCTCCCCTGGTGCAGCCTGAGGCTGTGTCCTCTCGTTCTGGTGCTGGCCACCTGAGAGAAGAGAGCAACCTCCTCCTGGCCACAACCTCCCCTCAGGTAGTTCACAAACATTACTTCTGTCAGGTTTCAGGCACTGATTTGTAAGTATTTTTGGGGTGTATTTTTTTCACTTACGTGGTTTGAGACTCTCCTGTTCCTCCTGATGACAGTCAGGAGACAGCTGCAGTACTGACACCACCAGCAGCACTGGTGAATTCCCTTTTCCTACAGTCCTGCTTTCCAAACACTGTCCCTTTCTATCACAGACCACAACCTCTCTTGCTACATTGGTCTAATTTGCTGACCTTCTGGCCCACACCTTCCTTCTGCATAGACTCCATCACCTTTTAAACCTCAGGTGACAACCCATCTCTCCTGACTTCAGCACTGCCCTCCTTGCTACAGTTATTAAATCTACAGTGATGGAGACACAATTTGTAAGGAAGACTGTTAATATAATAAACCAAGATTGACCTGCATTTGATTTCAACAGACCATTTGATCCAGCCTGCCAAACAATGGTTTCATGATGAAAGATGCATGGAGCAAAAGTGGCTTATCCAGCTATCACTATCATAACAATTAGCTCAGTAATGAATACGTCCCCAAATGGTACTAGGGCCTCAAAAAGAGTCAGTTATGGATGAATTGGTAAAAGGCCTCATGTATCTCTCTGAATCATTTCCTAATCTCTTTTCTTCTTTCTCTTTTTCCCCCCTCCCCTTGCTTTGTCTCTCTGAAAATCTGTGTCACGAGCACTCGGAGCTGCAGGCAACCACTTTGGTGCCTCTGGATATGCTCACACATATTCCATCTGCCCTCCACCTCCTGTTGCCAAAGGCAGGCAAGTCCCCTTCCCAACCAGCAAAGGTTCAGGCATCTCTCCGAGGCAGAGAAAAGAAATGAATCAGGTTTTTCTGAGTGTCTGTTCAAGCCCTCTTTGTTCTGCATGTGAGGCTCAGCCTCCATGGACTGATCAGTGCCTTATCTAGCCCAAAAGATAGAAGCCACATTTCAAACCCTTCAGCCAGCAAAATGAGGTCTTTCCACGAGTTCCAAAGTGGGTCTTTCAAAAACTAGGGACTCTCACAAACAACTTCAGCAACTAAATCAAGGTCAAGAGCTACTCAGAAAAGTCAAGGCTCTCATTTCCTCATGTTTTGAGCAAAAGGAGCCAGGCAGAGACCGGCAGCAAGAGCCACCAGCTGCCTTCTGACTTATCCCCAGTGCTGCAGAAACCTCAGCAGAGTATTTTCAGGGTATTGCTTCACAAAGAAGGGAACACAGAGTGAGGGAAGATGTGAATGTCCAGGGTAAGGGCTTCATTGCAGTGCTTACCCATGGTGAGTACCACACAAGGAAATACATGGCCCAGAAGAACTCCCTCCCATCTGCTACGATAGACACAACCAACACAGAGCACCTAAGGCTCTGCAAACCCTCACCTTAAGCTCAGCCTGGAGTCTCGCAGCCTCAGGGTGACCCTTCAGACATGAATTCATGGTGTTGAACTGTGAGTACCTAACATCAGCATCTTAACTGATGGAGGAAAGTTTGGAGAATCCAAGCCTGGCTCATGCTCTGAACTGATACCACAAGACAGCCTAGGCCATCAGCCTCTTTCCTTACATCATTATAGAAGGTGAATGTTCTTTTCTCAAGCAAGAAAACAACCTCTTTGTTAAGAGAAGGGGGAAAGTTTGGAGCATCCAAGCCTGGCTCATGCTCTGAACTGATACCACAAGACAACCTAGGCCATCAGCCTCTTTCTTTACATCATTATGGAAGGTGAATGTTCTTTTCTCAAGCAGGAAAACGACCTCTTTGTTAAAACCCCTTCAGCTTTCTGTCAAAAAGTATGAGATGAGCAAATTGTACTCCATGGACCACTTAAATCCATCCCATTGTAATAAAATAAAGCCTCTTTTCTTTTTTTTTTCCCCCCTCTGGTATCTTTTTAACTTCTTTATTTGCATCACATTTCATCTCAGCTGGTGGATTCTCAGTTTCAAGGCTAAATAACAGATGCATTCAACTCACCCTTAGTAACAGCAGCGTTAGGTGAGCCTGAGTCATTAGCATGCTTAACTGGAATAAATAAAAGTGAAAACCAAACACAAACATGCAGAGTTGACACAGAATCGAAAGAAACAACAAATCAACCAAAACAAAAACATGCTCCCCGATTCCTTCCCCCCCCCCCCCGCCTCCTCCCATCCCAGTTTCTGCCAGAAAAAGAAAGGAAAACAGAAAGTGAAGCAACAGATGAGCAATGGTCCTGTGAAAACACAAAGAGCAGTCTTAACAGATAGGTATGATTCTGCAGAGCACTTCGTGGGTGGTAGGACCATCATTTCATCCTGCTGTAAGAAAGGAAATCACTAAACCCTAAGTAGCCACTAAAAATCATAGAATCAGAGAATCAAGCAGGTTGGAAGAGACCTCCAAGCTCATCCACTCCAACCTAGCACCCAGCCCTGGCCAATCAACCAGACCATGGCACTAAGTGCCCCAATCAGGCTTGGCTTGAACACCTCCAGGGACGGTGACTCCACCACCTCTCTGGGCAGCCCATTCCAGTGCCAGTCACTCTATCTGGCAACAACTTCCTAACAACATCCAGCCTAGACCTGCCCTGGCACAACTTGAGGCTGTGTCCCCTTGTTCTGTTGCTGGTTGCCTGGCAGCAGAGCCCAACCCCACCTGGCTACAGCCTTCCTGCAGGGAGTTGTAGCCAGCAATGAGCTCTGCCCTGAGCCTCCTCTTCTGCAGGCTGCACACCCCCAGCTCCCTCAGCCTTTTCTCTTAGGGTTTGTGTTCCAGGCCAATATATACTTATAATATTGTGTATAAACATAAAAATAAATACATACATAGGAGTTAAATAAATAAACAGCAGTTAAATATATATATATATATACACACAGAAAATTTATCCAGTCTCTTTTCTTATTGCCTAACTTTGTCAATGCATTTGTTTTTATGCAGTCCTTCGACAGGCACTTGGCTCTGAAGCTGATCTCCAGAGGTCACTTCCAGCCCCCTACCATTCTACAGCTCTATGCCTTTTGGCTCTGGTTTTCTTTTCTCTGCACCCAGTCTCGTGGCTTTGATGGCAAGGTGCATGCACTGAAATGGTTTACTGAGTCCTTGCCAGGGCTATCAGCAGCCCCACAGCCAAATCCCACCTCATTTTCCTGTAATCTGTGTATGGGACTGGCCCCATTAGAAAAGCTATGAAGAGCAACATTCCATTTTTTTCCCCTCACAATTATCATCCCAAGATACTGTTTGAGCAAGTATCAAGATACACAAACCTGCTGCTAATCCTTTATCTTTTAATTCTAAGAAGCAAACTCTTAAACCCATATATTAAATATCAGGCTTTCATTCACAAAGAACAATCTCCTTGACGTTCTGGGCTGCCTAAGCCTGAAAAGGTCAGAAGTATTAGTGAAACAGAAGACTCATATTAAGGGCACAGGCAGCCTCAGCAAGTGGCACAAGTGATACCAGAAGCTATTACAGCCAAAAGAGAGTCAAGCAAAGCAGGATGGATCTCCAGCTGCTATAAGCTGCCTTAGTTCCAGAGGCTGCTGTCAGGTTTTGCTGCTTTAACACAGCTGAGAGAGTGCCCCAAAAGGCTGAGGTTTTTTGTATTCCTGTTCTCCATCACTGAGAGTTGTACACCTCATATAGTTGGTAACTTTAAGACATCTTCAACTAGCAGTTTGATACCACAGCAGGTAGCCATACACCAAACCAGGGCACACCTATCATTGTGGGACAGCAAAGCTCACACTGCCCAGTGAGACTCATGGGGAGCACCCGAAACAGGCTCACAGGATGTCAGGGGTTGGAAGGGACCCAAGGAGATCATCCAGTCCAACCCTCTTGCCAGAGCAGGACCATACAATCGAGCTCAGGTCACACAGGAACACATCCAGGCAGGCCTGGAAAGGCTCCAGAGGAGACTCCACAAGCTCTCTGAGCAGCCTGTGCCAGGGCTCTGGGACCCTTACAGTCAAGAAGTTCCCCCTTGTGTTGAGCTGGAACCTCCTGTGCTGCAGCTTCCATCCATTGCTCCTTGTCTTAGCCCAGAGAACAAGAGAGCAGAGCCTGTCCCTCCAACTCCTGACCCCCAGCCCTCACATAGTTATAAACATTAATTCAATCCCCTCTCAGTCTTCTCTTCTCCAGCCTAAGCAGCCCCAGGTCCCTCAGCTTCTCCTCATCTAATCATCCTCATAGCCCTCCGCTGAACCTTGTCCAGCAGATCCCTGTCCCTCTTCAACTGAGGAGCCCAAAACTGAAGTCCTCAAGTCTCATCCATTGGTGACCTATTGGACTGCAAGAGAGACAGGTTTCCCTCCTACACCACTGGCTTTCAGTGGAGGAAGAACAGGAGGAAGAACAGGGCACTTTGAGGGGCAGAGAGATGCTTTCATCAGTGGGATTTAGTCCTTAGTGCAAAGTTAATCCTTCAGGAATAAGCACAGCAACGTGGATTTTCTTCAGAGAGAACCTCATCAGGACACACATCTGCACTGCCTGGTGCCTGAGGAGGCAGAAAACAAGGGAGAACAAGAGCCTGCTCAAGGCCAGACTTACAGCGGGAAACCTTCAGCGTCATGGGCATTTTCTGTACGATGGTCCTCAGCCGGGGGAAGGCTGCGAAGCAGCAGTAATCACTGCGGCTGTCATTCTCCTCCACGTTGGCAAAGTAGAGATCTCCCTTAAGGCTCATGGAGACCCTTTCATCTTGGGGGATGTGCTGCAAATCTAACAAGAGAAAATAATTATCATATGGGAATGACAGCGAACCGTTCCAGCAGGCTGGCTGCTAAAGCCCTCCCGTCAGCCGCTCTCGCTTCCAGGTACAACAGAACCTGGATGGCAAAGAGGCTGCAAGACCCAACAGAAACAATTACAGTATCACAGTATCACCAAGGTTGGAAGAGACCTCACAGATCATCAAGTCCAACCCTTTACCACAGAGCTCAAGGCTAGACCATGGCACCAAGTGCCACGTCCAACCTTGCCTTGAACTGCCCCAGGGACGACGACTCCACCACCTCCCTGGGCAGCCCATTCCAGTGTCCAATGACTCTCTGTTTTAATACATTAATCTGGTTTAAATATATGTGACCTATTTTTCAATAATTGATGATAATAAAAAGAAATTACTCAGTGCAAAACTCCTGCTCAGGCGAAAGGAAATCTGCAGCACCTCTGCCTTGCCGCTGAGCCCTGTGATGATGAGGTGGAGGTCATCACTCACAGGTGTCCCCCAAGGCCACTCTTCCAAGCATTTTGCTCTCCTGTGACTACAGATTATAGAATCATAGAATCAACCAGGTTGGAAGAGACCTGCAAGATCATCCAGTCCAACCTTCAAGATCACCCAGCCCTGTCCAATCAGAGCTCCTCTCTTCCAGCCTCTGTCACAGGAGTGAGACTGTGTTGAGATGCTTATGGAAGAGCTTCTGCTTCTCAGGAAATCAAGGCCAATGCATCATGTACATCACTCATTCTCTCACTTGTATACCCAATGATCTGTACACACTAGAGATGTGTCTGTGTGAAGCAAGGTTGCTGCCCTGTCCCGTTGTTGATCCAGCCAAGCGCAGGTCGGTGCTAAATAAAGCTGTCAGGAGTAGAGAGGCTGCCTTACAAGATCAGAGGTTTCATCTGGCACCCTGTCTCTGCAACCACTTGGTCACCATCAGAAGCAAACCCTTCACGTCACAGAGGCAACCTGAGCCACTTTGTTTGCCCAGAAGTTCCTCCAGAGCACAAATGCTGAAGAATAAGATGACAGAACCCCACAAGGAACTAATTACACTTACCTGACAGCTTCTCTTTTTTTTTCCCCCCTCAGTATCATAAATCAACCATTAGTTTATGAGAAGAGGAAAATAATGATGATGGAACTAATACATTGAGACATTTTATTCTCTCTACAGTAAATGCAGCACTCCTCATTACAGGTAAACTCATTTACTAGCATGTAAGCCTCCTGATAGCTCATATTTAATAGCTTGTTGTGCCAATGCGCTCTGCAATTCGACTCTGAGCTATGCAAAAATCACTTCAGCCTCCACCGCTCCGTTTGGGTTTTCAATATCCACTTGCACAATTACCCTTCCCATAGAATCATAGAACCATAGAATCAACCAGGTTGGAAGAGAACTCCAAGCTCATCCAGTCCAACCTATCCCCCAGCCCTAGCCAGTCAACCAGACCATGGCACTAAGTGCCTCATCCAGGCTTTGCTTCAACACCTCCAGGCACGGTGACTCCACCACCTCCCTGGGCAGCCCATTCCAATGCCAATCACTCTCTCTGACGACAACTTCCTCCTAACATCCAGCCTAGACTTCCCCCAGCACAACCTGAGACTGTGCCCCCTTGTTCTACTGCTGGTTGCCTGGCAGAAGAGCCCAACCCCACCTGGCTACAATGTCTCTTCAGGTAGTTGTGGACAGTCATAAGATCACTCCTGAGCCTCCTCTTCTCCAGGCTAAACAACCCCAGCTCCCTCAGCCTCTCCCCAGCTCCCTCAGCCTCTCCTCATAGGGTTTGTGCTCCAGGCCCCTCACCAGCTTCGTTGCCCTTCTCTGGACACCTTCCAGCACCTCAACATCTCTTTTGAATTGAGAGGCCCAGAACTGGACACAGTACTCAAGATGTGGCCTGACCAGTGCTGAGTACAGGGGAAGAATAACCTCCCTTGTCCTACTGGCCACACTGTTCCTGATGCAGGCCAGGATGCCATTGGCTCTCTTGGCCACCTGGGCACACTGCTGGCTCATCTTCAGCCTACTATCTATCAGTACCCCCAGGTCCCTTTCCTCATGGCTGCTCTCCAGCCACTCAGTCCCCAGCCTATAGCGCTGCTTGGGGTTGTTGTGGCCAAAGTGCAGAATCCTGCAATCATTTATGAATCTGTAATGAAACTGCTCTGGAAGACAAACAGGTTGAGCCACCTCACAGGAACTGGAGGAAGACAGTTGCCTTACCAATGTTCATCCAATAGATGTGCAGGGGTGGGATGCCTTTCGGAGGGTTACAGTGCAGAACCACCGAATCGCCATGCTCCACATCCAGGGGCTCGATTTTCTCTTTGGGGAATTTGGGTACACCTGCAGAAGAACACAGAAATTCCTCTTTTATTGTTGCATTTTATTCTTCTCTTCCCCTTTAATATCATAGAATCAAACAGGTTGGAAGAGACCTCCAAGATCATCCAGGCCAACCTAGCACCCAGCCCTAGCCAATCAACCAGACCATGGCACTAAGTGCCCCAGCCAGGCTTTGCTTGAACACCTCCAGGGATGGTGACTCCACCACCTCCCTGGGTAACCCATTCCAATGCCAATCACTCTCTCTGACAACAACTTCCTCCTAACATCCAGCCTAGACCTACCCCGGCACAACTTGAGACTGTGTCCCCTTGTTCTACTGCTGGTTGCCTGGGAGAAGAGGCCACCCCCCACATGGCTACAATGTCCCTTCAGGTAATTGTAGACAGCAGTAAGATCACCTATGAGCCTCCTCTTCTGCAGACTGCACACCCCCAGCTCCCTCAGCCTCTCCTCATAGGCTTTGTGTTCCAGGCCCTTCACCTGCTTTGTTGCCCTTCTCTGGACATGCTCCAGTACCTCAGCATCTTACTGTGTCCAGTTCTGAGCCCCCCAGTTCAAGAGGGCACATAGAAGTGCTTGAGAGTGTCCAGTGCAGAGCCACAAAGATGCTGAAGGGAATGGAACAGCTCTGTTAGGAGGAAAGCCTGAGGGAGCTGGGGCTGTGCTGCTGGGAGGAGACTGAGAAGTGACCTGATCAGTGCTTATCAATATGTAAAGGTGAGTGCCAGGAGACTGGAGCCAGACTCTGCTGGGTGATGCCTGATGACAAGACAAGGGGTGGAAGATGAGGCATAGGAAGTTTCATTTAAACATGAGGAGGAATTTTTTCCCTGTGAGGGTGACAGAGCCCTGGCACAGGCTGCCCAGGGGAGTTGTGGAGTCTCCCTCTCTGAAGATACTCAAAACCCACCTGGATGTGTTCCTGTGTGATCTGGTACAGGCAATCCTGCTCTGCAGGGGGGCTGGACTGGATAAATTTCAAGGTCCCTTCCAGCCCCTGACATTCAGTGATTTAATATTTACCTTAACACAATCCTTTGCACTCTCTGCCTTTAGTTATTACTATTACTTACAAAGTGATTGTTAGGGTTTGAAGCTAAGTACCTTAGCTTAGTGATAGAGTGTAATGATGCATTTTACTGACAGTAAGAACTCTCTGCTGCTGTTCTTCATTCATAAAGTGTACAGACCATGGAATTAAAAGCCAAGCAAGTGAATGGAGATGTTTAACACTTCTGTGACAGCCACGAGCTTTGCTTTGGCTTTGTTTTAGTGCATTTGTATAGTTCCTTTAGTTGTCATGCCTGGAAGAGACAACTCAAAACCACACAGAACCAAAGCCTGAGGCTAAGACTGGTGTAGAGGACTTTGCCCTGAATGCTGCCAGGTTGTTTCTGGGTGATCAGAAGCCAGTTTGGGAATGCAGTATGGTCTGGGAAGTCTTGACTAGAAAGTAGTTCTCAAGAAGCCACTGCAAGTCAATGCAAGTGAGGACAGACATCAGGCAGCTGTTATACCTTGTGTCTGGCATTGTCCCAATTCTTATCCATCTCCAAAAGTCTTGTTTAAAGACTGCATTGCCTCTTCATCCCCTGAGGTGAAAAAAACTCTGCCATCCAGACTTTCTCAGCAAACTTGTCCTGCATATCCATTTAACAGATGAGTTGTGCACAAAATAATACACAGAGGTGCACAAGGGCTACACTACTTGGGCTTAAAAGTCAGTTAGATAATGAATGGAGGGACAAGCAGAGCCTGGACTGCATCAGAAGTGCAGCCAGCAGGTCAAGGGAGGTGATTCTCCCCCTAAACTCCACTCTGGTGAGACTCCACCTGCAGTACTGCATCCAGTTCTGGAGCCCCTGTTACAAGAGGGATGTGGAGATGCTGAGGCAAGTCCAGAGAAGAGCCACGAGGATGCTCAGAGGGCTGGAGAAGCTCTGCTATGAGAACAGACTGAAAGAGTTGGGGCTGTGCAGTCTGCAGAAGAGGAAGCTCCCAGGTGACCTTCTTGAGGCCTTCCAGGATCTGAAGAGGGCTACAAAAAAGCTGAGGAGGGACTTTTGAGGCTCTCAGAGAGTGACTGGACTAGGGGGAATGGAGCAAAGCTGGAGGTGAGGAGATTGAGCCCGGATGTGAGGAGGAAGTTGTTCATCATGAGAGTGGTGAGAGGCTGGAATGGGTTGCCCAGGGAGGTGGTTGAGGCCCCATCCCTGGAGGTGCTTTAGGCCAGGCTAGGTGAGGCTGTGGGCAGCCTGCTCTAGGGTAGGGTGTCCCTGGGCATGGCAGGAGGTTGGAACTAGATGATCCTTGTGGTCCCTTCCAGCCCTGCCTGATTGTAATGAATCAAGGACTCATTCAATCACTCAGAGCACCAGCATTGGTGCCAGCAGCCAGGCTAGGTTAGGTAACCTAAAACGCAACCGAGAGGAGAAGCAGAGCAGGGCTGGAGCCCACAGCAAACCAAGCAGCTCAAGGATTACTGCAAAGAAATTAGTCTGAAAAAAATGTAACCACTCCTTAAATGAATTTATCTAGGAGTTTCAGGGCAGATGCTGTCTTCTGCTTTCGTTTCAGGCAAGTTCAAACTGGCCAAAGTTTCAGTTCAGGTAACTGCATTAAACAGCAAAATTAACAGCAATTAAACAGCAAAGGAATGAAAGCATCCTGGCTGTGCAGAGCCAGACTGGCACAGCAAATGATGCCAACCTGGTGTTCAGGTCCTGACAGGGAACTTCTGATAGTGAAAAAAAACAACCCAACAATTTGAAACATCAGTGGCCCAGAATGACATCTGCAGGGTCACCTTGCAGGAGTCAAAGCAAAGGAGGAGGATGAGAACTTCAAGGGCAGGACATTGAGTAACCTTTATATGTTGTGGGATTAGTAAACATAAGAAAGCAAGCAGCAATCACACTAATGCTGATTGCCTGAGTGCAGATTGTGCATAGATTTTCTCTCCAGGAGGATTATTAATAGGTTAGGAATCCTTAGGAGAGGCAAAAGGGAGCTAATGAGCATTATCCGCTCTGTAGGTGAAACTGCAGATAACAAAGGGACCTGCAGATGCAAATTCAGGATGTGGAATAACAGATATAGTTTTCAAGCCACTGGAAAATACATTTGCTGTCTCCTGGAGAGGTGGAACAGTTTCCAGCAAGGGGAGAAAAAAAGAAATAATCCATTTCTTGTTCTAAGGTTTACTTATTCCCCAAAGCACTTCACTCCCAGCACAACACCAGGAAAGGGTCAGGTGAGGGATAAGGAAATTCTGACTACAGCACAGAGGCCAGTAAACAGACTAATAGTGAGATCACTCATCTAGGACATGAGAAACTCTTGTTCAAAGCCATTTTTCGCCTCATTTGCCACAACCAAATCTAAGTCTCCAATGTCCCGGTTGGGTGCCATATCCATTGGTCTTCTCAGAGCATTTCTGCAGCAAAAGCACATAGAGCTGTTGGGGTGAGTGCAGAGGAGGGCCACAAAGAGGATCCAAGGGTAGCAGCACCTCTGCTATGAAGATAGGCTGAGGGAGCTGGGGGTGTTCAGCCTGGAGAAGGAAAGATTGCAGGAGGACCCTGTAGCTGCTCTGAAGAGATCCTCTAGCAGGGTTGGAAAGAGGCTCATCATAGAATCAACCAGGTTGGAAGAGACCTCCAAGATCATCCAGTCCAACCTAGCACCCAGCCCTAGCCAGTCAACCAGACCATGGCACTAAGTGCCTCATCCAGGCTTTTCTTGAACACCTCCAGGGACAGTGACTCCACCACCTCCCTGGGCAGCCCATTCCAATGGGAAATCACTCTCTCTGTGAAGAACTTCCTCCTTCATGAGGTTTGAAGATGAGGGAGAGTAGGTTTAGAGCAGATCTGAGGAAGAAGTCCTTCAGTACCAGCATGGTGGGACTCTAGAATAGGTTGCCCAGAGTGATTGTGGATACCTGCTCCTTGGAAGTGTTTAAAGCCAGACTGGATGAGGTCTTGGGCAACCAAGTCTAGTTGAGAGGTGCCCCTGCCCATGGCAAGGGTGTCTGAGTAGATAATCTCTGAGGTCCCTTCTAACTTAAGTCATTCCATGATTCAAAAAACTATATTTTTATCTAGTTCTATAATTAACTCCCACCAGGAGACAGTGAAAACTCATGAGCACAGCATCACAGCATGTCAGGGGTTGGAAAGGACCCAAAGAGATTGTTGAGTCCAACTCCCTTGCCACAGCAGGACCATATAATCTAGCTCAGGCCACAGAGGAACACGTCCAGACAGGCCTTGAAAGTCTCCAGAGGACACAACTCCACAATTTCTCTTGGGAGCCTGTGCCAGTGCTCTGTGACCCTTACAGTCAAGAAGTTCTCCTTTGTGTTGAGGTAGAACCTCCTGTGCTGCAGCTTAGATGCATTGTTATGATCTTGGTATCATTAACTGGAAGAGCAGATCTTCATCTCCAGTGTCCCAAGTGTCTGCTTCTGCATGTCAAAGGGAAACAGCAATGTGAACCCAAAGGTTTTCCACCTCAAGCAAACACCTGAATCACAGTTGGTCAATGATTCCATGTTGTCCAAAGCTGTACTGTTTCACTCAATCTTCCAATGCTTTTTGTGATGAGCTTTGATTTGTGTCTCAGTGCCTAGCTTGGAGACTTTTGAACCCTTGAAGTTCTACGGGAAAGGACAACTCACTTTAATAGAATCAACTGGGTTGGAAGAAAGCTCCAAGCTCATCCAGTCCAACCTAGCACCCAGCCCTGTCCAACCACAGAATCAACCAGTTTGGAAGAGACCTCCAAGCTCATCCAGTCCAACCTAGCACCCAGCCCTGTCCAGTCATAGAATCAACCAGTTTGGAAGAGACCTCCAAGCTCATCCAGTCCAACCTATCACTCAGCCCTGTCCAATCATAGAATCAACCAGGTTGGAAGAGATCTCCAAGCTCATTCAGTCCAACCTAGCACCCAGCCCTGTCCAGTCATAGAATCAACCAGGTTGGAAGAGAGCTCCAAGCTCATCCAGTCCAATCCATCACTCAGCCCTGTCCAATCATAGAATCAACCAGTTTGGAAGAGACCTCCATGATAAAATTCCTGAGTTAAACCTCAGGGATGAGAAAAATGAGTTGCTTCTGAATTCTGAGTGAGGAGATTTAATGAAACTAAGAAGCCAGCCTCACATCAGACTTTGGCTCTTGCACATTAGTCTTCAGTATGCATATTCAGGCAGTATTTTCTCTCATTTTCTGCAGTGTCCCTCTGTTTTAATTAGTGGATATTCCAGAATCAATCACCAGTGACTTGTGGCTGATCACAGAGAGAATCACAGCTCAAAAAGTATCTTCACGAGATTAATTGTGTCATGAAAGTGTTCAGCAGAGCCTGGAATTATCAATGCAGTGCATGGACACTGTAACACTTACAACCCATTGATCTCTTTGCAGCAGCAATGCCATTAATGCTGTCACATCAAGCATTCATGCAATTGCCCCCACACAGATATAATGAGAGGGGACAGAGAACCCCATGTAGCTGCCAGAGTTCCTTCTAACATATTCATAACATAAAGGAAATAAGAGAACTATGGAATGTCTCTGAGAAAGGCTGGCTGAAGTGCCAGCAGGATAGGCTGGATGTTAGGAGGAAGTTCTGCACAGAGAGAGTGAACCTGAAGGGAGGCTGTAGCCAGGTGGGGTTGGGCTCTGCTGCCAGGCAACCAGAGACAAGAGAACACAGCCTCAAGCTGTGCCAGGGGAGGTCTAGGCTGGATGTTGTTAGGAAGTTGTTGGCAGAGAGAGTGATTGGCATTGGAATGGGCTGCCCAGGGAGCTGATGGAGTTGCTGTCCCTGGAGGTGTTACAACAAAAGCCTGCATGAGGCACTTAGTGCCATGGTCTGGTTGATTGGCCAGGGCTGGGTGCTAGGTTGGACTGGATGATCTTGGAGGTCTCTTCCAACCTGCTTGATTCTATGATAAGATTGAGTGGCAGGTATGAAGCAGCCACATGGACAAGGAAATCTGCACACCTGCCTTCTGGTATGGAGACATCCTCCAAATTCCCACCACGGCAGCTCAATATAGTTTAGGGAAAGGCTTTGCTGCCCAAGCTGTACTTCCTGAGAAGGCTGTGAATGCTGCAGAGCACTCCCAAAGCAGAACTGTGGTGCTTTGAAAATATCTAAACCATGGAGGTGGAAGATTGTCAATGTCCAGAGCCATCTGTGTGAGGAACCAGGCTTTGTTTTAATCCCTGAGGTGACTTCAAGTTTAAATGACTGAACTGTACTTGAGATTAGGCTGAAATACCACTGAGAGAAATTTCAGAGAGGGGGCTGGGACACTCCCTCCTACTCCTTATCTGTTCAGAAAATGCAATATGTCAACATCAACTCAACAAAAAAAAAAAACAAACAAGCAGAAGGGAGACTGATAAAATGCAATATGAAATCTGATTTTATCAGTACAGACACAGAAATTTGCCAACCAGAGCTGCAGTGCTCCAGCTCTCAGCAGGATTGCTTCAGATCTACTCAGATAAACATTAGCTCATCTTCTCTTACACTTAGTCCTTGTCCTGCTCCTGACTACAGTGACTTCAAAAAGATATAATTGTATCAAATAAGGCAATTTATATCAGTTTACATGAGAGTGGAGCCCATTCAATCCAATGCTTTGCATGGTTTTTAGTAAGGAGTTCACAGGCTCACAGGATATCAGGGGTTGCAAGGGACACAAAGGGATCATCCAGTCCAACCCCCCTGCCAGGACCATACAATCTAGCTCAGGTCACACAGGAATGCATCCAGACAGGCCTGGAAAGGCTCCAGAGAAGGAGACTCCACAACCTCTCAGGGCAGCCTGTGCCAGTGCTCTGGGATCCTTACAGTAAAGAAGTTCCCCCTTGTGTTGAGGTAGAACCTCCTGTGCTGCAGCTTCCATCTACTGCTCCTTGTCCTATCCCAGAGAGCAGAGCCTGTCCCTGACTCTTGACCCCCAGACCTCAGATATTTATAAACATTGACTAAATCCCCTCTCAGTCTTCTCCTCTCCAGCCTAAGCAGCCCCAGGTCTCTCAGCCTCTCCTCATCAGGCAGTGCTCCAGTTCCCTCATCATCCCTATAGCCCTCTGCTGGACCCTCTCCAGCAGATCCCTGTCCCTCTTAAACTGAGGAGCCCAAAACTGAGCACAGTGTTGAGAACTGTGTGCCCAGGTGGCCAAGAAGGCCAAGGGCATCCTGGCTTGTATCAGCAATAGTGTGCCCAGCAGAACTAGGGTAGTGACTGTCCCTCTGTACTCAACTCTGCTAAGGTCATGCCCTGAATACTGACATTCAGGTCCTGGAGCAGGTCCAAAGAAGGACAATGAAACTGGTGAGGGGTCTGGAGAAGAGAGCTGGTGGGAAGCAGCTGAGAGAACTGGTGATTTAGCCTAGGGAAAAGGAGGCTGAAGGGAGACCTCCTGGTTCTCTACAACTCCCTGAAAGGAGGTTGGAGCTAGGTGGGTGTTGGTCTCCTCCCTCACGTAACAGGAGAAGAGGAAATTACCTCAAGTTGCACCAGTGGAGATTTAGGTTGGATGTTGGAAGAAACTTGTGGCTCTTAAAAATCACTGATCCAAAGTGATTCTATGAAATTGAGCTGAAGGAGAAAAGAAATCCCCAGTTACCTCTAGAACTGCCTGTGGTTGCTGGTGGAGATGTGGCCTGGGTTACACAGAGGCTTAGCCTGTCCCAGCATGGATATGAAGTCCTTCCCAGCGAATAAACACTTAACAGATGGAAGAGTAAGGAAAAGTAGAAACAGTTGATAACTTCCTACATTCCCAACTCCTCAGACTCTTGAATTAGTAGCTGACTAACTTGTTGCACAGATCTGTAGCTCCTGCAGTGAGCAGCCCAACACATCTAAGAACTTTAAACATGACTTAATAGTCATTGACCGCCTGAGCCGAACTGAACAGAGCTTGGGCAGCTTCCAGCACTCATCTCAGTAGCTCAATTGATATTCTGATGCACACAGCACAAGCAGCAGTTAAAGCTGTGATTTTCAGTGCAGCCTTTGAACTGTTTATGAGACATGATCCTGCTTATTTATGGGTTTGCTTTAATTGCTGCATTTAATTGAACAAGCTTGGAAAGCCTGGATGCGAGGCTGTCAGGAACTGGCTCTCAAGGGACTTTTTGTGGTGCAGTAAGTGACTTGATCACAAAATGGTAGGAGTTGGAAGGAACTTCTGGAGATCATCCAGTCCAACCTCCCTGCTAAAGCAGGGTCACCCACAGCAGCCTGCCCAGGATCACAACATCCAGGTTGTTCTGACATCTCTCCAGAGGAGGAGACTCCACAGCCACTGTGGGCAGCCTGCTCTCCAGGGCTCCAGCACCCCCACACCAAGGCAGCTTTTCCTCATGTTCAGGTGGAACCTCCTGCATTCCAGTTGGTGCTTGTTGCTCCTCGTCCTCTCATCAGGCACCACTGAAAAGAAATGGCGCCCCATTCTCTTTGCCCCTGGCCTTTAGATATTGATCAGCATTGAGAAGATCCCCAAGTCCTTTTTTTTCCTCCCCTTCTATTGCCCTTCCCAAAGCAGTGCTCACTGCCAACAATCAGAGTAAGCCTAACAATTTAGATGGTCAGAATAGTTGTTAAAAGGTGTAGGTTTGGGAGGCAAAGGGTGAAAACTATATTCCAATCATCTGCAAAGGCTCAGTGAGTTGCTCCCTGTTGTTCTCTCTTGCATAAAGTCTATTCTGAAGGTCTTCACAAAGGTGTGTTACTGACACCTCCTGTTTTAGTATCAGCTCAATGTCTTTTGACAATTTCATAGAATCACAGAATCAGTCAGGGTTGGAAGGGACCACAAGGATCAGCCCCTTCCAACCCCCCTGCCATGCCCAGGGACACTCTACCCTAGATCAGTCTGGGAACAGCTTCATCCAGCCTGACCTTAAACACCTCCAGCCATGGGGCCTCAACCAGGCAACCCATTCCAGGCTCTCACCACTCTCATGCTCAACAACTTCCTCCTCACCTCCAGCCTGAATCTCCCCACTTCCAGCTTTGCTCCATTCCCCCCAGCCCTGTCACTCCCTGGGAGCCTCAAAAGTCCCTCCCCAGATGTTTTGTAGTCCCCTTCAGATCCTGGAAGGCCACAATAAGGTCACCTGGGAGCCTCCTCTTCTCCATACTGAACAGCCCCTGGGCTTGTTTTTGGTTTATGCTTTTTTTACCACTTTCATAGTTGTTTTTCTTTTCCTCTCTTTGGGAATTCTAGAACTAACATCACTGGCACAGCACAGTCTGCCACTGGATAATCTTATGTCCAGGCAGTTTTCATCCTCAGATCTTTGGTCTTTTGGAGCAACAGCTTTAGAAACACTGAGCATAAATCTTAATGCAGTCTCCCACAAAGAGTCTTTTGCACTAGTTAATTAAAGAAGTTTAAAGTGTACTACTTCTCCTCTGGCATCCAGCCTGCCCAGTAACTGAAGCAACAGATTCCCTCAGTACAAGAGGAGGGTAGCTGAGGTCTGTGTTCTCACCATTTAAATTGATTTTTGTGCTGCATCTATCTTGCCACGATCTGGACTTTGAAAAAGAGGCAAAAAAGCTAAAAGATGCCCAGACCCCATTCACTCCCCACCCTCCTTAATGTCCTCAGACATCGGGGAGGTGTGGCATTTTCATTAGCTAGGTGAGATTTAATGATCCTTTCTGCTGACATTTCTATTGCTTGCCTGGAATGACTACTGTGAGTAAACAGGCTTTTGTCCTCCTTTGCAGCAGCAGCAGCCTCACAGACCCAGTGTTCTACTTCTGCAGTGTAAATGTACCAATAGAAGAGGGCCAGGCTGCCTTGCTGGGTTTTTCTCTTCACTTAGCTGGCACAGTGGCTTGCCAGGCAGCTTACATTCTCTTTGAATACAGCTGGCAAAGCACTGCCACCTCTGCATCACTATCATGAATGCATGTAGTGATCTCACATGTACCAGTCCCTGCTTTGAAACTTGTGGGTGAATAGAGGTAATTTATCCCCAACTCCTCTGTGTTGCTGATTGCCTAATTTACAGCAGATCTGTGCACCAGCAGCTCCCTTTCACTCCAGCACAGTTGTAGACTATCCAGCACTTTAGAAATTCAAAGGTATCTTCTGCCACTTTCAGAATCCTGAGTTAATTTGCAGCATCTACATTGCACTTTTAAATGAAGGAAGTGATGGCAGAAAAGTCTGAATCAATCAAATGTGTGGGTGTCAGGTAAATTCCCCTAATAACCTATCTGCTTCATTTATTCTCTTTCTACACTTTGGACTTCACATGTAGCAGCACTAAAACTCCTCTTGCATTTGTTGGCAGCCACAGCTGTAGCTTCTCAATTAACTTCAGAGAGTTGCAGAATTGTTTGGGTTGGAAAAGTCCTCCTGGATCATCGAATCCAACCATCAGGAGCAGTGTGGCCAGTAGGACAAGGGAGGTTATTCTGCCCCTGTACTCAGCACTGCTCAGGCCACACCTTGAGTGCTTTGTCCAGTTCTGGGCTCCTCAATTCAAGAGAGATGTTGAGGTGCTGGAAAGTATCCAGAGAAGGGCAACAAAGCTGCTGAAGGGCCTGGAACACAAACCCTATGAGGAGAGGCTGAGGGAGCTGGGGTTGTTTAGCCTGGAGAAGAGGAGACTCAGGTGGGACCTCATTGCTGTCTACAACTACCTGAAGAGGCATTGTAGCCAGGTGGGGTTGGGCTCTTCTCCCAGGCAACCAGCGATAGAACAAGGGGACACAGTCTCAAGTTGTGCTGGGGAAGGTCTAGGCTGGATGTTAGGAGGAAGTTGTTGGCAGAGAGAGTGACTGGCATTGGAATGGGCTGCCCAGGGACGTGGTGGAGTCACTGTGCCTGGAGGTGTTCAAGCAGAGCCTGGATGAGACACTCGGTGCCATGGTCTGTTTGACTGGCTAGGGCTGGGTGCTAGGTTGGACTGGATGATCTTGGAGGACTCTTCCAACCTGCTTGATTCTACGATTCTATGATCAACTTTAGGTCACCAGAGCCATTAAACCATCTCCCACAGTGCCATGTCCACAGGTTTCTTGAACATCTCCAGAGATGGTGACCCCACCAACTCCCTGGGTAGCCTTTTCCAGTGCCTGAGCATTTGGTTGCTGACTAACCCCAGCATATCCACTCCAGCCAGTGCAGGCAATATGTCATTAGAGAGAAAAAATCATCTGCTCTGAGCACAGAATCAGTGATGCCAGACACAGACACCAACTCCTTCTGGTTTTCCATTTCTCAGCATCTTTTCCATTCAGTAGCAAGGGAGTCTGAGGATGCTCTGGTGCTGGAGGTGACATACCTTCACTGAAACATGACACTGAGGTCTTGAACTCTGAAAGCTAATGAGTCTCAGACACTTTGCTTAAGAGATGTCAGATTAACCCCGTTGCCCTGGCCAGACTCCAAAGTGAATAATTATGTCCTGACTGAAGCTCTGAGCAGCTGCATTGCTCTCCTCTTTCTGCCTCAACCACAGGATGGTTCTGGGTGGAAAAGGCCTCTAAGATCATCAAGTCCAACCATCAAACCAAGGCTCAGAGTTCCACATCTACACATTTTTTTATCACCTTCAAGCACAGGGAACAGACCACCTCCCTGGGCAGCCCATTCCAATGCCTGACAACTCCTTCAGTGAAGAAATTTTACTTAATATCTAACCTGAACTTCCTTTGGTGCAACTTGAGGGACTGCAGAGTTGGCTGTGGAGTCAACTTACATCCTCATCAGCTCAGTAAATTTCAACTTGCCATCCTAAACTTCTGTGCAGTTCTCTACTCAGAAATACTCTTCCCTTAAAGCAACTGTAAATTGGGGGAGACTAAATCTCACAGCAATGCATGATGCTGAACATCTCTGCTATGATGAAAGCCTGCAAGACTTGGGGCTGTTTAGTCTGGAGAAGAGAAAGCTTAGAGGAGTTGTTATTATTAATATCTATGAAAAGCTGAAAGGTGAGTTTCAACATGAAGGTGCCAGGCTCTTTTTTGTGGTGCTCAATAGAAAAGGGATCATAGAATGTCAGGGGCTGGAAGGGACCTCCAAACCTCATCCAGTCTAACCTCCCTGCCAGAGTAGGATCACCTAGAACAGGTGATATAGAAAAGCATCCAGGTGGGCTTTGACCATCTCCAGAGAGGAACATTCCACAACTCCCCTGGGCAGCCTCTTCCACCTCCTCTGTCACCCTCACAGGGAAAAAAATCCCCCCTCATGTTCAAATGAAACTTCCTATGCTTCAGCTGCCGCCCATTGCCTTTGTCCTGCCACTGAGCATCACCCAGCAGAGCCTGGCTCCAGCCTCCTGGCACTCACCTTTACATAGTGATAAACATTGATTAGGTCACCTCTCAGTCTCCTCTTCTCCAAGCAGCAGAGCCTCAGATCCCTCAGGCTCTCCTCCTAACAGAGATGTTCCAGTCCCTTAATCATCTGTGTAGCTCTCTCAAGCAGTTCTAAGTCTCTCCTGTACAACAGGTATAAGCTGGAACACAAAAAGTTCCACCTCAACAAGAGGAGAAACTTTGCTGTGAGAGTGACAGAGCACTGGAACAGGCTGCCCAGAGAAGGTTTGGAGTCTGCTTCTCTGGAGACTTCCAAAACCCACTTGGATGCATTCCTGTGTGGTCTACCCTAGGTGATCTTGCCTTGGCAGGGGGGGTGGACTCCATCTCTGGAGATCCCTTCCAACTCCTACCAGCCTGTGGTTACCCTGGTAATTCCTCACCAACCACTATGCTACTGTGTAAGGCAACATGATCCAATAAAGTGCAACATGAAATTGAATTCCCACAGAAAAAAAAAAATCCATAAAACTGACTGGAAGTAAATTGAATCAATGTCTTTTATGAGAAGGGCTTGTAAAATACATTAACAGTCTCTTCCCAGGAGCTCTCCCAGCCCCTTCACTGTGATCTCAGCATCAGGACTCACCCAGCCCTAGCACTGCCTAGAATGTTTCTCAGGATTATTGCCTATGAACAAATCCATGATAAAAACCAATTGTGCCTGTTTCTCCTAGCCCATTTCATCTGCACTGAGCTGCTAGAAGTAGGTTTTATAGATAGGAAGCCATCTCCTGCCTGCCAGTTCAAGGGCTGAGAGACTCCACCTGGAGCACTGCATCCAGTTCTGGAGCCCAAATTACAAAAGGGATGTGGAGATGCTGGAGTGTGTCCAGAGAAGGGCCAGGAGGATGCTCAGAGGCTGCAGCAGCTCTGCTGTGAGCACAGACTGAAAGAGTTGGGGCTGTGCAGTCTGCAGAAGAGGCTCCCAGGTGACCTTCTTGTGGCCATCCAGTACCTGAAGGGGGCTACAAAAAAGCTGAGGAGGGACTTTATAGGCTGTCAGGGAGGGCCAGGACTGGGGGAATGGAGCAAAGCTGGAGGTGGGGAGAGTCAGGCTGGATTGAGGAGGAAGTTGATGAGCAGGAGAGTGGTGAGAGGCTGGACTGGCTTGCCCATGGAGGTGGCTGAGGCCCCATCCCTAGAGGTGTTTAAGGCCAGGCTGGGTGAGGCTGTGGGCAGGCTGCTCTAGGGTAGCATGTCCCTGCCCATGGCAGAGGGCTTGGAACTGGCTGATCCTTGTGGTCCCTTCCAATCCTGACTGATTCTATGATTCTATATCCCCTACCCTGCACAGTGCTTCCAGTTCACCTGATGCAGGATCTAGTCTGAAAGAAATAGAAGAATCCACCACACTGCTCATTCTCCTTGTCTGTGTTGCTCAGCTACATCACACAGGTTTGCTTCCTTAATCAAAAATGATTAAGGAAGTTGAACATCTTCCTTAGGAGGGCAGCCTGAGGGAGCTGGGGCTTGTTAGCTTGGAGAGGAGACCAAGGGGTGATCTCATTCATGTTTATAAATATGTGCAGGGTGAGTGCCAGGAGGCAGGAGCCAGGCTCTGCTGGGTGATGCCCAGTGACAGCACAAGGGGCAATGGGTGGAAGTTGAGGCATAGGAAGTTCCATGTGAACCTGAGGAAGATTTCTTTCCCAGTCAGGGTGACAACACTGGAACAGGCTGCCCAGGGAAGTTGTGGGGTCTGAGATACCTGGAGATATTCAAGAACCACCTGCATGCATTCCTGTGTGATCTGCTCTAGGTGATCCTGCTCTGGCAGGGAGGCTGCACCAGATGAGCTTTCGAGGTCCCTTCCAGCCCCTGACATTCTATGGTTCATGTTCTAACCCTCATCCGTTGTGGAGCCAGTGATATTTCTGGCTCTTTCTACTCCCTCTAGGAAGATTCTACTTTAAATTTTCACAGAAACAACCAGGTTGGAAGAGACCTCCAAGATCATCCAGGCCAACCTAGCACCCAGCCCTGGCCAATCAACCAGACCATGGCACTAAGTGCCCCAACCAGGCTTTTCCTGAACACCTCCAGGCACGGTGACTCCACCACCTCCCTGGGCAGCCCATTCCAATGCCAATCACTCTCTCTGGGAAGAACTTCCTAACAACATCCAGCCTAGACTTCCCCTGGCACAACTTGAGACTGTGTCCCCTTGTTCTGTTGCTGGTTGCCTGGCAGAAGGGACCAACTCCACCTGGCTACAGCCTCCCTTCAGGGAGCTGCAGACAGCAATGAGCTCTGCCCTGAGCCTCCTCTTCTGCAGGCTGCACACCCCCAGCTCCCTCAGCCTCTCCTCATAGGGTTTGTATTCCAGACCTCTCACCAGCTTCATCACCTTTCTCTGGACACCTTCCAGTACCTCAACATCTCTGTTGAATTGAGGAGCCCAGAACTGGTCACAGGACTCATCTTTAAGTGTCATATATTTTGGTCCCTAATTCAAGACCTATTCTGTGTTCATCTTCCTATGTTACTTCCAAACAAGGAGTGCCTAGATGTATTGGTACCCTTAAGCTGATTGCATCAATGTTGTCCTTTTCAGAACCTAGAACTGTGCAGCAGTAGATTCCATCCCATGTCTGTAAACTCTTCAAATCAGCCATTTCCTCCTCTGTGCTAATAATGGAAGGACAAGTTTCTAGGATCAGTAATGTTCATGACTAGATTTTGGAGCTCATTTTCCATTCATTGCCAGGGCTTTAATATTCTCCCTCTAAGTATTTATATCAAACCCTGAATGCTACTGACATCAGACTAATGAACTCAGAGTTGATTGGATCACTTCCCCTTGAGCTTTCAAACGTTTCCACTGGTTGCTATTTTGCACTAATAAACTGCTCTTTCTCCCATCCTTCTCCCTCAGCTTCTGATTCCACATTCCTTGCTCTGAGATGGAGACCACATTGTCCTCCCTATTTCTGAGCACTCAATCACAGTTGCCAGGCTGAAATATTACAGCCCTTATGACTCTGAGCAGCATTTGCTTTCCAAGAGATGCCTGCAAAGTGAAGCCATCCCCTAATTCCTACTTCCTTCTCAAAGAAATCTCTCCACTTTTTTTTTAAGAGATCACTCCAAACTTAACTCCAGAATTTCTCCTCACTCACAAAACGTCTTCTACAACACCTCCCTTCTTCTACACTTCCCCCAAGCCATCTATCTGACCCAAAGGGATTTTGTTGTCTGTGGCAATGACTTCTTGTGCCTTCAGTTGCTCTTCACATTGTTAATTTTAACATATTTCTAACCCTACTTAGAATCATAGAATCAAGCAGGTTGGAAGAGACCTCCAAGATCATCCAGTCCAACCTAGCACCCAGCCCTGGCCAATCAACCAGACCATGGCACTAAGTGCCTCAGCCAGGCTTTTGTTGTAACACCTCCAGGGATGGTGACTCCACCACCTCCCTGGGCAGCCCATTCCAATAATTCACCATCTAAGCCATTGTTTAGATTTGTCATGACCAGCTAATAACTGCAATACAGGTGTTGGAGGGTAAGATAGTTTCTGGGTCATCTTCTTTTCTACTACTTGATCAGTCTCTTCAAATATTTCAATTTCAGGGAGACCAAGCTGTTGAGAGGCCTGGAGCACAGCCCTGTGAGGAAAGGCTGAGGGTGCTGGGGTGTTTAGCCTGCTGAAGAGGAGGCTCAGGGAGCTGGGGGTGTGCAGCCTGCTGAAGAGGAGGCTCAGGGCAGACCTCATTGCTGTCTGTGACTACCTGAAGAAAGGCTGTAGCCAGGTGGGGGTTGGGCTCTTCTCCCAGGCACCCAGCAACAGAACAAGGGGACACAGTCTCAAGTTGTGCTGAGGGAAGTACAGGCTGGATGTTAGGAGGAAGTTCTTCACAGAGAGAGTGATTGGCATTGGAATGGGCTGCCCAGGGAGGTGGTGGAGTCACCATCCCTGGAGGTGTTACAACAAAAGCCTGCATGAGGCACTTAGTGCCATGGTCTGGTTGGTTGTCCAGGGCTGGGTGCTAGGTTGGACTGGATGAGCTTGGAGGTCTCTTCCAACCTAGTTGATTCTATGATTCTAGTCTATGAATTTCTGCACTGGCCTCAGCTCACAAACAAATTGTGCTTGCTCAGATTAGGTAGAGAATTTACCAGACTGCAATTCCCATCAATATTTATGCTTTCTTCTTTTACATGAAGAGAAAAACATTGGAAGTGGAAGCATCACGAGAGCAAACAGCAGCATTAAGCAAATACAAATCAGGAAACTATTCTTATGGGGTTTATGGCAAAGGCAAAGGAAGTGCTTTAGCAAAGCATTTCTGGTCAAGTCAAAGCAAATAATATTTTCCTGTCATTGAACATTCAGCTCTCTTGAGACAGTGATTAAAAAGTTTCTATGGGTTTACTCACCAACTCACTCCCTAGGGGTGAAGTGAGGCAGAGACTCCGAAAGCATGAGTAAATAATACATGTTTTCCAGATGAACATATCCAGGAAAATACATACATAATCTACCCAGTCCTGTTTGTGTTAATTAAAAGTTGGTAAGGAGTGTCAGTATCAGCACTTGGAAAGCTGTGAGAACTTGACAGTCCAGCAGTGCTGTCTGAGCTCCTGCATTCAAGTTTGGTTTCTGTCCTCCAAACAAGCAATGGAATGAAAACGTTCCAGGGAGCACAAAAAGTTTTTCTCTTCCACAGTTCTCTGAATAGCAAACATCATAGAATGCTCTGGGCCAGAAGGGACCTCTAGAGGTTATCTCTAGAGGTCATTCTTGCCCGAGGATCAGTCCTGGGTCTTCAAGCAAAGCCTGGATGGGGCACTTAGTGCCATGGTCTAGTTGACTGGATAGGGCTGGGTGCTAGGTTGGACAGGACCATCTTGGAGGTCTCTTCCAACCTGGTTGATTCTATGATCTAGTCCATCCTCCCTGCCAGCAGGGACACACCCACTAAACCAGGTCACCCAAGGCCCTGTTAAGCCTCACCTTGAATGTCTCCAGGAAAGGGGCCTCAACCACATCCTTGGGCAACCTGTTCCAGGGCTCCACTACCCTCATAGTAAAAACATCCAATCTAAATCTGCTCTTCTCAAGCTTGAACCCATTGCCCCTCATCACATCACCTTAGCAACTACTTCTTGCCCATTTCATTTGAGGAAACAGAGCTTTCAGGTCAAAAATCAACAGCCAAACCCCCCAAAAGCAAAGTCAAAGTCCTTACTTGGAACAATGAGCTCAATCTCTTCTGACATGGCAGTTCCCAGCACGTTGGATGCGAAGCAGCGATATTTCCCTTGGAAGTTGGTGATGATTCCACGGTTTTGAATCACAAATGTCCCAGAGTTGTTAGATACAATGACCCTTGGGTCAGATAGCAAATCGAATGGTTTCCCATCCTTAGTCCAGTTAAAGCTGGAAAGAAAATAAAGAAGTAAATAAAGACATGCAAGTGTCACAAAGAATCCATTGCAGAACAAAGAGCGCTACGGTGTAAACCCAAGGCCAGCAGTAAGGTTGTGCCACTAGGTTAGGGGAGTCCTGGACATCAGTACAGACTGGTGATGAAGGGCTGCAGAGCAGTCTTGTGCAGAAAGATAATTACTAGCTGATGAACATCTGGACATGAGCTGGCAATGTGTACTCATAGCCCCAAACCAGCCTTGTCCTGGGCTGCGTCCCTATCAGTATAGGCAACAGGTGGAGAGATTGGATTCTGCTCCTCTGCTCTGCTGAGACTACATGTGCAGTGCTGGGTCCAGCTCTGGAGTCCTCAGCACAGGAGAGACATAGATCTGCTGGTGCAGGGCCAGAAAAGGCCACAAAAGTGATCAGTACTTTGCTGTGAGGACAGACTGAGAGAGTTTGGGTTGTCCAGCCTGAAGAAGAGAACTATAGAATCATAGAAGCAACCAGGTTGGAAGAGACCTCCAAGATCATCCAGGCCAACCTAGCACCCAGCCCTAGCCAGTCAACCAGACCATGGCACTAAGTGCCTCATCCAGGCTTTGCTTCAACACCTCCAGGGACAGTGACTCCACCACCTCCCTGGGCAGCCCATTCCAATGTCAATCACCCTCTCTGCCAATATCTTCCTCCTGACATCCAGCCTAGACCTCCCCTGGCACAACTTGAGACAGGTATCTGCAGACAGCAATGAGCTCTGCCCTGAGCCTCCTCTTCTGCAGGCTGCACACCCCCAGCTCCCTCAGCCTCTCCTCACAGGGCTGTGCTCCAGACCTCTCACCAGCTTCATCACCTTTCTCTGGACACCTTCCAGTACCTCAATATCTCTCTTAAATTGAGGAGCCAAGAAGGTTCCAGAGAGATCCTATGGTGACCAATAAGATGGGAACAGACTGTTTAGCAGGGCCTGTTTTGACATCACAGAGGGTGATGGTTTAAACTACAAGAGGAGAGATTTAGATTAGAGAGAAGGGACAGATTTTGTACACTGAGAACAGTGAGCCCCTGGCCCAGGCTGTTCAAAGAGATGGGAGATGCCCCATCCCTGGAAACACTGCTGCTCAGACTGGGGTTCTGAGCAACCTGCTCTAGTTGCAGATGTCCCTGCTGACTGCAGGTGGTTGGATTATTCTGTGACTGTGTGAAAAAACAGTGGTAAACATGGCTACTAACAAAACAAAAGGGAAAGAAATATAACCTTGATGTAAAAGGAGAGAGTGGAATGGCAGAGCAACCACTGAGCTACTGTAATTTGTGTTAACAACTGGGCAAGACTCTTCTACTGGACATTTGACTTGTAGACAACTGACTGTGACATGAAACAACACAAAGCTTCATGCAAAGACAATAAATAAGAGAGGCACCATCTGTGAAAGAAAGAGCCACACAGGGAAGGGACCTGGAGTCTGGCAAAGAAGCTGTGCCTGTAGCAGAGCTGGTACTTTTGACTGGCAATGATTGACAGGAGCCATTGTCACCAGCTACAGGAGATACCCTGGGTGAGATCCATGAGAAACTGAGATGAGTGGATGGAGTTCAGCCAGCAGTGTGCCCAGGTGGCCAAGAGAGCCAGTGGCATCCTGGCCTGCATCAGGAATGGTGTGGTCAGCAGGAGCAGGGAGGTCATTCTGCCCCTGTACTCTGCACTGCTTAGACCACACCTTGAGTCCTGTGTTCAGTTCTGGGCCCCCCAGTTTAGGAGGGACATTGAGATGCTTGAGCGTGTCCAGAGAAGGGTGACGAGGCCGGGGAGAGGCCTTGAGCACAGCCCTACGAGGAGAGGCTGAGGGAGCTGGGATTGGTTAGCCTGGAGAAGAGGAGGCTCAGGGCAGACCTTATTGCTGTCTACAACTACCTGAGGGGAGGTTGTGGCCAGGAGGAGGTTGCTCTCTTCTCTCAGGTGGCCAGCGCCAGAACGAGAGGACACAGCCTCAGGCTGTGCCAGGGGAGATTTAGGCTGGAGGTGAGGAGAAAGTTCTTCCCTGAGAGAGTCATTGGACACTGGAATGGGCTGCCCGGGGAGGTGGTGGAGTCGCCGTCCCTGGAGCTGTTCAAGGCAGGATTGGACGTGGCACTTGGTGCCATGGTCTGGCCTTGAGCTCTGTGGTAAAGGGTTGGACTTGATGATCTGTGAGGTCTCTTCCAACCCTGATGATACTGTGATACTGTGAGTTCCTCCTGATCTTGACATAGAAACACTTATTTTGGTGTTACAGGGGTGGGACTTTGGTGAATGCTTAAGTATTGGTAATAGTTTATGTACCTGGAAGTCTCAAATGGATTGATTTGAGGTGAACTGATTGGAAGAAAAGAATCAGAGAGGGTTGGAACTGAGAGTCTGCCCTGGTTTAGTAGGAGATGAGCTTTGTTTCAGTATTTTGCAAGGCTTTAAGAGAATAAATTAATGTCAACAGAGATGTATGGTTTGGCACCTCACTCACACTGGCAAAACTGCCTTCCTGCAGCATGGAAAGGAATCTGGGTTCCCACCAGCCAGCCAGTACTGTCACTTACATTTAAATACACCAGGAAACTTCTAACTGATCTACTGACAAGCAGAGAAACAAAAGACATTTGTTACCATGCTACAAAACTCAACTGAAGATGCTCAGGTCACCTTGCCATGAGGCAACAACTGCCTTTTTAAATCAAGTTTAAATCACGCTGCAGTGAATGACTCAGGGAAGGGTTAAAAGTGGCATGCAAACCAGCTACTCATTTAACCCACAGACCCTCCAGTGGTGCAAGTCTTAGGCAGAGCTTTTACTCTGTCATGATTCCATTTTTGTCAATCACTTTTCCTTTTATTCCCCCCACCCCCAAGCCCAGTGTGAAATACACACAGCTTATCTCTGCATAGTTATTTGAACAACTCCTTCTGTGTGCGTTTGTAACATCAGCACAGCCACGATGATGTCAGATACAGCCAAAAGTATCTGATAAAATGCAAATGTGGTCTCTGAATGCATGATTTAATGTGCTTGGTATTTCTCTTTTGGGGGTTGCTGTGGAAAAAGGCAGAAGAACAGCTGGGCCCTTTCATTACCATTACACATCTCCTATCTTTCACAGCACAGCCCAAACAAGCTCCTGTAAATCATGGGGTGAACTTGGCACAGGCCAGAGAAATGAAACATCTCCCAGCAAGAAAAAAGGTGTGGTTGGATTTAGTCATGGACTGACTGGAAGTGAATGGCCTAAATGGAAAGCCAAAGCTTGCCCTCACCTTGCAACAGTGAGCAGGTTACCGTACATGAGCTGTCCCTTCCCTCCTCAGAACCAGACCAACGTCAGGCAGAGGCCAAAAGCAACCCCAATTCCTGCTTCTCCCAGTGAAGGCAGTACTCACCTGGGCTGGGGGTTTCCTCTAGCTTCACACTTGATTGTGAAGTCCTCATCAAAAGGGTAGGCGACCTGGGTGTGAGATTGCTCCGTGATTGTCGGAAGCTGTGCCACTGAACACAAAGGGGTATGGGGTTAAAAGAACATCCAAGCAAAGCTCTGCTGCACTCAGGTCCTTTCTTCAAAAGGCACAGCTGCACTGAAGCAAAGAGTGAGGCTTGCCTTCAGGACAAGGGTAGAATCATAGAATGGGTTAGGTTGGAAGGCACCTCAAAGATCACCCAGTTCCAACCCCCCACCATAGGCAGGGACACTTCCCACTAGAACAGGTCACTCAAGGCCTCATCCAACCTGGCCTTGAACATCTTGATGATGACCATGCAACAACAATACCTTCTGCTCCCCAGACTGAACACTGTTACTGCCTCAGCAGCCAAAGGAAGGCTTGACAGCCCTGTCTGTACTCAGCCAGCTGCTCCTGGGCATCACCTGCACACATTTCCATGCACGACCAACCCATCCAGAGGAAAGCTGTGGCCATACCAATGCCAAAGCCCAAGCACTGGGGTGTGGACTGGGGAATTTATCCAGGACTGAACTGAGCTTTTTAATCCTGACACAGAGATGTACACAGATAGCAGTTTGCTGTCTCCTCCCCAGATACAACTGCTAGGAAACGCATGAGCTGCAAGGACGAGTTAATACCCACCCCAGGGTACAGCAGGAGAAGAGCCATTATCACTTGCAGGGGCACACAGCGATGTTTCACTACCTTTCTCTTTTGATTCTCAGGGAATTAAAGTGTTGTGAACGGCTGTGAAACAGAGCTGCAGGAGGGGGGGGGGGGGATGCTCCCTGCCGTGGAGCTGGGGATAATGGGATCAATCACTTTGTTAGAAACAGCCAGGGAGAAAATTAACAGGCTCTTTGGTTTCTCCTTTAAGTCCTGGAGGCTCAAAGCTGGAGAGAAACGTGGTGCCTTGCCTTGCCATACTGTGTGGTCTCAACCCCAAACACTTCCAAGCCCACCAATGTCAATGATCAGATGTAATCCCTTTTTATTAAAGTATAAAATGCTTCATTAAAGCAAATTAAGGCTAAATGGTTCCCTCGTGTAGGTATTAAAAGCAATGGATGCCCTGGCACTTTGTCCTGCACTTTACAGACACAGCTCCACTCTTGCTGTACTTCAGCACAAGAAGCTACCTTCCTCTGGAAAAGCCTCCTGCTTCTGAATGCTGCCAAACAGCTTCGGATAGCTGTGGAAAAGTGTCCTATAAACCTGCTTGACTGCCTCTTCCTTTGCAGCCAGGGCTACTGGCAGGCTGCAGAGTGCTAACAGCTCACAGCAAGACCACAGGATGCTCTGAAACTGGCCCCTCTCATACCCCTCTGAGGCCACAGCACCAACAGCTCTGCAAAGAGCTTTTCTTTATCCTTTGGTTTACTGATTACTTTCCCTCCCCCCAATTCATAAATCTCAATATTGTTGACTTTTGCTTTGTTGTTGGATTGCCTCCCCCCCAAAAAACCCCAAACCAGCCCAAATCAATCCTTCTGGTCCCTTCTGTGATTGATATTTGAAAACCTTGGGAAGTCTGGGCAAGACTCCAAGCAGTGGAGTCCACTGGCTTTCATTAGATTGCCCCCATGAGCCCCATCCCATATTTTACACGTGTCCTGAAACCACCCCAACCATGTCAAACAAGCAGTTTGAGAGCATCCCAGCTGGAGAGGGATGAAGGAGGAGCTCCCCAGGGTGCTAGGAAATCGTTCTCTAAGGAGCAATGTGCACCTTGAGACGTACACCTGCTCTAGTTCAGGCTGAAACAGCAGGTTAGTAAAGGGAGATGAACATCAAAAAGCTTCAGGGAGGCTCAGAGGCAAAAGGAGGAATTTCTGGGAAGGACAGAAGCAAACTCTTGGAGCAATGCAGTGTGTTAGACAGCAAACAGCAGATAGACATTACTAGACAAGCTTACTGCTATGTTTAAACAGGTCCAAACAAAGTAGCCTCCACTTTTTTTCCCCCCATCTGAATTTCCCAAAGGCCTTGTTTGGACAGAGTTAGACTCACAATAGAACAACTGAAAAAGTGGGATTTGATATTTTAGCCTTAGAATCAACCAGGTTGGAAGAGACCTCCAAGATCATCCAGTCCAACCTAGCACCTAGCCCCATGCAGTCATCTGGACCACAGCACTAAATATTGTTCTCTGGGGGGAAAAAAATGGGTTAAAACCCAAGAGATGCCAAACTAAACCAGGACACTGTTTAGTAAATAGCTACAACTCACCTGATAATGGTATCTCAATAGCTGCTGCCAAACTCAGTACAAAGGAAAACAGGCATAGGGTGAGCCCTTTTGTGCTTAATAGCAGCTCCATCACTCTTCTGTAAACCAGGAGTCCAAACAGAACGGGGGACCTTCTGCTGTCTCTCCTGGTTGCTTTGGATCAGACGTAAGGATGTGAAACTGGAAGTCTGGGGAACAGAAAACACAGTCACATCAGCTTGGCTTTTACAGGACTCCTGAACTAGAGGAATGCTTCAGGATTTGAAGATGAAATGCAAATCGCCCTAAGTGGTATCATTTCCTCTCCCCAGCTTTGGGAAGGACCTCTATGAAGATTTGGAGCAGAGAAGCATAAACCCATTTAAGCACAGATTGCTTTTTTCCTTGCAGTTAAAAAGAGGGACTCTGTCTACAACTACCTGAAGGGACATTGTGGTAGGGTGGGCAACAAAGCTGGTGAAGAGACTGGGGAATAAATCTTATGAGGAGTGACAAAGGGAGCTGGGGATGGTTAGTGTGAGGAAGAGGAGGCTGAGGGGAGACCTCATTGCTGTTTACAACTACCTGAAGGGACATTGTGGAGTGGCTGCAGCTGGGCTCTGCTCACAGGGAATTTGAGACAGAAGGAGGAGGAATGGCCTCGAGCTGAGGCTGGGTAAGTGTAGATTGGACATTAGGAAAAAAGTTTTTCACTGAGAGAGTGTTCAGGGACTGGAATGAGCTGCCCAGGAGGGTGATGGAGCCACCCACCCTGGGTGTGTTTAAGGGTGGTTTGGATGTGGTGCTTGGGGTTATGGTTTAAGGTGAATCTTGTAGAGTACAATTACAGAATCATAGAAACAACCAGGTTGGGAAAGACCTCCAAGCTCATCCAGTCCAACCTAGCACCCAGCCCTGGCCAATCAACCAGACCATGGCACTAAGTGCCTCAGCCAGGCTTTGCTTCAACACCTCCAGGGACAGCAACTCCACCACCTCCCTGGGCAGCCCATTCCAATGCCAATCACTCTCTCTGACAACAACTTCCTCTTAACATCCAGCCTAGACTTTCCCCAGCACAACCTGAGACTGTGTCCCCTTGTTCTGTTGCTGCTTGCCTGGGAGAAGAGACCAACCCCACCTGGCTACAGCCTCCCTTTAAGGTAGTTGTAGACAGTTGTAGACCTGTGCAACGCACTGAGGATGCTCACCCTTGCCCACCACAGCTGGCTGCAGCTGGAACAGACAGCACCAAGTCATAGAATCAATCAGGGTTGGAAGGGACCACAAGGATCATCTAGTTCCAACCCCCCTGCCATGGGCAGGAACACCCTACCCTAGATGAGGCTGCCCACAGCCTCATCCAGCCTGGCCTCTGGGGATGGGGCCTCCACCACCTCCCAGGGCAACCCATTCCAGGTGGTCCCAGAGCCAGCACACACTGGGGCACGATGGTTGGTTTGCTGGACCTCTGCACCATACACACATTGTCCCAGCACACTCCTCCTCGCCTTGGCTCTCAGAGGTGAGCAGCAGGCTGTGCTGAAGCTCTTTCCCCAGAGCATCAGGAGGATAATTGCTGTTCACTCAGTCACCAGCTCACAGAAACTTGCTGCAAGTTCACATCTTGGAGATCAAACTCCCTGGATGAAAACTGAAATTGGCCAACGAGGAGACAGGAGACAGACACTCTAATCACATCAGCCTCATTCCTAAAGAAATGAGGCTAAAAAGCAGATGTCTTTTAAGTATCTTTGGCAGGGAGTGTTTGCTGATGGAAGAAGCTGACTAATCTGCCTAGAGCCTGGCTCCACAGAAGGGAATGGAGTAGGAAGCTACCAGAGACATCAGAGTGCCACTGACTGCCACCCCCAAGTTTTGTTTGAGTGCAAATTAGGCACAATTGGACAACATCACTAAGTTCTGTTTTGTGGCAGTTGATATTTCCCTTAGTGTGGTTTCTTCCAGCTCTGACCTGTGAGCAGTAGACCTTTGCAGACCTCAGTCCAATAAAATCTGGGTTGTAGCACAGCATGGATGGGGACACACAACGGCCAGCAGCTCCCTGCTGGCTGCACAACTTCTGTCACTGCAGGACTGAGCTCTCCTACTCTGCCTTACCTGATGCTGGCAGACAAGACCCCTGTCATTGATGGTGAAGCAGATGCTCTGCCAGCAAACTCTCTAACCACACAACTGCAATTTAGGCTCATAAAAATCCAACCAGTGTGGCTGCGTGCAGATGGCACATTAGTGGTAGTGAAACCCTCTTCTCCCTCCCCCCCATCTGCTGACAGCTCTGGGAACCAGCCTAGCCTGTGCCAGGATGCCAACCAGAGGAAGGGGAGCTGAGATGACAGGAGGTGTGCAGCCTGCTGAGGCTGCAAAGTAAGGAGTTAGAAGTTTCTTTCAAACGTGAATGTTACAAAGCAGTGCATAGATTCTGATTTAAACTGAGCAAAATCAGGCAAGCTGCTTAATTCCAACTTACTTTTTCTCTCCCCCACCCCCTTTATTTTAAATAAAGTGCTGGAAAGGAAAGAAGAAACATACTAAACAAAAAGGATGTCCTTTATCCTGTGCCACAGCACCACTTGCCTCTGCAGGCTGCTGCAATTAGCTGCTCTGTCTAGCACCTCGCTCCCTTTCCCTGTGCAGAATACTAATGGCAGGGGCTGACAGCACTACCCTTTGGAAGCAGCATTTGGGAACTGATGGTGCTGGATTTGTGCACAGCCACCAGATCTATCTAAAGGTCCCTTGGAAATCTGCCTGCAGCTGCATTTCACCTCTGCCATTTTACCCTGGGGCAGTTTCCACAAGGTACATTCCCCAAATGGATTGAGCAACAGTGTCTTTGTGGAGGTACTCACCTAGGGATAACCATGCCATAAGACAAGTCTCCTGTTGGGAGTGCTCACAGAATCATACACTGCTCTGTGTTGCAAGGGAACTTAAAGATCATCTAGTTCCAACACCCCTGCCAAGGCAGAGACATCTTCCACTAGACCAGGATGCTCAAGACCTTTTCCACCTCTGGGGAGGCAGCATCCATAACCTCTCTGGGCAGCCTGTTCTAGTGTCTCCCCATCCTCACTGTCAAGAGTTTCTTCCTAATCTCCAGTCTGAATCTGCCCTCCTCAAGCTTCAATCCCTTCCCTCTTGCCCTGTCACAACAAGCCCTTGTGAAAAGTCCCTCCCCAGCTTTACTGTAACCTTCTTCAGGTACTGGAAGGCCCCAACAAGGTCTCCCCAGAGTCTTCTCTTCTCCATATATGTTATATATATTCATCTTAATGAAGTAGCAGATGTGTTACACTGCCTGTGCTGGTCATGACAGCAATTATCAGGGAAAGTTAACACTTAATACACCTCTGCCCCAAAGTGCCTCACTTGACTGCTGGCCTGGACAGTGATGCTCCTCAGCAGATGGACAGGTGAGACATTCACTCTCTCCCAAAAGAGACATGTGTCAAGCCATTAACCTTATTTAAGGTGATGTATAGACAGAGTTGCCAAACATTAGGGTGTCTGGTAAGGTTGTCACATGTTTTGCTCTCCTATCAAGCCTCAGGCCCACAGCTCAGCTCAAACTGCAGAGTCCCTGATTAAGTCACTGACATTCCTGCACCCAAACACCCTTGAGCCTCTTCCTAAGCAAGCAGTATCAGGCATCATCCAGACACTCCATCCCAACCTCACCCTAAACCCAGTCACATACCCAAACTTTGAGCAGCACAATCTTTCACTCCAATGATGACTGAACTCCAATCCAAACTTTCTCATCCTGTGCCAACTGCTAGCAAATGAACAATTTAGCTGCTTAAGCAATTTGGGGAAACAAATGAGGCAACAGCACAAGCCCCTGGCAGTTACGGGCAGGTTTCGGTCTCACTGGTGCCAGTCTTCTCCTAAGTCTAGCAAGTGCCAGAGAGCAACCTCCAAAACCATGACCTTGGTGAAAACATCAGTCTTGCTCTCAGAGCCAGAGTGCTGGAGCAGGCTCAGAGCTTGCTCTGGATGCTGTTTTATTTTCCCCCAGATATCCCACATCCTTCTTTGTTCTCCCAAAGTCTTGGCTGCAGCATCCCTTGCACCAGTGAAGGGGGAGCAAAACAAAAAGAGATGGCTGAAGAAAGCCTTTCCTTGGCACAATGAGTGATCATGTCTTGCTACAAGAAATCCTGCATTTATGATCCCTCCTTTCTCTTCCCTCCCTCCATTTCCAGCTTTATTTTCACTTTTCTCTGCCTCAGGCTTAAGCCAAGTCATTTGAATTCCCTGCAAATACTTATCTGTAGTTCCTTACCTGCAATTCATTATTTACTGTGCTGTTCAGTTAATAGTAAATACTGATTGCTCTAAGGACAGCTCATTTGTTTGTTTAATGAGCTGCCTTTAACTTCCAGGGATAAAATCTTTCAAAAGATCAGTATTTCTAAGGAGTGATGCAGCTCCAGATTCTTTTATTGTACTGTATCCCAAGACCTCCCCTGGCACAACTTGAGGCTGTGTTCCCTTGTTCTGTTGCTGGTTGCCTGGCAGAAGAGACCAACCCCACCTGGCTACAACCTCCCTTCAGGCAATTCTAGACAGCAATGAGGTCTGCCCTGATCCTTCTCTTCTGCAGGCTGCACACCCCCAGCTCCCTCAGCCTCTCCTCACAGGGCTGTGCTCCAAGCCCCTCACCAGCTTCATTGCCCTTCTCTGGACACCTTCCAGTACCTCAACATCTCTCTTGAATTGAGGAGCCCAGAACTGGACACAGCACTCAAGGTGTGGCCTGACCAGTGCTGAGTACAGGGGCAGAAGAACCTCCCTTGTCCTGCTGGCCACACTGTTCCTGATACAGGCCAGGATGCCATTTGCTCTCTTGCCCACCTGGGCACACTGCTGCCTCATCTTCAGCCTACTATCTACCAGTACTCCCAGGTCCCTCTCTGCCTGGCTGCTCTCAGCCACTCTGGCCCCAGCCTGTAGTGCTGCTTGGGGTTGTTGTGGCCAAAGTGCAGAACCCTGAACTTGGCCTTGTTCAATCTCATCCCATTGGCCTCTGCCCACCCATCCACCCATTGATGCTCCAGAACTGGCTCCTCCACCCCTACTCCTAGCTGCAACCTGAAATCAGCTTTTCCCTTAATCTTCTGCTCAGTCTAGGAAGGGCAGATCCTGCCTTTCTAACCTGATCTCCTTCTATGATCAGGTGACCCGCTTGGTGGATGTGGGGAGGCCTGTGGATGTGGTCTATCTGGACTTCAGCAAGGCCTTTGACACTGTCCCCCACAGCAAACTGCTGGCTAAGCTGTCAGCCCGCGGCTTGGATGGTAACACTCTGTGCTGGGTTAGGAACTGGCTGGAGGGCCGGACCCAGAGAGTGGTGGTGAATGGTGCCACATCCAGCTGGCAGCTGTCACTAGTGGTGTCCCTCAGGGATCAGTGCTGGGCCCCATCCTCTTTAACATCTTCATTGATGATCTGGATGAGGGCATCGAGTCAGTCATCAGCAAGTTTGCAGATGACACTAAGCTGGGGGCAGATGTGACTGAGCTGGAGGGCAGAAGGGCTCTGCAGCGGGACCTTGACCGCCTGTACAGATGGGCAGAGGCCAATGGGATGGGGTTCAATAGCTCAAAGTGCAGGGTGCTGCACTTTGGCCACAACAACCCCATGCAGAGATACAGGCTGGGGTCGGAGTGGCTGGAGAGCAGCCAGACAGAGAGGGATCTGGGGGTACTGATTGATACCCGCCTGAACATGAGCCAGCAGTGTGCCCAGGTGGCCAAGAGAGCCAGTGGCATCCTGGCCTGCATCAGGAATGGTGTGGTCAGCAGGAGCAGGGAGGTCATTCTGCCCCTGTACTCTGCACTGGTTAGACCACACCTTGAGTGCTGTGTTCAGTTCTGGGCCCCCCAGTTTAGGAGGGACATTGAGATGCTTGAGCGTGTCCAGAGAAGGGCGACGAGGCTGGTGAGAGGCCTCGAGCACAAGCCCTACGAGGAGAGGCTGAGGGAGCTGGGGTTGTTTAGCCTGGAGAAGAGGAGGCTCAGGACTGACCTTATTGCTGTCTACAACTACCTGAGGGATGGTTGTGGCCAGGAGGAGGTTGCTCTCTTCTCTCAGGTGGCCAGCTCCAGAACGAGAGGACACAGCCTCAGGCTGCGCCAGGGGAAATTTCGGCTCGAGGTGAGGAGAAAGTTCTTCACTGAGAGAGTCATTAGGCACTGGAATGGGCTGCCTGGGGAGGTGGTGGAGTCATCATCCCTGGGGCAGTTCAAGGCAAGGTTGGATGTGGCACTTGGTGCCATGGTCTAGCCTTGGGCACTGTGGTGAAGGGTTGGACTTGGTGATCTGTGAGGTCTCTTCCAACCTTGGTGATACTGTGAAAGCTGTGTTTAGAGCCTTTTCCATTTCCTGACTTCCTAAATATCCAACTTCATCTACAACATCCTTTTGGAAGATATTCTTGCTCAAACTGAATCTGCTAATAAACTAAACTAAATGTGGATATAGTTTTGGGGGGCAGAGTTCCAGGAAAAGAGGATATTTTTCAGGTTTCCTGACTTGGCCATGTTAATTCCCTGCCTCCACAACACCATGTCCCTCAGCACCACATCTACAGGTCTGTTAAACACCTCCAGGCTTTCACAGAGTCTTCACTATGCTAAACTCCTTCAATGTTGTACACAGCTTGCCCCCTAAAAGCTTTTTGACATCCCAGCATCAGTACCAGGGAGGAGATAACCTTCACTTGACTCTATCCCAGTCACCTATTTTGGGCTGTTGCAGGCTCTCAGCTCATGATGCAGATGCTGGCAGTAATTAAAATAATCACCCAAATCAGAAAGATGTTCTTCCTTCCCTGCTAAAATATTTCTATTCTAGTGCAGAAGCATGAAGACTGGTTTTTTTTAGCTGCAATTCTGGTCTCAGGAGGCTTAGAGAGAGAAGTTTATGTATTATTTATCTTGCCAAGGACATAACAAATATTATTGGACAGCAGATGCAGAGTAAAAGTTAAAACAACCCCAACATTATTTCACAAGATTTAGGTGTTTCAAATATGATTGCAACCATTATGCCTTCCCAGATTTGCAATCCATCAGTCTTTCAGAGCCTCAAACCACCCAAAAAACCTCCATGAATGCGAGAGAATGAACATAAATAACAAAGAACCAGGCAGAGGAGGCTGGGAGATGTTTTACTGCAGCACAAGCAGCAGTAAACCATTCGATTCAATAAACACCTCAGCCATTAGAATTAATTCCTCTTTTGAGGAATAAGCAGGGAGCTTATTTGGGGAGCTCATTTTGTCAGGTCTGTGTTGTCTGGAAGAGAAACAGACGTGGGTCAGACAGGACATCTCCTAGCCTGGCAGACACACAATGCCTGGTGTCTGTCCCCTCTGCTATCACTGGGCTGTGACCAACATAGAATCATAGAAGCAACCAGGTTGGAAGAGAGCTCTAAAATCATCCAGTCCAACCTAGCACCCAGCCCTAGCCAATCAACCAGACCATGGCACTAAGTGCCTCATCTAGGCTTGGCTTGAACACCTCCAGGCATGGTGACTCCACCACCTCCCTGGGCAGCCCATTCCAATGCCAATCACTCTCTCTGACAACAACTTCCTCCTAACATCCAGCCTAGACCTGTCCTGGCACAGCTTGAGACTGTGTCCCCTTGTTCTGTTGCTGGGTGCCTGGGAGAAGAGACCAAGCCCAGCTGGCTATAACCTCCCTTCAGGTAGTTGTAGACAGCAGTGAGCTCTGCCCTGAGCCTCCTCTTCTGCAGGCTGCACACCCCCAGCTCCCTCAGCCTCTCCTCACAGGGTTTGTGTTCCAGGCCCCTCACCAGCTTCATCGCCCTCCTCTGGACACCTTCCAGCACCTCAACATCTCTCTTGAATTGAGGGGCCCAGATCTGGACACAGTACTCTAAGTGTGGCCTGAGCAGTGTTGAGTACAGTTCCATGTTGGTGCTGATTGTCTGGAAACTCAATTTGTGCTGTTTCTGTCTGAGCTCTACCTGCAATGCAACCCCCACCCCAAACCCCAGTAGATTGCACTGTATGCTCTCATGCCATTTAAAAGCCAGCTGTAAATGGTTAATGCTTTCTCTTGGTCATCACTCTGCCCATATAATGTCACAGCACCTGACAGGTTTGATTCAATTTGTTTCGTACATCTAGTAGCTGAAGCATTGCACTACTAAATCACAGAGCACAAGCATCATATTTCTTACAGCCTCTAATGTTCTCCACATGCATACAGTGACAGAAAGCTAAAGAAATGTGTTTCCTAATCAGTACAAATGATTTCTTTGTTGGTAATGATCTGCTTGTCAGTAACTCTCTGCTAGCATTGGCCATTGTGAGCCTCCTCCCTAGGACCTAGAGGTGCTTTGCTGCCAAAGAACCTGAGGGCTTCAGGTCTTCCTGAAAAAGAAATGGATTCCCTGGAAATGGATTCCCTGGAAATGGATTATCTGAATACTTTCCCCCACTTTTCCCCTTGCTTGGGTTTTTCTTTTGCTTGTGCCTTGCAACATGATCCATTTGATGGTTTCTTTTAAGTCAGCATGAGTTTGGTGTTTAAATCCAGTGTGGAACTAGGCAGTGTTTCTGGCCACACATGATATTTGAACTTAATAAATAATTTGCCACTATCCATCTGCTCAATCTATTTAGCTGGACTTGATTGAACCCAGCAGAGGATCGTTTGCAAACTTAAGCCAAGCCATCTTAAATAAAACTCCTCACCTCTCTATTGGCTTCCTGTGAAAGCATCTGAGGAAGCTGAAGGCTTGCAACACTGGACAAAGCCACCACCTCAATGCAAATTACATATGGGCTCAAATCAAAAGCTCACTTTTGCAGCTGGGGGTATTCAGCATGAAAATCACTCAGAAAAGCAGCAGCCCTGCCTGCAAAGATGGTCAGCAAACCAGTTTGGCCAGTCCCCATGGGATTAGCTCCACTGGAAGCTCAAAGGACCTCTGAGCAGCACTTGTAATAAAGACTCCAAAGAAAAATCCAGCCTAGAAATCAATGCCTGGGGTAGCTTTTCATAAGCAAAGAAATAAACGTGGAGTGTGAATGGTGCATTGTTTATGATGGATACATCACTAAGCTTCAGCTAGAGCATTTATTGACACGGCACTTAGAAGCAAATAGAGATAACCACTGATGTGGTTATTCCTGCCATTAGGAGCACATAAACCTGAATACACCCTGCAGCCAAATTCCAGCTTTATGGATGTTCTCAAAGCTGTGAATAAATACAAGCATCTGTATTGATTTAAAGAGAACAACAAGAGTGCTGAACAATAAGTGAGATGCCAGGTCCCAGCTGCTTTGGCTCAGCCCTCCCGATAGGGCAGGCTCAGGTAAGCAGCAGAGGGAGTGCAGGAGGTAGGTAGTATCCTGGTACACAAATCCTGCCCACCTCTTGGGGCTGTTTGGGCCAGGTGCTGCATCTAACTTTTGGTCCCAAATAACTACCAATAGGCCTTTCTTCCCCAGATTTCTCTTTCTCCTGATTTATTAGGTTATGTACTGATATAATGAGTCCCTCAACTGTACCATGTTAAACTTAAGAGGATCATAAAATAGTTTAGATTGAAAAAGACCTACAAGATCACCCAGTCAAACCATTAACCCAGCACTGCCAGGTCACCACTACACTGTGTCTATCAGCACCACATCTGTGAAGCTTTTAACTCCCTCTACCACCTCCCTGGGCAGCCATTCTTGAAGCCTACTTCAGCCATACTTCAAGCAACACTCGAACAAGTCACCATAAAATAAGGATCCTGGCTTTCTATTTAGGCACATTCCAGCTTTATAGTTAGGTACAATGTAGAACACAGGAGCTTCCACCTCCACATGAGGACAAACTTCCTTATAGTGAGTGTGACAGTGCACTGGAGCAGGCTGCCCAGAGAGGTTGTGGAGTCTCCTGCTCTGGAGACATTGAAAATACACCTATGCAGCCTGCCCTAAGCAATCCTATTTTGGCAAGAGGGTTGAAATGGATGATCTCAGAGGTCCCTTCTAACCCCTAACGTACTGTGATCCACAAATACAAGATCACTCCAGCCTCCCTCTGTGTAGCTGTTGCATCTGCTTTTCCTAATTCCTTATTGCCTTTTTTGATCAGTCACTGAAACCAGAGCAATTCTCCCAGCCCAAAGAGACAGTACCACAGCTCAGAGATGCTGTGAGCATGGCTTTTAAGAAAGGTGTGGCCATACCTTCCTTGTACTCAACACTGCTCAGGCCACACCTTGAGTGTTGTGTCCAGATCTGGGCCCCTCAATTCAAGAGAGATGTTGAGGTGCTGGAAGGTGTCCAGAGAAGGGTGACAAAGCTGGGGAGGGGCCTGGAACACAAACCCTATGAGGAGAGGCTGAGGGAGCTGGGGGTGTGCAGCCTGCAGAAGAGGAGGCTCAGGGCAGAGCTCATTGCTGTCTACAGCTGCCTGAAGGGGCATTGTAGCCAGGTGGGGTTGGGCTCTGCTGACAGGAAACCAGCAACAGAACAAGGGGACACAGCCTCAAGTTGTGCCAGGGGAGGTTTAGGCTGGATGTTGTTAGGAAGTTCTTCCCAGAGAGAGTGATTGGCATTGGAATGGGCTGCCCAGGGAGGTGGTGGAGTCACTGTCCCTGGAGGTGTTGAAGCAAAGCCTGGCTGAGGCACTTAGTGCCATGGTCTAGGTGACTGGCTAGGGCTGGGTGCTAGGTTGGACTGGATGATGTTGGAGCTCTCTTCCAACCTGGCTGATTCTATTCTATTCCCTTTTTGCTAGGCAGGTCAATCAGAAGAAATCACCCCAGCAGAAGGAGCCAATGTCACAGCAGAGCAATGCCGGGAGCGAGGCTTTACCACCGACCTACAGACACACAACAATCCCTCCCCCAGCACCGGCACCAAACCAGCGCAGGTTGGAGCTCTGCAGCTGCATCCGAACGCACACCAGACGGGGAGAAAATTAAACTACTGTCTGAGGCTTCTGCCATTAGCTTTGTGGGTTGTTGTTTTTTTTTTTACCTTGAGATACCACATCTCTTAAATGAGCTCTACCACATTTCTGCCTGAAACTCGTTCTCTATTAATTGGGATTTTCATTGGCGATTAGCATTTCAGCTGGCAGGTCAAGCATGAAGCAGCAGCCCAGCACACAGCAGCAAGTGGGCTGGGTGGCTGGGAACGACGGCATGTCAGCCGTGCACAAAGGGAATCAAAGCAGGTTGTGGTTTGTTTCCAGATGAGACTGCTAATGACAGCCTCCCTCGACGGAGGCGATGCAAATTCCCCTCCATTTCGAAATGAATTTGCAGCAAAGGCACCTTCTTCTTTTGTACTCTCCCTCTCCCTCCTTCAAAGCACAAAATAATGGGGAAATCATGAGCTTTCTCGTGATAATGGCAACAAACAAACGCGTTCCAGTAAAGCAACACTTGCTAGGAGAAATCCTGCCTCACCTTGAAAACATCCCTTGAAAAGCCAGCTCATGGCACAGTCAGTAGCCATTGCAGCTCCATCCTTCAGCAGCCACAAAGCCAGGCAGAGCCCCATTGACTTGGAAATGTGGGGAAAGGATCTGCCTGGCAGAGCTCCTGCCAGGGCTCGGATCTAATGAGATTGTGCATTCAGCATAAAGCTCACTGAAAACAGCTCATCCTCTTCCCAAATGCCTGTCAGGAGGGAAATTCTGTACTCCAGCGGGGAGTAAAGGAAGGAGTAAAATTAACAGCACCCAGCATCTAACGGGGGCCGTTTAAGACCAAGGTGTGTGAGCGATCCCTGCGCCAGGAAAATCATCCTACACCACCCCAAAGCACTGCAGAGCAATGAGGGCTCCACTTGGAGTCAGTGATTTTCACAACGCGGGTTCCTGTTTCCCTGTGCTCGTAGCAAGGTGACAATGTGAACGGGGGGGGGGACACAGGGACAAAATCCCAGTGTTTAATTGCAAATTAATTACCTCAATAAACAGCAGAAAACAGCTGCTATTCCCTCCTGACCCATTAGGGATCATTTTTTCCCTGATGCATCCCAGACAGGTGAACTCATTCACAATGCTGGTGAATGTTGCCAAGTGCCAGAAGCCCTAAATCTGAGCCCACTGCTGCATCTGTGCCACGCTCACGGCAGCACTCCTCTGCCTCACGCACTCTGGGGATGCTCAGCATATTCCCAAGATCCCAAGAGCAAAATCCTAGCAGGTTTCAGACACAAAGTATTAAAGTCAAAGCAAAACTAACACCAAAACTGAAGCAAATCTCTTCTGTCTCAGTGTGTCTCAGCACAACTGCACTCAGCTTTGGGCTCCCCATGTTAAGAGGGATTATGAACTTTACATTAATAACTACATTCAACTGATGAAAGCTTTGTGCATCTCTCTGCTCCTAAAAGTGCCCTCTTCTTCCTCCTTATCCTCCCTCCACTGATAGCAAATGATGTATTAGGGAAACCTGCATCTTTTGCAGTCCAATAGGTGACCAATAGATGAGACTTGAGGAGTTCAGTTTTGGGTTCCCCAGTAGAAGAGGGACAGGGATCTGCTGGACAAGGTCCAGTGGAGGGCTACAAGGATGCTGAGGGGACTGGAGCACTGCCTGATGAGGAGAGGCTGAGGGACCTGGGGCTGCTTATGCTGGAGAGGAGAAGACTGAGAAGGGATTTAATCAATTTTTATGAATATCTGAGGTCTGGAGGTCAGGAGTGGGGGGACAGGCTCTGCTCACTGCTCTCTGGGATAGGACAAGGAGCAGTGGATGGAGGCTGCAGCACAGGAGGTTCTACCTCAACACAAGGGGCAATTTCTTTACTGGAAGGGTCCCAGAGCACTGGCACAGGCTGCTCAGAGAGGCTGTGGAGTCTCCTTCTCTGGAGCCTTTCAAGGCCTATCTGGATGTGTGCCTGTGTGATCTGAGCTAGATTGTGTGGTCCTGCTCTGGCAGGGGGATTGGACTGGATGATCTCTTTGGGTCCCTTCCAACCCCTGACATCCTGTGATCCTGTGAACTGCACTATAAGGCAGTGGAAGTCACTGGGACATTGTGTGCATCTAATTGAAATTGCAGGCAGCCACTCATGACAACAGAGAGTTTCTCAGCAAGCAAGCTCCTGTACTTTCTGCCTTCCTCTGATTTTCCCCCTCTTCTGTTAATAAAAGAGATTAGCTCTTCCAGCTTGGTGGAGGATCTCACACTGCTTGCATTTCCCCTGATAAGTCAAGGCTATTAAGCTTCCAACATTTTCCACATTACCAGACATACAAGAGATTACTTTAAAGAAAAAAAAGGCAAGTGAAATGTAATGATTTAAACACAGACACTGCAAGAAAGCATTTCAGGATGTGAAGTTAAACACTACCCATGGTGCACACTCCCAAATCCTGGCACAGAGTATGTCCTCTCAGTTTGGCTACCTTAGGTTGCTCCTTCAAGAGGATCCACATTCATCAATGCAATCTGTAGTTTATCAAGGCACAAGTGCCACAGAAATTCTGGCCAAGAAGATGGGGGAGGGGATTTTGCCCCTCTGTTCTTCTCTGCCAAGAGCCTGCCTGCAGTGCTGGGTCTGGCTCCAGAGTCCTCAGTGCAGGAGAGACAGGGACTGGTTGGAGAGGAGCCAGAGGAGGCTACAAAAATTATCTGAGGGCTGGAACCCCTCTGCAGTGAGGACAGAGAGTCAGGGATGCTCAGCCTGGAAAAGAGAAGGCTCCAAGGATGGTTTCTTGTAGCCTTTTATTATTTAAAGGGGCCAGTCAGGAAGATGGCAACAGACTGGGGACAGAATGTCTCCCCTGATATTCTAGTGAACAAGCTCAGAAAGAGTGGGATGGAAGGGCAGGCAGTGAGGTGGATTAGGAACTGGTTACAAGATAGAGTTCAAAGAGTGGTGATCAGTGGTGCCAGTGGAGTCCCCCAGGGATCACTACTAGGCCCAGTGCTCTTCAACATCTTCATCAATGATGAGGGGAGAGACAGACAGAGCCTGCTCAGCAAGTTTGCTGATGACACCAAGCTGGGGGGCTTGGCTGATCCAGCTGAAGCCTGTGCTGCCATCCAGAAAGTCCTGGACAGACTGAGAGCTGGGCACAGAGGAACCAAATCAGGTTCAACAAAGATGAGTGCAGAGTCCTGCACATGGGGAGGAATAATAAAGTGCACCAGGACAGGCTGGGAGGTGACTGCTGGAGAGCAGCCCTGTGGAGAGGGACCTGGGAGTGCTGGTGGAGAACAAGACAGGACAAGGGGCAATGGATGTAAGCTGCAGCACAAGAGGTTCTTTCTCAACACAAGGGGCAGTACAAGTTGAAGATACACCTGCTGACTGCAAAGGGTTGGACCAGATGAGCTTTAAACGTCCCCTCCAACCCAAACCAGTCTGTGATTCTATCAATGCTTACTTAAGGCAGTAGGTGCAGGATCTGGACTGGTTAATGCATTAGGAAGCCTAAGCAGTGGAGCAAATATGATAGAGAGGAATGGATATTTCATCTTGATTTTCTATTTCCTGCTTTCCTTGTATTCAGCTTAAGCACTGGAGTCCACAGTAATTTCCTTTTCCCATGAACAACTTTAATGTTAAAATAAAACCCCAATGTTTTTAAAGAAAGCTCCACATAAAGATGTGCAGGTGAGGGCCAGGAGGCTGCAGCCAGGCTCTGCTGGGCGATACCCAGTGACAGGACAAGGGGCAATGAGGGGAAGCTGAGGCATAGAAAGTTTCATAGAAACAGGAGGAGGAATTTCTTCCCTGTGAGGGTGGCAGAGCCCTGGAACAGGCTGCCCAGAGAGACTGTTCCCTCAGCAGTCCATTCTAACCTCCCTTCAGGTAGTTGTAGACAGCAATGAGGTCTGCCCTGAGCCTCCTCTTCTGCAGGCTGCACACCCCCAGCTCCCTCAGCCTCTCCTCACAGGGCTGTGCTCCAGGCCCCTCCCCAGCCTTGTTGCCCTTCTCTGGACACCTTCCAGCACCTCAACATCTCTCTTGAATTGAGGGGCCCAGAACTGGACACAGCACTCAAGGTGCAGCCTGAGCAGTGCTGAGTACAGGGGAAGAATAACCTCCCTTGTCCTGCTGGCCACACTGCTCCTGAGCCAGCCCAGGATGCCATTGGCTCTCTTGGCCACCTGGGCACTGCTGCCTCATCTTCAGCTACTCTCTACCAGCACCCCCAGGTCCCTTTCTTCCTGGCTGCTCTCAGCCACTCTGTCCCCAGCCTGTAGTGCTGCTTGGGGTTGTTGTGGCCAAAGTGCAGAACCCTGCACTTGGCCTTGTTCAGTCTCATCCCATTGGCCTCTACCCACCCATGCAGCCTGTCCAGGTCCCTCTGCAGAGCTCTCCTACCTTCCAACAGCTCCACACCTGCTCCTATCTTAGTGTCATCTACAAACTTACTGATGCTGGATTCAATGCCTTCATCCAGGTTATCAGTAAAACTATTGAACAGGGTTGGGCCCAGCACTGACCATAAGGGATCACAGTGATCATATTATGATCACAATGGAAGCACCTGTGACATTTCTTTAAGCAGTAGAAGGCTACAATTTATCTGCTCATCATTTTATTTCAGCAGCTTGTGTTATTGGAAGCATTTGGCCCCAAAGCTTTTAGGGGAACCGAGTTGCTGATGAGGTAAGATTACTTCTGAGGATGGACAACAGTTTTCCACACTGCTCAGGTAGTTTTACTACCCTAAGAGAAAAGCATCATTTGAACAGCTCCAAATCCCAATGATTCTCTTAGCTGCAGCAGTTGCTTCTCTCTATTAATGCCCTTTTTACAGGGCACTGAATCAAAACATCCATCAGTGGCAATGAAGACAGTTAGCTGACAACATATTGAATGCATCCACTGCAGCTGTGAGCAAAAGGGAAGAGACTTTGAAATTCTGTGTCTCTCTCCCTTGCATCCAAGCTCACAGAATAGAATCACAGAACCTTTGAACATCTCTGAGACAAATGATTCCCGATTCGATCAGTCTGGTGCTGAACCATGTCCCTCAGCACCACATCTCTGCATCTTTTAAACACCTCCAGGAATGGTGACTCCACCATTGCCCTGGGCAGTCTGTCCCTTTCAGAGCAGAATTTTCTTCTAATATCCAACCTTAACCTCCACTTGTGCAATTTGAGGACATTTCCTCTTGTGCTATCACTTCTTACCAGGGAGAAAAGACTGCCCACACACACACCTTTGCTACAATCTTCTTTCAGGGAGTTGCAGAGAGCCAGAAAATCTCCCCTCAGCCTCCTTGTCAGCAGACTAAACAACCCCAGTTGCCTCAGGTGCTACTGGCAAGATGCAGAAAAGCAGTTCCCAGTGCCTGCAGTGTTTTCAGGTGATCACACAGAAGACATTCATTAGACAGACCACACACAAGGACCATTTGAAGGCACAGCTGATCCTCAGATCACAGAATCAACCAGGTTGGAAGAGACCTCCAACATCATCCAGTCCAACCTAGCACCCAGCCCTGGACAATCAACCAGACCATGGCACTAAGTGCCCCAGCCAGGCTTGGCTGCAACACCTCCAGCAACAGCAACTCCACCACCTCCCTGGGCAGCCCATTCCAATGCCAATCACTCTCTCTGACAACAACTTCCTAACAACATCCAGCCTAGACCTGCCCTGGCACAACTTGAGGCTGTGTCCCCTTTTTCTATTGCTGGTTTCCTGGCAGCAGAGCCCAACCCCACCTGGCTACAACCTCCCTGCAGGTAGTTGTAGACAGCAATGAGCTCTGCCCTGAGCCTCCTCTTCTGCAGGCTGCACACCCCCAGCTCCCTCAGCCTCTCCTCACAGGGCTGTGCTCCAGGACCCTCCCCAGCCTTGCTGCCCTTCTCTGAGCACGTTCCAGTATCTCAACATCTCTCTTGAATTGAGGAGCCCAGAACTGGGCAAAGCACTCAAGGTGTGGCCTGACCAGTGCTGAGTACAGGGGAAGAATAACTTCCCTCATCCTACTGGATGTGCACTTTGGTTCCAACTGCCTGAGCAGATAGTGAGGATGCAACACATGAAGCAAAACACACAACCCAAACAGCCTAAAAGGCTTGAAAAACATTAAGATTATTCACCTATTTACTAAGTACTTGGGAGACAAATATATGGGAGGAAATGAGGCAAAACTAAGTCCATTCTCTCAGAAAGCCAATAGGAATGTGGTGAATTATCTCCCAAGACCAGACAAGTTGGTTTAGAAACAACCTGGAGGCAGTGCCCAGGACTGTAATTGCATCATTACTTTTCCTTTCTGTTTGCTGTTGGTGTTTTGCTTTCCGTGGCAACAGCAAAACACTTGCACATAAGCTTCACCATCAAACATGGTGGGAATGCACAATCCCTTTCCTACACTTCCTCTCAAATCTCTCTGATTCATCTTCTGCTTCTTCATGCTTCCCTGCAGCTGGCTGTGAGCCTACAAAGGCTCCCAGAGTATGGACATGCCTCATGACATCACTCCTTACAGAGCTCAGCATTTCAAACAGCTCTCCTCAACACACACAGACACCCTGCAGGCTCTTCTTGCTTGTCTATTGGTTTCATCCCCTTGGGGCAAGTAGAATCATGGCATCATTACATTTAGAAGAGACCTTTATGGTCAAGTCCAACCATCAACTCAACACCACAACACCCATTAAATCATGGCCCAGAGGGGCATCTCTACATGTTTTTTGAATGCCTTCAGGCACAGTGACTCTACCACCTCCCTGGACAGCCTGTTCCAATGTTTGACCACTCTTACACCAAACAAAATCCTCCTAAACATCATTTATTATCTATCTGAACCACATCTGGGAGCCTGGTGGCTGCTCTTAAGTATTAGCTGAAAAGTCTGCAAAAACTCCAAGTTAAATGAATAGTTGAATCCTGTGGAGGTCCAGGTCACAGCATGACAGATCAAGAAGGCACAAAGGGAACTCACAAAGAGCCTGGTATTAAGTAGAGAAAACTACCTGCTGCCAGAGCAGCTCCTGGCACAAGGGCACAAGACTACACCTGGGAAGCCAGGTTTAGGGATTATAAGCCAAGCTTAGGGATAGTTTAGGCAGTGAATGTTGGAAAAGAACTGATCCTGTACCTACCAAATTCTGGTTTATTATGCATGCCAGAAAAGCCAGTGGCAGCATTCCTCATTAGACCTTCTGCATCCCAGAGATGTGTCACAGGAGCTGGCAGGTGATGCACTGACTTCCTTGACATTCTCCCCTCTACGTTTTGGCAACCAACCATGTAAAACTCCCAGAGCTTGACATATCCTGGCTTTCCAAATGGGAGCTAACAGCTACTGAGACACTGCAGTGCAAAACCAAGAACCATTTCTACAGTCCCAGCAGCACATGCCCTTTGAGCTTTTCCCTCCACTCTCCTTTCCCTCCTTTTATTTAGCTGGAGTTATTTAAGGGACAGATCTCTGTTTAAGCAGCTGCTGCCACGACTAGTTGGCCCAAGCAGCTCTTTTAATTAAATATTTGCTGCTGTGCAACTTTTCTCTCCCCTCCCTGCTACCCTCCTGGACAACATTTGTTCTTGCAAAGATAACAGGTCTGCTGAGCAGCCTTTGCTGAGCAACCTCCTGTGCTCCAAGCCCCTGTAATGATGTGAAGCCTCCGTGGAAATTCATTTTATGACAGGCATCATGACATTTTCTATCAAGGACAACCATCAATAATAAGGGAAAAGAAACAAAACTTGCTGGGATTTAATAATCATTATTAAACTCTGTCATTTGCATAATTAGACTTCAGTAATAACGACTGCATATCTCTTTTAGGGCACAGCAAATTGGCAGAGCACAGCACAAAGTGATTATTATTTGGTCTTGGTATTTTTTTTCTTCTTCTCCTCATTCTCTCCCACCAATAAGTGGAAAGTAGATCAGGTAGATGATACCAAAACACATGCTAAGCAGGTTTGCAGAAAGGATGGGAATGGAGATGAGTATCACAGTGTGAATAAGATAATTCTTGAGAAATATGGATTCCCAGCAGGTTTCCAAGGCATTTCTTTCCCTTAGAATTTCATCCTAGTCAGCAGTCAATGCCTGCACAATGCTTTATGCTATTTCCCAGCCAGGATCAGCAAGGCTTTGGGTTGACTCAACCATATGTCTTAACAGAATTGTTCAGTGTCCCTCCTAGCAAGTAACCCTGGGAATAGCATTAAAGACAACTGAGCTGACCAAATACCAGTAAAGGTTTGACTTGCCTGGGGAAAAGCTCTTTCTTACTGATGCTTCAAAGCAGATGTTGTGTCTGGATTCATCTGTAGCTGACCTAAGCATGACTGAGAAATTCTCACCCATCTCCATACTGAAAACAACAGAGGCAACTTAAGGCTAAAAAAATCTCCTATCCATTACATCATTTGACATTGAAGGTGGGAAAAAAAGGAGAAAAAAAAAGCTTTTTCACCCAAAATGATTCAACAGTGGGCACAGACACTGGTGGTACCTCTCCATGCAGAACAAAGCAAAAGAAAGAGGAGGGTGAAGGGCAAAGTGCTGCAAAGCTGCACAGAGGAGCACAGGACTTGGAGTGAAAAGGATGTGAAGAGAGGAAGGTTTCAGAGAGAAGGAGGGAAAAGGAAATAAAAGGAAAAGGAGGCAGCAAGAGGAGTACCTGAGGAATGCAGACCAAATCCCAACAAGCTTGGTACAGCTACCTGGAGTCTCAAGCAGCTGTTAGATGTAGATGAGTGAGCAGATTCTGGGAGAGGGCCAAACTAGCAGGGAATGCAGATGAGTGAGGGAACGGTGCTGTGCAGGAATAGACAAGGCTGTGGACTGGGGATGACATGAAAGGGGGATTGGGTCTCAAAGCCCTGAGCAGGGAACTGGAGCTCCCCCGGTGATGACAGCGGTCTGCAGGGATGGGAGAGCAAAGCAGCTCACTGAGGCAAAGCACAGCAGCCAACCCTCATTCCACAGAGTGTTTCAAACCTCTGTGCTGAGAGACACACTGGAAATTCATTTCAGAAAGAAGGACTAATGGCACAGAGCAAAGTTTTGGGGTTTTATGCATCAGTGAGATACATGAAGCCAGACAAGACTGTGGAAGCTGCTCAGTTCCATCAGCAAACTGGCACAAGAGGACTCTGTGCTCACGCAAATCTACACCAGAAGATTATCCTTTGAGGTCAGGATGGATGCTCCTGACTGATGTCACCTTCACCAGCAACAAAAATCTGATCTTCTGTTTCTATGGGAAACCTACTAAATTCCACTCATGCACTAGAACTTTTCCCTGCAGCTAGCAGAAGCAACTGGTAAAGAAGAGCTGGAGCAACTTTCCTTTAGCAGCACCAGGAAAAGCAACTAGTAAAGAAGAGCTGGAGCAACTTTTCTTTAGCAGCACCAGGAAAAGCAAGTGGTAAAAGAAGAGCTGGAGCTACTTTCCCTTAGCAGCACCAGGACAAGCAAGTGGTAAAAGAAGAGCTGGAGCTACTTTCCCTTAGCAGCACCAGGACAAGTAAGAGGTAAAAGAAGAGCTAGAGCAACTTTCCTTTACCAGCCCCAGGGAAAGCAACTGGTGAAGAAGTGCTGGAGCTACTTCCCCTTAGCAGCACAAGCAACTGGTAAAGAAGAGCTGCAGCTACTTTCATTCACCAGCACCAGGAAAACCTCTTTTGAGGAGGATTTATTAATAAGGCTTCTATATTTTATAAGCATTATCATATAACTGCAATTCAGATTGGTCCTGAGAGAAACAGAAAGGGGCAGTATCCAATGTCACCCTGCTCTGCTATGTTCAAACTCACCAATAAACTCCAGTTCATCAGCACTCTCCTGGGCAGAAGGCAAGGAAATGCAAAGTGACAACGTGAACAGATCAATCAAATCAGTGGAGGAATCAGAGAGAGTCTGAGAGGCATAATAAAATGCCTTTTATGTTTAGGAGTAGCCAGAAAATGAAGAAAACCAAAGAAGAGCCAAATCTCCAGGTAGACTCTCACCTCTAACAGACTTCACCTGTCAGGCTGGAAGCACTGAACTCAAACCAAGCAAGTTCCTCACTGGGAGGTAATGCCTTTGGCAGCTGCTAATCCAGGCAAACCTTGAATTTCTGTTTCCTACTTTTGCCTGCCATTTCTTTTGTAATAATGTTTCTAATTTTGCAACTTCTGCTTTATTAGAGGGGAAAGTTCTCCTTCTCAACTCATCTAAGGTTTAAATAGGCTCACATGAGCTTATTGAGCATGAGGAACACTGCTCTCACGCCTCAGAGAAATTGGTGTTTTCAACAAATACTTTAAGCCTCTATAATCCAGGACAAGTTTGGGCATCCCAAGCGTTTGGGAGTGGCTCTCACTAGCTGCAAAGTCAGCTCTGGGGCTGCTACCAGCAAGCTGCAGGCCAGGTGAAGCCATCCCAGGAACTGGCTGTTACCTGGAGTCTTGGGTTGTCCCTTTTCGAGGGTGAGGAGCACAGCTAAAGTGGTGCACAGTCCATCTTATCTGGTTTTAGACCCAAGGGACTGCTGTGTAGACAGGATAGGCATTGAAGAACGTGTCCCAGTACTAAGCAGGCTGAGCATAATGCAATGCTGGCTTTAAGGTGCCAGGTTGGCAGCCTATAAAAGAGCTGAAGGTGAAGCATCCATCCTGAAACGCTCATCTCAAACACACACCCTCACTCTGGGTCTAACCAGCACAATTGGAAAGCCTCTCAGCAGCAATTTAGCAATGAATAGTCAGGAGGGTGGCTTTGGGTTTCATTAGAAGGTTGGCACTACATTGGCTTCAAGCTTCACAGAGATCAGGAGATGACATGTAACCTGCAGAGAGAAATGACACCAACTCCATCCCAAAGTCATGCATCCCAGTTTCCCTACAGGCAACAGAGCCTACTGCGGGTGCCTGGATCTCAGTGTGGCCATCAACGCACATATTACCACTCCAACAGGTCTGCCTGTAAGTGTTTCACTAATCCTGAACCACAAAAAGGCTTAAAATATCTGTCAGTCACAGCTGCCTCCCTGCTGGCCTCCCTGCAGCCCTCACAACCTTGCTGGGAGCACTGCTATTGAGCTCGCTGGCGCTGCCAACGTGCTGCAGCAAACGAAACCCCAGCCGTGGAAACAATAGCTATTACAGAGTGTGCACCCAGCAGGAGCTGGGATGAATGTTGGTAATTCCAGCAAGGAACGTGGTTTTTAAAGTGCCTTTAGTCCCATCCTTACTTCTGTAATATTTTGCTGCCTATTAGCTGCACATTAGATGATCTCCAGAGGTCCTTCCCAGCCCATAGCAGGCTGCGATGCTGCGAGTTTAAGCCAGGTAGTGGCAGGACAAGAGGGGGGTGGTTTAAAGATAACAGAAGGAGATTTAGACTAGAGAGAAGGAAGAGATTTTGTACACTGAGGGTGGTGAAACCCAAGTTGCCCACAGAGGTGGAGGATGTCCCCTGCCTGGAAACATTTTGGGTCATGTTGGACGGGGCTCTGAGCAAGCTGCTCTGGCTGCCAGCAGGTCAAGGTAGGCTCTCCTGTGCCTCCAACTCTGCCCTGGTGAGGCTGTACTTGGACTACTGTGTAAAGGTCTGAGTTCTCCAGTTCAAAAAGGACAGGGAACTACTGGACTCAAGAAAGTCCCATGGAGGGCTACAAGGATGAATAGTGGGCTGGACCATCTCTGAGACTGAGACCTGGGGCTGTGTAGCCTGAGAAGAGAATACCAAGAGGAGATGTCAACAGTGTATATATATAGCTAAAGGGTGGAGTCACAAGGATGGGCCCAGAGTCTTTTCACTGGTGGACAGTGCTAGGCCAAGAGCCAGAAGGTACAAACTACAACACAAGAAATTTCACTTGAAATTAAAGAGAAACCTCTTTACTTGGAGGGTGCTGGAGTCCCAGATCAGGCTGTCTGGAGAGGTTGTGGAATCTCCTTCTCTAGAGACTTTCAAAACCCAGCTGGACACAATCCTGGGCCACCTGATTTCTGTGTATCCATGCTAGCAGGTGGGTTGGACTAGACCACTTCCAACTCCTATCATTCTATGTTTCTAGGATGTCCCTGCTCAGTGGAAGTAGAATCATAGAATCAACCAGGTTGGAAGAGACCTCCAAGAGCATCCAGTCAAACCTAGCACCCAGCCCTAGCCAATCAACTAGACCATGGCACTAAGTGCCTCAGCCAGGCTTTTCTTGAACACCTCTAGGGACAGTGACTCCACCACCTCCCTGGGCAGCCCATTCCAATGCCAATCACTCTCTCTGACAACAATCTCCTCCTGTGTACTTCCCCCGGGACAACTTGAGGCTGTGTCCCCTTCTTCTGTTGCTGGTTCCCTGGCAGAAGAGACCAACCCCACCTGGCTACAGACTCCCTTCAGGTAGACAGCAAAAAGGTCACCCCCGAGCCTTCTCTTCTCCAGGCTAAACACCCCCAGCTCCCTCAGCCTCTCCTCATAGGGTTTGTTTTCCAGGTCCCTCACCAGCTTCATTGCCCTTCTCTGGACACATCCCAGCACCTCAACATCTCTCTTGAATTGAGGAGCCCAGAACTGGACACAGCACTCAAGGTGTGGCCTGAGCAGTGTGGAGTACAGGGGCAGAAGAACCTCCCTTGTCCTGCTGGCCACACTGCTCCTGATCCAGTCCAGGATGCCATTGGCTCTGCTGCCCACCTGGGCACACTGCTGCCTCATCTTCAGCCAACTATCCACCAGTACCCCCAGGTCCCTTTCTTCCTGGCTGCTCTCAGCCACTCTGCCCCCAGCCTGTAGCACTGTTTGGGGTTGTTGTGACCAAAGTGCAGAACCCTGCACTCAGCCTTGTTCAATCTCATCCCATTGGCCTCTGCCCACCCATCCAGCCTGCCTAGGCCAAGTAGGTGGAACAGAGCACCTTTCAAAGGTCCCTTTCAACACAAACCAAGCTATGATGATTTTACTGAGGTACAAACTTTTAGAGTATAACGTCAAGCTAAGCGCAAACTCCTACAGCATAAAGCCAAGCCGTGTGGGTGGACTCAAGTAAACATTTGTAGTGATTATATGCCCAGGAGATTTCATAACATGATAGAATTAACAAGCAGCTCAGTAAATTATATATCAACCCATCTGCAATTGCTCCATCTCCAGCAAAGAGCTCTGCTTCCTCTACAGCCACTCTGACACGACACAGCGTGCAGTGCAAACCTGCCAGCCTCTTATTGTTCATTCATATTCATTACCAGCTTAGCTCAGAAGGCTTCCTTGCAAAGAATTAAAGTGTCCTGCCCTTTCTTTCAAAAAGAAAACACAATCCTAGTGAAAAGAGGCAATTTTCTCTGAATTTGATTTCCTGAAACATGTCAAATGGCACAGGTTGCCCAAAGAGGAGGTAGATGCCCCAGTCTCTGGAAATTTAAAGGTCAGGTTGGGTGGGGCTCTGAGCAGCCTGATCTAGTTGATGTTCCTGCTCATTGCAGGGGTTTTGGATTAGATGACCTTTAAAGGTCTTTTCCAACACAAACTCTTGTATGTGTGATGGTTTGGGTGTTCTCTGCCTCCCCATGCTTTGTAAAATCACCCAGCCTAGACTTAGCAGCTCTGGCAACTGAATAAGGCTTTGCATTTACAGCTTAGCACAAGACACAAGCAGGTATTGACAATATAGACAGAAACAGACAAGTTAAAAAGGGAATACAGAAACACAACAGCCCCCAAAGAAACCTGAGTCCCCAGGAGGGTCTCCCAACCACCCTTCCACCTTCCTCTCACCCCTCTACCTTACCCAAGACTTTGCCTTATGCTCAAGGTAGCTTGGAGGGTTAGCCAGGGGAGTTAGGAAGCAAATGGCTTAGTCAGACAGTAGGTTAGAGAGAGAAGTTCAGCACACAAGACCCAGAGAGCAACTCTTATCTGTATTTATGTTCTTGTTCTTATCCATCTCAGCAAGCCTATGAGTGCAGTAGCTATCACCATTGTTCCCTTTTCACAGCCTGTAACCTAGTTCTTCTCACCAGAACATTCTAGCCAGGCTCAAACCAGCACAGTATGATCCTCACACCTGGTGATTTGCACTAGAAACCGTTTCCACTTTTCCTTCTCTACAGAGCAACCGTTCAAAGGGACTGGCTGGAGACGAAGGTGGTAAGTCCTAATTCCAAATGGGTGGCTGAAAACATTGGAATGCTGGATGGATCAGCTAAGCAGGGAGATGCAGCCTGCCTGCTGAGAGCAGCAGCGTGCCCAGCCAGCGGGAGCAAGGTTCTTGCTGGAGACATATGTTACTAAAGCGGTCGGGCTGGCGCAAAGCTCATTAAGTGCCCTGACAATCACTCTGATAAAGCAGAAGCCAAAAGCTACTGCTCCTCCTGGTGAAAACTTAAAGGAACACGAATGGCATCAAAGCTTTCCAAGAAAGAAAAATGCAGATTCTTTTCAAGATCTCTTTATAGATTGCTTCGGGGACACCACAGTCAGCAGGCAAAGATATTACAAGCAATCGGCTCGATGAGGTATTTGTGCACGGCAATAACATTGCCAAAGCAGCTGCTGGATTTCGGCTCTGGGGTGAGTGCCCTTTAGTGTTTGCTGAAGTGGTTTCCTATGAACCCCACACCATTTGTCAGGCCACTACCTGAAAAGTGTAGCACACTTAAAGAACTCACAGATTCATCACCAGCCAATGCAGTTTTCACTAAAAAAGAACAGGAGATGAGAAGGTGTTCAAGAAAAGACTGAATGAGGCACTTAGTGCCATGGTCTGGTTGACTGGATAGGGCTGGGTGATAGGTTGCACTGGATGAGCTTAGAGGTCTCTTCCAACCTGCTTGATTCTATGATGTGAAGTTCTTCACAGAGAGAGTGATTGGCATTGGAATGGGCTGCCCAGGGAGGTGGTGGAGTCACCATCCCTGGAGGTGCTGAAGCAAAGCCTGGATGAGGCACTTAGTGCCATGGTCTGGTTGATTGGCTAGGGCTGGGTGCTAGGTTGGACTGGATGATCTTGGAGGTCTCTTCCAACCTGGTTGATTCTATGAAAGAAGCTGATGCCTGAACATCAGTTCCAAGCAGACTATTTACTACCTTACTCCAGGCAGGAGATGTTGTCCCATTGCAACCTCCCTCTGGGTGAGCTGAGCTGGAACTGCATCAAGAACAGAATCGCCCTCATCTCTTGTGTGTTGTTTTTCTTCTACTAAATGACTAATGCATGCTGTGCAGCCTCCAATATCACAGCCATCTGCCAAAAGGTGTACAAACCATCTAGATGGTAGCAGAGTCCATTAATATGTATTAAAAGTCACATTACAGTTGACACAAGCCATTTCTGTCCATGAATATGAAAAATATGACTATTATATTTAAAATTTCCAACTAATCATGCACCACTGATTTTTCTCACTCTGAGTTCGTCATTTCAGCCTTTAAATGTTTCATGGCAGCCTCAGCAGACCAAAAATTTGGATGGCTGTAATGCTGAGACAGGCCATTATGGTAACAACAAGCAAAAGGAAACAAATAGGAAAGAGAAAAAAAGGGGGGGGGGAGGGAAGGGGAAAAGGAGGGGAAGAAAAGAAAGAAGGGGGGAAAGGGAAGGAGGAGAAGAAGAAAGAGGGGGGCAAAGGGAAGGAGAAGAAAGAGGGGGCAAAGGGAAGGAGGAGAAGAAAGAGTGGGCAAAGGGAAGGAGGAGAAGGAAAGAAAGAGGGGGCAAAGGGAAGGAGGAGAAGAAAATAAAGAGGGGAGCAAAGAGAAGAATTAAAAAAGAGGGGGCAAAGGGAAGGAGAAGAAGAAAAGAAAGAGGGGGCAAAGGGAAGGAGGAGAAGAAAATAAAGAGGGGAGCAAAGAGAAGAAGAAGAAGAAAAAAGAGGAGGCAAAGGGAAGGAGAAGAAGAAAAGAAAGAGGGGGCAAAGGGAAGGAGAAGAAGAAAAGAAAGAGGGGGCAAAGGGAAGGAGGAGAAGAAAATAAAGAGGGGAGCAAAGGAGAAGGAGGAATGGAAAAGAAAGAGGAGGCAAAGGGAAGGAGAAGAAGAAAAGAAAGAGGGGGCAAAGGGAAGGAGAAGAAGAAAAGAAAGAGGGGCCAAAGGGAAGGAGGAGAAGAAAAGAAAGAGGGGGCAAAGGGAAGGAGGAGAAGAAAAGAAAGAGGGGAGCAAAGAGAAGAAGAAAAAAAGAGGGGGCAAAGGGAAGGAGAAGAAGAAAAGAAAGAGGGGGCAAAAGGAAGGAGGAGAAGAAAGGAAAGAGGGGGCAAAGAGAAGGAGGAGAAGAAAAGAAAGAAGAGGGAAAAGGGAAAAAAGAAAGACCAGAAGAAAAGCGAGAGTAAATCTGCAATTCCTTCTGTATCAAAACAATAAAAGCCCTAATTCAGAAGGAAGCAGGTGCACATCGTTTCTTTGTTTCATATGGTAATGGTCATACTGGGGTATAACATAAATCTGTCCAAAAGGGCACCAATGCCCAGCAGACAGAGCAGCTTTGACAGATGATGTGCGCAAAACAGACAGACCAGAGGTGACTTTAACGCGAGCCTCTGTCCGTCACAAGGCCAGTCCTGGCCAAAACTGTCTGTCAGGTCTGATGCAGTTCACCAGCACAGGCTTTGCTTTCTGCAGAGTGCAGGAAACACTCCTTCATTTGCATTTCACTCCTAGTTTTAGGGCTTTTACTCAGCAGAGCTTATTTAAAACCTTGAGACTCAACAACCTGGAACCTCTAAAGCCCAGAGCAGGAAAACAAGCTGCAGAAACACTTCCCTCCAGGACACCCAATCCTGCAGGCATTTGACATGATTAAGACCAAGATTTCAAGGGGGGGGGGGGTTGATATTCTGCTCATATTAATACCATAAGCAATTTGTGTGGCCAATGTCTCAGGGTAATTTGAAAATCCCAGGGTGGGTTTTTAGTTCTCTTTCTTTGGTCTCTGTGTGTGCTCCCCAAGCACTTGAGGAAGCAGATCTCCTTACCAAAGCATTTATTAAACTTGCAGAGCTGTCTTTTTTTTCTTCCCATCCCTGAGTTACTTTGTGTGAATGTTAATCACAGTCATTATACAGTTTATTGTCTGGTAAATGCTCACCTGTATTCCCACACACACCCCACCAAGGGGAAAAAAAAAGTAATATTAAAACAAACCTGGAGAGAAAATGAACAACACAAACCCCAAACTGAAACCCCATTGATAAAGAATTAGTTCTAGAGCTTCAGATGCCTTTCCCAACTTGGCCTTAGTCTTCCTTACTGAACTACTCCAATGCCTTCTTCAAAGAGTTGCCTTCAAAAGCAACACTGAGGAGGAAAAAAACCATCACAGCAAGAGGATGAGGAGTTTGGCTGGGTATAATAGCTCAAGTCTTTATGTACTCTTTGAGCACGTTTGCAGGTTTCTGGAGCTCTCCACTGCATCAAACTTCCACACATAGGCATATATGCATGAAAGCTGTACCTTGAGTACTGGGTTCAGTTTGGGGCCCCTCACTACAAAAAGGACATTGGGGTACTGGGGTGGGTCCAGAGAAGGGCAAAGCAGCTGGTGAAAGGTCTGGAGAAGAGATGTGGTGGGGCTGTTCATCTTGGAGGAAAGGAGGCTGAGGGAAGACCTTCTCACGCTCCACAAATGCCTGAAAGGATGTTGAAGCCAAGAGGGTGTTGGTCTCTTCTCCCTAGTTACAAGTGATAGGATGAGAAGAAATGGCCTCAAGTTGTGCCAGGGGATAGGGAGCTATCAGAAAGAACTTCTTCACTGAAAGGATTCTCAAAGACTGGAAGAGGCTCCCTTGGGAAGCAGTTTTATCCCCATCCCTGAAGGTGCTTAAAAGACGCAGGCTTGTGGCACTGAGGGACAAGGTTTAGCACCAGACCTGCAGAGGTAGAAGGTGGTTGGACTCAATGCTCTTAAAGGTCTTTCCCAACCAAAACAATTCTGTGAATGTATTAGGTATACAGGCATGAACATGTTGTAACCAGCAACAGAAGAGGACACAGTCTCAAGTTGTGCTGGGGAAGGTCTAGGCTGGATGTTGTTAGGAAGTTGTTGCCAGAGAGAGTGATTGGCATTGGAATGGGCTGCCCAGGGAGGTGGTGGAGTCGCTGTGCCTGGAGGTGTTCAAGCAAAGCTTGGATGAGGCACTTAGTGCCATGGTCTAGTGGATTGGATAGGGCTGGGTGATAGAGTGGGCTAGATGATTTTGGAGGTCTCTTCCAACCTGCTTGATTCTATGAAAAAGAGACCAAAGTGGACAGCAACAATTTCCTTCACTTTCACTTGTACTCACCAGAAAGATTTGATTTCAGCTGCCAAGAGCAGTGAGGCAAGAACTTTCCTGTTCCTTGCTACTGAGCCTCCACCCTCTCTCAATCAGCACCTCTTCTAAGGTAAGATGACAACACCCAAGCCAAGGAAAGTCAGTCTATTTAAGCTAGAGGAGCTACCATAAGCAACTCTCCTGATGCACAGGTCATAGCATGCTCAAATGGGAAACAGCTCTTGCATCAATGACTCCTTCTCCATTGCAAGCCCTCTCTAAAGGAATATTTCCTTAACAAAAAAGGGATGTGCAGGAGAGTTTCTACTTTGTCCAAGTTTACTGCAACTCTTCCAGTCCTCTCTGTGATTAGCAATGCTCTCTGCAGCATGAGCAGAGGTCTTCTGAACTGCTTGTTCTCATAAAAGAGTATTTCTCTCATCTCCATGGGCTGTCAGAACAGAACCAAGTGCATGGCAGTGAAAATCATAACCCTCTAAAACAAAAACATAAAGCAAAAAGACACAGAAATGAAGAGGGAACTTCCCTCAGAGTAATTCTGTATTGATTTGACATACAGCAACCCTCTGTATGCAATGCTGAGCTCTGAAGCATTTAAATCATTCTCTGTGTTATCCCACCCTATGCGTGCTGGCAGAGCCCCAGGCTGGCTGCAGCTCCCCACACACCTCCTCAGCCACAGCCAGCAAGCACTGGAATACAAATCTGAGCGACTCCTCTTCAAAACCCACCGAGGAAGAGACTGCCACGTTTTAATTGTGCACAGAAACAGTCTGAAACTGCTCTCCATTCCAGCATCTCAAACGCAGGAGAGATAAGCAGCTCCATTTCAAAGCATTCTTTGTTTCTCTCCTTTTCCTAACGTTGGCTGTGATAAATCTGTCTCCTGTTTTGATTATCTCAACCAGATCTTCTAGGGAGGACCTGCTTCCTGGTTTAGAGATGCTTCAAAAGCCAATCATCTGCATTAAGTAAATGATACAAGTAATTAAAAAGATACTATTAATCTAATTACCATTTAAATCTTCTTCTTCCTATTAGATATCCAAACCCCAGTCTCTTATGCTATACTAGGCATGGAAGATTTCCAGCATGTAAGCCCCATGTAAGCCCTTGGCAAATTAAAGATAAGAAAGCCACATCTGTCTTTGTCTGCTGTTCACGTGGTTGCACGTCTCTAAGTTTGGAATAAATCAGCTTGGGCCACAGTCACTCTCACTGCTGCAGCAGGAGCAACCTGCTGCTCAGAGGCTTGACACTTCAAGGCTCTCTTTAGCTTCTCATTAACCTGGGTGTGAGGAACCTGTCCTGTTCAATATCTTTATTGATGATCTGGGTGAGGGGACTGAGTCCAGCATCAGTAAGTTTGCAGATGACACCAAGCTAGGAGCAGCTGTGGAGCTGTTGGAAGGTAGGAGAGCTCTGCAGAGGGACCTGGACAGGCTGGATGGGTGGGCAGAGGCCAATGGGATGAGACTGAACAAGGCCAAGTGCAGGGTTCTGCACATTGGCCACAACAACCCCAAGCAGCACTACAGGCTGGGGACTGAGTGGCTGGAAAACAGCCAGGAGGAAAGGGACCTGGGGGTACTGGTAGAGAGTAGGCTGAAGATGAGCCAGCAGTGTGCCCAGGTGGCCAAGAGAGCCAATGGCATCCTGGCCTGGCTCAGGAGCAGTGTGGCCAGTAGGACAAGGGAGGTTCTTCTGCCCCTGTGCTCAGCACTGCTCAGGCCACACCTTGAGTGCTGTGTCTAGTTCTGGGCTCCTCAATTCAAGAGAGATGCTGAGGTGCTGGAAGGTGTCCAGAGAAGGGTGACAGAGCTGGTGAGGGGCCTGGAACACAAACCCTATGAGGAGAGGCTTGGAAGGGATCTCTGGACATCATCTGGTTCAGCTTCCCTGCTAAAGCAGGGTCACCCACAGTGAATTGTCCAGGATTGCAATGTCCAAGTGGGTTTGGAATCTCCCCAGAGAAGAAGATTCCACAAACTCTGGAGCAGGCTGCCCAGAGGACATTGGCATCCTCACAGCAAAGTTTTCCCTTGTGTTCAGATGGAAACTCCAGGGTACCAGTTTGTGCCCATTTCTCCTTGTCCTGTCACTAGGTACCACCAAAAAGAATCTGGCCCCATCCTTTTGCACCCCAACCTTTAGTTATTGTTGAGCATTGAGCAGATCCCTCCCTTGGTTCTGCTCTTCTCCAGGCTAAACAGCCCCAGCTGTCTCAGCCTTTCTTCCTCACAGAGATGCTCTAAGCCCCTCAGCATCTTTTCAGCCTTCAGCAGTTCCCTGTGGCAATATTATGTGGGTTATGGTATTTGACAATGATATTTGGTTATCGTGGTGGTATTTTGGTGTTAGCTGGAAGGATTTGGTTATGATTAGCTTCTAAGTAGGGCTGTGACACAAAAATGACTTCATATGCAGATTATGTGCATTTTTGTGGGGCATTCCACAGGCTAAGGCATTCAGGTGCAATGTTTATGTAAAATACCTGGATTTCAGGCAGCAAGAAGCCAACGTTTTCAGCACACTGACTTGGAAACAAGCAAGGAACAGAATCAAATCTGTAGGGAAGGATTTAGGATTGGAGGTTGGAAGGATAAAGGGCTAAGATAAAAAGGGCTGAAAAGGTGAAAGGGAGCATGGAAACAGCTTTAAGAAAGGCCTGGAACACAAACCCTATGAGGAGAGGCTGAGGGAGCTGGGGGTGTGCAGCCTGCAGAAGAGGAGGCTCAGGGCAGAGCTCATTGCTGTCTACAACTACCTGAAGGGAGGCTATAGCCAGGTGGGGTTGGGCTCTTCTGCCAGGCAATCAGCAATAGAACAAGGGGGCACAGTCTCAAGTTGTGCTGGGGGAGGTCTAGGCTCGATGTTGTTAGGAAGTTGTTGTCAGAGAGAGTGATTGGCATTGGAATGGGCTGCCCAAGGAGGTGGTGGAGTCACTGTGCCTGGAGGTGTTGAAGCAAAGCCTGTGTGAGGCACTTAGTGCCATGGTCTAGTTGATTGGCTAGGGCTGGGTGCTAGGTTGGACTGGATGATGTTGGAGGTCTCTTCCAACCTGGTTGATTGTACAATTGATTCTATCCCTCTCACCATAGCTACTGCTGTTACATTAGCAACACAACATCCTTTCCACTCCCTGGCTATGGGAAATCCTGGCACACTAAGGCTGGCCCAGCGCTGCTTTTCTCTCCACCTAACCTCACCATTCTTCTCTGTATCACACATTTGACACATCCTGAAAAAAAAAGCAGTTCTCAAGGACTGCTCCAGCTTTAGGGAGAGGGTAGCCCAAAGCCAAGAGCCCAGCAGAAGTCAGACAAAGTTCATGATGCACATGATCAGCCATCCATCATGGCACACTATGACATGTCACACAGCCAGGAGCTGCTGAGGAATGAAAAAGGCCAGAAGCAACACTCAGATGACCTCTACACTCATAAATTGAACCACCACAAGTAGAGAGCTGAGAGAAGCCTTTGACTTACAGCATATTAAAGGCTTGCTGAACCCAGAGCAATAAGAAATAATGAATATTTAACTTCCAGATCATATTAAAAAACCTATTAATGTTTTATTTTGTCATCTATAATGAAACTAGAAATTAGCCTAGTGATTCCTATCGAGATATACACACACAGAGACAGAGGGCACTGGCAACATGGCTGGACCCAAACAAAGGCTCTCCATGGTTAAGACAAGCAGGAGCAAGCAGCTGAGGTCCCTGACAGCCTGCCCTTGGTCTCTGCCAGCTCCATACACAAACAAGAGCTCCTCCTGCACCCAATGAAATGTTTATGAGAGCAGGACACGAGCTCAGAAAAACAATAATGTGGATGACAAATCTCAAACCTGATCCTGTAATTACAGACTTTTGCTTGCCCAAATAGTTGCAGTGGTTTTAATTAAGGAGATGGTTTAGGACTAGAGGTAGAAATTCAGCCTTTACATCTGATCTTACCGAATCTTTTTGTGTCCAGCCATGTTGGACCTTCCCCTTCTTCCATTTTCTAGACACCTCATACCAGAAGTTTCTCAAGATGGGGCCTGTGTGCAGTGAGAATCCTCTCTGGATTTCCCATGAGTTGCACATGTCTGTGCAAACATGGCCTCAAAGTGCTACTTAAGCTTTATTTTGAGGTGGATACATTCCAAATTTGCCAAGAAATCCAAGCTTTTAATTGTAAGCAAAAGGATGCTTCAGTCAGCCTTGTACCAGTTCATAATTGCTACATGGAGGCTTACCAAAACTGTGATCCTGTGAAAAATCATAGAATCAAAAAGGCTGGAAGAGACCTCCAAGATCATCCAGGCCAACCTAGCACCCATCCCTAGCCAATCAACCAGACCATGGCACTAAGTGCCTCAGCCAGGCTTGGCTTCAACACCTCCAGGGATGGCAACTCACCTCCCTGGGCAGCCCATTCCAATGCCAATCACTCTCTCTGACAACAACTTCCTAACAACATCCAGCCTAGACCTCCCCCAGCACAACTTGAGGCTTTGTCCCCTTCTTCTGTTGTCGCTTGCCTGGCAGAAGAAACCAACCCCACCTGGCTACAGCCTCCCTTCAGGTAGCTGTAGGCAGCAATGTGGTCACCCCTGAGCCTCCTCTTCTCAGGGGTGAGGGGTGAATTCAAGTGCACAAAAGCCAAATGACATGAGAATGTATCCAGACTATTCAGCAAGGTGAAAGGACTGGAATTCAATCACTTTGTAAGAGCTGAGTGGAGGAACACCATCTGCTCCTGCCCATGCCATGGTCACACATCGATGCCTCACTCAGTGCAACCTTCCACCTCCATGGCACAACTCCTCATGAACTTCTCTGAGTTCACCTGGTCAAAGGCAAGCAAAGATCTTCACAATTTCTTACTCCTCTGGTGCTTTTCCTTTTGGCATTCCATCAGGAGTCAGGCAAAAGCCTGCCTTGTCCCTGGAGAAGGAAGCTGACTCGGTGGAGATGCTGGGCAGTGTGGCTAAGCAAGCCTGGGGCACATGTCTGAATTTCAGATTACAACCATTTCACTAACTTGGGTTCAGCTAATAAAGGCTTTTCCTGCAGCACAATTCCCAGCTAGACTTCAATCATTTATTACACGACAGGACCTACAAGTGCAGATCTACTTTGCATAGACTATTACTTATCAAGAGCATTTAGTACTAAGACCCTCTGGAGAGAGCATTATGAAAGATTATGGACTAATTTGACCAAGGGCTTCCCTGGAGAATAGGATAATAGAATCATAGACTGGTTTGGGTTGGAACAGACTGTTAAAGGTCATTTAATCCAACCCCCCCTGCAGTCATCAGGGATATCCCCAGCTACATTAGACTGTTCAAAGCTTCATCAAGCCTGCCCCTGAATATTTCCAGGATGGAGTCTTCACCACCTCCCTGGGCAACCTGCTTGGATGTTTCACCACTCTGACAGCAAAGAACTTCTTCCTAGTGTCCAATCTACATCTGCCCTTCTCTAGCTCAAATCCTTTGGACTTTATCCTACTGCTGTATGCCTTTGTAAACAGCTCCTCTCCAGCTTTCGTGCAGGCTCCCTTCAGGTACTAAGAGGTCTCCCTGGAGCCTTCTCTTCTCCAGGCTGAACAACTCCAACCAGTGCTTCAGTGCAAAAAAACCCATGACTGCTGTTAGAGTAACCTTTCAGCACTTAAAGAGGCTGATTAGAAACATGGAGCTTCTTTTTACTTCAGCAGTGGTGACAGTTCAAACAAAAAGAGGGAGATTCAGACTAGAGAAAAGGAAGGGTGGCAATACCCTGGCCCAGGCTGCCCAGAGAGGTGGTAGAAGCCCAACCCCTGAACCACTCTGGGTCAAGTTTGAGCTCAAATCAACCTCATGAAGTTCAACAAGACCAGAGAGAGTCCTGCATCTGGGTCAAGGTTATCCCAAGCACCAATATAGGCTGGGCAGGGACTGACTGGAGAGCAGCCCTGAGGAGAGGGAGTTGTGGGTGCTGAGGGACAAGAAGCTCAACATGAGCCAGCAGTGTGCACTTGCAGCCTAGAGAGCAACAAAAGCCTGGGCTGCAGCAAGACAACTGTGGGCAGCAGGTCAAGGGAAGTGATCCTCCCCCTCTGCTCCACATTGCTGAGACCCCACCTGGAGTACTGCATCCAGTTCTGGAGCTCCTGGTACAAGAGGCCTATGGATGTGCTGGAAGGTGTCCAGAGAAGCGCCACGAGGATGAGCAGAGGGCTGGAGCTGTTCTGCTATGAGAACAGACTGAGGGAGTTGGAGCTGTTCAGTCTGGAGAGGAGGTGACCCTCTTGTGGCCTTCCAGTATCTGAAGGGGGCTACAAGAAAGCTGGGGAGGAACTCTTTAGGCTGTCAGGCAATGACAGGAGTGGGGAGAATGGAACAAAGCTAGAAATGAGTAGATTCAGAATGGATGTTAGGAAGACCCTTTAGGGATGGGGCCTCAACCACCTCCCTGGGCAACCCATTCCAGGCTCTCACCACTCTCATGCTCAACAACTTCCTCCTCAAGTCCAGTCTCAGTCTCCCCACCTCCAGCTTTGCTCCATTCCCCCCAAGTCCTGGCACTCCCTGAGAGCCTAAAAAGTCTCTCCCCAGCTTTTCTGTAGACCTCCTTCAGATCCTGGAAGGCCACAAGAAGGTCACCTGGGAGCCTCCTCTGCTCCAGCCTGCACAGCCCCAACTCTTTCAGTCTGTGCTCACAGCAGAGCTGCTGCAGCCCTCTGAGCATCCTCCTGGCCCTGCTCTGGACACTCTCCAGCATCTCCACATCCCTCTTGTAATAGGGGCTCCAGAACTGGATGCAGTACTCCAGGTGGGGTCTGACCAGAGCAGAGTAGAGAGGGAGAATCAGCTCCTCAACTGCACACACTGCAAATGCCCAGGGCTGGCTCATGTTGAGCTTCACATACACCAGCAGGAATATTTCTTCTAAACCTGGTCCAATGCCATATTTTATTGCTGTAACACCTTTAATTCATCACCTATCAGTAATTCAGTATTTCATGATTATTACATAGCCTTCAGCATAATCAATTCCATACCCCAACTTACACAGGACAATGATTATGCTGCTTAATCTTCCCTTATGGTGTCTGCAGTGCATCTGTGGTTTGCAATGGATTTTCAGTGAGCTAATTTGTTTCTGTTGCCATGTTTCTGGGCCCCTCAATTCAAGAGATGTTGAGGTGCTGGAAGGTGTCCAGAGGTCAACAAGGCTGATGAAAGGCCTGGAGCACAAACTCTATGAAGAGAGAGTTTGAAGGAGCTGGGGGTGTGCAGCCTGAAGAAGAGGAGGCTCAGGGGTGACCTCATTGCTGTTTACAACTACCTGAAGGGAGTCTGTAGCCAGGTGGGGTTGGTCTCTTCTGCCAGACAACCAGCAACAGAACAAGGGGACACAGTCTCAAGCTGTGCTGGGGGGAAGTGTAGGCTGGATGTTAGGAGGAAGTTCCTGGCAGAGAGAGTGATTTGCATTGGAATGGGCTGCCCAGGGAGGTGGTGGAGTTGCTGTCCCTGGAGGTGTTGAAGCCAAGCCTGGCTGAGGCACCTAGTGCCATGGTCTGGTTGATTGGCCAGGGCTGGGTGCTAGGTTGGACTGGATGAGCTTGGAGGTCTCTTCCAACCTGCTTGATTCTATGATTCTAGTATGGACTTTTATTCTAAGTAAGAAACAATGTGTCTCATTGCCTCTACAATTGGGATGTTTATTTCCTTTCCATCTTCTCATGCTTTTCCTCCACACTTAATGCCTACAAGGCAGAGCAAGTTGCAAACACCAAGTTTCTCAGTGTAAGCTAAATTAAGTCCCGTGTCCAATTTGATAACAAATCACTGGAATCTAAGTATCCACAGTGGGCAAATGCTGCATGGTTGCAATTACATACCTAAAAATCACAACATGATAATCTTAACTGATGCTTCAGCACAGGTTTTTTTAGACCATCCTACACACAGAATGTCTCTGATACAGCTGTATGGGATTGTTCTCTTTGGCCTGAGGCTAGAAATTAAAGGCCAATCTTTCAAACTACTTCTTCCCATTAGAAATGGTTCTACTGGGAAAACTGAACACTTTGCTTTCTCATTTGAAGATGCTGGCATTCAAGCCATGAAGCTAATAAATATGTCTTGGATTCATTTACTTTCTGGGAATAGAACCTTGGTTTGTACTGCAACACACAGCAGCCCTGAATTACTCATGACTTGGGGAAATTTAGTTGCTAAACTTCAAAAGGACTCTTTCACAGCAAGAATCATGAAACAATCATGTTGAGGTACTGGAACTTGTCCAGAGGGCAATGAAGCTGGTGAGGGGCCTGGAGCACAGCCCTGTGAGGAAAGGCTGAGGGAGCTGGGGGGGTGCAGCCTGCAGAAGAGGAGGCTCAGGGCAGACCTGACTGCTGTCTATGACTACATGAGGAGAGGCTGTAGCCAGGTGGGGTTGGTCTCCTCTGCCAGACAACCAGCAACAGAACAAGGAGACACAGTCTCAAGTTGTGCTGGGGGGAGGTCTAGGTTGGATGTTAGGAGGAAGTTGTTGGCAGAGAGGGTGATTGGCATTGGAATGGGCTGCCCAGGGAGGTGGTGGAGTTGCTGTCCCTGGAGGTGTTCAAGCAAAGCCTGGATAAGGCACTTAGTGCCATGGTCTGGTTGATTGGACTGAGCTGGGTGCTAGGTTGGACTGGATGATCTTGGAGGTGTCTTCCAACCTGGTTGATTCTCTGATTCTCTGATTTAATGGCACAAAAACATTCCCATTAATATAAAGAATTTAAACATGCCAGGATGGAGCATTTTGGAGGTAGTTTTATCCTCCTGTATCTTGTCACCCAAACAGAAAGATGCCAGCAGACATCTTACGCAGGCAGGAAAACTGGATGTCTCACTAAGCCACAGTTCCACTATGAGAACCAGCAAAACTGGCTATTTTCCAGAATCATTAAACTGAAACTTAATTACAGAATTCAGGTTTATCTGTGTCATCCAATGTCACAATACTTCAAGGCAGATGATGAGGGGAGAAGGTAAGATAAATCAGTAATCACCAACTACTGGGTTTAGCGTCACAGGAGCAGCTGCATTATTCATCACCACTTGTGCAATGACAGATCCAAAATAATTAGTATTACTCATGTTAAGTTATGCAATTCCCTTGCTTAAAAAGAGGAGCTGCAAGGAAATGCAAACTAATTCTAAGCCACTCATGTGCTCTGTTGGTGCAAAGCCACCTTGGACTGACACTAACCTCCAGTACCATCCTGAAGCCTGTGGTAGATGGAATGCTACAGCAGATAAAGGCTCCAGCTTTGAAGAAGCAGTAAGACCAAACCACATTAACACCATATAGAGACCAAAAAAAGGCAGCTGTCAAAACTGGAAATTATTTAAAAATTCAGGAGTGTATCTTACAGCTCTGTCAAACCTTTGACCTTACCTTGAAAACAAAGCAAACCCAACCAATCAACCAAAAATACCCAAGCAACAAAGCAGAATGTCTTCCTTCTTTGAGAGTTAAACCACACTAACTGCACTACCTCAGAATAATTCAGCACCATCAGTGTCTCTTTTACCTCTGAAGACATTCAGTGTACACACATGGCCATGAATTAATACATGCATTCAACCCAGCAGAGCAGCACTGGAATGCAGGAGTCCTGCATCCCTCCAGGGGAACCTCAGGGCAGCACTGGAATGCAGGAGTCCTGCATCCCTCCAGGGGAACCTCAGGGCAGCACTGGGATGCAGGAGTCCTGCATCCCTCTAGGGGAACCTCAGGGCAGCACTGGGATGCAGGAGTCCTGCATCCCTCTAGGGGAACCTCAGGGCAGCACTGGGAAGGCAGGAGTCCTGAATCCCTCCAGGGGAACCTCAGGGCACCACTGGGATGCAGGAGTCCTGCATCTCTCCAGGGGAACCTCAGGGCAGCACTGGGATGCAGGAGTCCTGCATCCCTCCAGGGGAACCTCAGGGCACCACCGGAATGCAGGAGTCCTGCATCCCTCCAGGGAAACCTCACAGCAGGCAAAACCTCACTAAACCCTTCAGTTATGAGGCAGAATCATTGAATCACAGACTGGTTTGGGTAGGAAGGGACCTTTAAAGTTCATCTAGTCCAACCCCCCTGCAGTGAACAGGAACACCTACAACTAGACTGCTGACAGATCCAAACCATGTAACCTGGAATGCTTCCAGGTGGGACATGCTCCTGATCCAGCACTACCACATTCAGACCTCAAAACACCTACAACTACAGTAGACTGCTCACAGCCCCAAACAACCTAGCCTGGAATGCTTCCAGGAATGGGACATGCTCCTGATCCAGCACTAACACATTCAGACCTCAAAACACCTACAAGTAGACTGCTCACAGCCCAAAACAACCTAACCTGGAATGCTTCCAGGAATGGGACATGCTCCTGATCCAGCATTGCCACATTCAGACCTCAGAGCAAGGAGGTCAGCCTCACCTTTTCACAAAGGCTGAGAAGGGGAGACAAAGGCAGAAAACCAATACAGGGCTGGGAGGTTTATCCAGAAGGCAAATTGGGAAAGGCTTAAGATGGGTCTGAGAGGGCTGCAAACTGCAGCACACAGGAGACAGAAATTCACATCAAGAGCAAAGAAAAAGAGCAAGATAATGACAATAAAACTAAGAACAAACAACAATTGTACACACATATTTATATATTTCTGGAGGTTTGGTTTCACCTTACAGAATATACTTTGTGTTCCAGCTAATTTCCCTTCAGCTGCCTTATAGATGAACATTTACTCACACCTTACCAGCAAGAGAATTCTGTTACACCTCCAGCTACAAGCCCTGAAGCGTTATTGGATGAGTTTAGCTGGAGAAAGCATTTACCTGAGGCACAAATCACTCTGCCTGTACTTTGTAAAGGAAAACATGGGTTTACCATTGCAAAACACACACCTGTGGAACACACACAGACATGCTCCACATAAAGGCCTGCATTTCAGGGTGGAGACAGAGAAGATAAGAGACAGAAGGAATAGATAGCTAAAATTAGAATGGATTCTGTGATTAGCAGATAGAATATTCCTTTGCTTTCCCAAGGGCAAATAAGGCCATTGGGCAAACTCTGTGAAGTAAATCACAACAGCTCTCCTATGCAATCACCCTTAACAGCAGATAAAAAGGAATCATAGAATCATAGAATCAACCAGGTTGGAAGAGACCTCCAAGATCATCCAGTCCAACCTAGCACCCAGCCCTAGCCAGTCTATATCTAAAGGGGCCCTACAGGAAGGACTATTGACAAGGTCTTGTCATGACAGGATGAGGAGGAATAGGTTTAAACTGGCAGAGGGGAGATTCATCACAGTAAGAGTGGTGAGACACTGACACAGGTTGCTCAGGGAGGTTGTGGATGCTTCCTTTCTGGAGGTGTTCAAGGTCAGGTTAGATGAGACCTTCAGCGACCTCTTCTAGTGAGAGGTGTCCCTGCCTATGGTGGAGGAATGGGAACTGGATGATCTTTGAGGTCCCTTCCAACCTAAACCATTCTATGATTAGTTTCCATACAATTCATCTCTATTGGCACTCATGACAACATGTATCATACTCATCCACAACCATTTTATCCAAGACACCCTCTTATCACCACTCAAATATGTGCTGGGATGAACTCAAGGATTCAGATCAGAAATGCACCTTCTAGAGAAAATCTGGAGTCAGCAATCAACTGGCAAAACACAGATTCTGCTCTCACTAAGAGAAGGGAAATCCTAAATGGAATGATTCCAGAACAGGTTATTTCATATGAGTTTTAACAAGCAAAAACAACCCTGATCACCCAAGAGTAAATTCCAATGTCTCAGCTTTGTGCCAGCTCAATATCTGTCACTTCAACTCTCTCCTGATGGCATGCTGAAGTAGAAAAGGATATCAGGCATGGCTGTGCCCCAGGTAGTCACTGCTTGCAAGGAAATAGCAGTGAGAGATGGAAAAAAAAATGCAGGATTTACTGAGAGAGAGAAGGAAAAAAAAGAAAAACAAAACTAAATAATGCCCCAAAACCTCCAGGCTAAGAGAAATTCAGAAACACTGACTTCATAAAAAACCCATCTTACACCAACCATGTGCTTCAAGCAGGGCTCTGTGACAGCAAAGAGAGCACAGGAAGATGGAGAGATAAACAGAGACACAAAATGTTAATGGCAGTCCATGCATCAACAGGTCACAAACACTTCACCAAAGCCATCTCATATATCACTGTGATGCCCAAAGCCTGCTTCACACTCCATAAACAGCACAGTGGGGCAAGACAACAGTATTTCACACAGCCACCTGCCTGCCGACCCCAGCCCTTAACCAACCATTTCACACCCAACGCCTGCTTTAGGTCAGCTCTTTAGCAACTAAGATATTTCAGACCTTCTTGAGGGTAGCCTCTGTGCTCCTCCTCACTGTTCAGGCAGGTTGAAGGTGCCTCTGTTGGACTCCATTCCTCTTCTAGGTCGATGTCTCTTCCCTTTCTCCTGCCTCAGCAGGACAATGAGCTGCTGCTGCTCTGCAACTCTGAAGAGCTCCTACCAGAACTCCTGAGTGTTTCAGAGAGCTTAACCTGAACTGCTCTGCAGATGCAGTGAATGGCCATTTGAGTAGTGACTCATCCTTTCTCAGAGCCTTTTAAGGAACTCAGCTGGCACATTTTAAAGGCATATTTCTTAAGACTTAGTTTTGCAATCTGCAGGGTGATGCATCCCAGAGCTGGAAATATGGATCATATGGCAGCAGAGCTACATTTGTCAAGGGGAAGGCATTTAGCACTATATTCTCCTATATGTGGCACTTGAAAAGCCTGATCTTAAAATATCTGGATTTGTCCTTCTGCCCTTTATTCAATGAGCTCTGTTCAAAGAAGTCAGCTGAACTTGGCCAAGGAAGATTTTTCAATTCCACTTTCCATTATAGCTGAGGAAATTGCATCTTAAATATTTCAAAATGCATTCCCAAACTCAGCTCATTTCTGACTTTGATTGTCCCAGCAAGGTGGAGCTTTTACAATGCTTTGCTTTGTATTTCCAAAGATTCATAGAATCAATCAAGCTGGAAGAGACCTCCAAAATCATAGAATCAAGCAGGTTGGAACACACCTCCAAGCTCAGCCAGTCCAACCTAGCACCCAGCCCTTGCCAGTCAACCAGACCATGGCACTAAGTGCCTCAGCCAGGCTTTGCTTCAACACCCTCTGGGGACAGCGACTCCACCACCTCCCTGGGCAGCCCATTCCAATGCCAATCACTCTCTCTGACAACAACTTCCTAACAACATCCAGCCTACAATTCCCCCCAGCACAGCTTGAGACTGTGTCCCCTTGTTCTGTTGCTGGTTGCCTGAGAGAAGAGCCCAACCCCCACCCTGCAGGTAGCTGTAGACAGCAATGAGCTCTGCCCTGAGCCTCCTCTTCTGCAGGCTGCACACCCCCAGCTCCCTCAGCCTCTCTTCACAGGGCTGTGCTCCAGGCCCCTCACCAGCTTCGTTGCCCTTCTCTGGACACCTTCCAGCACCTCAACATCTCTCTTGAATGGAGGAGCCCAGAACTGGACACAGCACTCAAGGTGTGCCCTGACCAGTGTGGAGTACAGGGGCAGAAGAACCTCCCTTGTCCTACTGGCCACACTGTTCCTCATTCAGGCCAGGATGCCACTGGCTCTGCTGCCCACCTGGGCCTCATGTTCTTCTAATATCTCCCAGCACTCCCAGCTCCCTCTCTGCCTGGCTGCTCTCAGCCACTCTGGCCCCAGCCTGTAGTGCTGCTTGGGGTTGTTGTGGCCAAAGTGCAGAACCCTGTACTTGGCCTTGTTCAATCTCATCCCATTGGCCTCTGCCCACCCATGCAGCCTGGCCAGGTCCCTCTGCAGGGCTCTCCTACCTTCCAACAGATCAACACCTGCTCCTAATTTGGTGATCTGCAAACTTCATCCTAGCACCTACAATGCACTCACTGTCTAGGAGGGTTTCTAGGAGGCTCCATGTAACTAAGCTAACTCCATTGGTACCTAAAACTACCTGAATATGATCACTTCCCACAAGTATGTACTAGGCTATGATGGCTCCTAGCAGAGTTTCTCTAAGACCAATAAGAAAAGACCTCCTGCAGTTCATTTTCTACACTGAATATGCCCAGGCTACAGATCTTTGTTTCAAAGACCCTCAGGTCCCTTTCGGGGAGATCTCAAGATGCACCTGAAGATCCTCAACCCATCCATGAGATGTGAGAACTCTTCTTTTTAATTGCCTTTTCAATCAGTGGATCAGTTTGGATGATTCTAAGCTCTCTTGTGATGCCAGCATGCACCTGCTCTTGATACGTCATCAGGCTGCTCTCTCTGCAACTGCCTGTGGAGATAATGCCTGGAGGTATTTTTAGCCCTCATCTCAGAGAGGCAATGGTTTGCAGATGGGTGAAAGATGCAGACTTAAAGATAGGAAAAACAAAACCCAAACAACTGAGTCAGAAAAATATCACAGCTTCCTAAAACCCAAGGATTTTATCAATGGAAATAGGGGGAGGAAAGGAGCTTTGGTCTCACTTCTCAGTCTCAAACGGGGAAGTGATGTTCTCTAGTGCATCCTGAGCACTAGCTTGGACAGCTTAGCAGGGCACTGCCCAGCCACCTGCATTAAAACAGTCAAAAATCACATTTCATAATCATTTATCCAGCTACATTATGGTGGGACTACTTCTTAATGAAATTAAATATGATACCTAGCCCTGGAAGTCTGGAGAGATTCATATGGGTTGTCTGGGGAGGTGGTTTGGGCCCCATCTTGATGACATTGATGAGGGGATGGACAGACAGACAGTCTGCTCAGCAAGTTTGCTGATGACATCAAACTGGGAGGCTTGGCTGGTACAGCTGCAGGCTGTGCTGCCATCCAGCAAGGCCTGGCCAGAGCTGGGCACAGGGGAACCAAGTGATGCTCAACAAGGACAAGTGCAGTGTCCTGCATCTGGGAAGGAATAATAAACTGCACCAGTACAGGCTGGGAGGTGACTGCTGGAGAGCAGCCCTGTGGAGAGGGACCTGGGAGTGCTGATGGAGAACATCCATAGCACAGCAATGTGGTGGCCAAGGTGGCCAATGGTATCTTGGGGTATTAAGAAGAGTGTCCAGCAGATCAAGGGAGGTTCTCCTCCACCTCTACTCTGCCCTACTGAGACCTCATCTTGAGTACTGCACTCAGGTTTGGGCTCCCCAGTTGAAGAGGGACAGGGAGCTGCTGGAGAGAGTCCAGCAGAAGGCTACAAGGATGATGAAGGAACTGGAGCACTGCCTGATGAGGAGAGGCTGAGGGACCTGGGGCTGTTTAGCCTGGAGAAGAGAAGACTGAGAGGGGATTTAATAAATGTCTATAAACATCTAAGGGCTGGGGGTCAGGAGGGGGGGGACAGGCTCTGCTCACTGCTCCCTGGGATAGGACAAGGAGCCATGGATGTAAGCTGCAGCACAGGAGGTTCCAGCTCAACACAAGGGGGAACTTCTTCACTGTAAGGGCCACAGAGCACTGGAACAGGTTCCCCTGAGAGGCTGTGGAGTCTCCTTCTCTGGAGCCTTTCCAGGCCTGTCTGGATATGTTCCTCTATGATCTATGCTAGATTGTGTGGTCCTGATCTGGCAGAGGAGTTGGACTGGATGATCTCCTTGGGTACCTTCCAACCTCTAACATCCTGTGAGCCTCTGATCTTTGGAGATAGTCAAAGTCAGGCTCAACAGGGCAAGCTGATCTAGTTGAGGATGCCCCTGCTGACCTTCCAACTAGCAGTCCCTTCCAACCTGGATGATTCTATGAACAATGATGCAGGGATGAACACCTTATTAATCCACAAAGAGCAGGGTGCCAAGCTCTGTTTTGGGTGCCAGGGCTCACTACCTGACAGTATAGCACAAGATATTTATATCTTTCTATATACAATACACATCTATGACCTGTAAGAGTCACTCTACTGATCAAGAAGCTGAATCAATGGCATGAATTAGATCTTTGATGACTGAGCAGCTCTGTTCTTTGCAAGGCTCCCAGTCTACAATAAAACAACCTCTCCCCCTTTTGTGCATACACAGGGAAAATCCTGAGTAAATCCAATTCCTCAGTCCTTTCATCTAAAATATTATTCTCTGCTTCTTACTCTTTTCACAGAAACAGGATCCTTTCTTTTTGTGGATGTATTTCTTATCAAGTGGTGGTGCCTCGTGGCAGCAAATTAGCCTCCCAGTAGCAGCAGCAGCTGGGCTATTGCTGTCGACTGCTGTGGGATCCAGTGGGCACTTTGCCACCAAACACAGCATTAAATGACAGGTCACTTGCTTTGCAAGAGTGAGGATGACTTTGAACAGAAAACGGAGCAAAGAGAAACTGAAGCTCAGGCAAATCCTGATACCAAGCAACTTTTACTCACTGGTTTTTTAATGCTTACTACAAGAAGGAAAAATAAAGTCTCAGGTCTGGATGTTGCCAGCAAACCACAGGGAGTCCAAAGGCTACAGCTCACGATGGGAACTCCAAAAACTATGTCAAAAGCATTAGCAGCTCAGAGGGAGAGGGATGGCTCTGTTTGTATGTGAGCCCATTTGCTAAAGAGAGCCTTTCATAATGAGTGGCATCAAGAGCTGGCCTCACTTTTTCTTGGCTACAAAGCAAACCACAAGCAAAGCTTTGCAACTGTGTTCTTAATATTGTTCATTCAGTGCTTCCATCAGTGCCTTGATGGCACCAACCTACTGCATCCTTCAATACAGACACTGCTGCCCAAACCCCTGTTTTTAAGAACCCAAATGCTTCACTTAGAATCATAGAATCAACACCCCCAGCTCCCTGAGCCTCTCTGACAATGTCAGGGCAAAGTTGTTACCTATTCAATGGGTTCTAGGCTGCAGTTTCAGTGTTGTACTGAAAAATACTCAAGCATCCCAAGTCCCATCTCTGTAGCAGCTGCTAGTTCTCCTCCAGCTACCCACAACAGCCTTCAGCAAGCCCTCAGCAGCTCATAGTTCCTGCCTCCAGTTCCTTTCCAACTTCTTCCCAATAGCCTTCAGCTCTCCTCCAGCTCCTCCCAAAGAAGTTTCATTATCTCCCATCAATAGGACTCACAGACTTCATCAGGTTGGAAGGAACCCTTTGAAGGTCATCTAGTCCACCCCCCCTGCACTCAGCAGGGACACCTCTAACTAGATCAGGCAGCCCAGGGCCACATGGAGTCTGGTACTGACTTGCCCCAACCACAGCCCTGGGCAAGCTGTTTTGGTATCTCATGCTCTCATTGTCACAGAATCATAGAATCAACCAGGTTGGAAGAGACCTCAAAGATCATCCTGTAAACTGAAGTTGCTTAATGAAAACAACCACCCTACAGGGGCACAGCAGCTCAACAGATGATCAAAACAACCTTTCAGCATCATTAATCTGCAGGATTTCATGATACTGCCCTCAGAAGAATTAGGAAAAATAAGAATTTCTCTACTGTAGGCCTGAAGCATCCTCCAAAAAGCCTGTCCCTCCCCCAAAAACTAGTTTGCCCAGAACCACTGAGCAACAACAAAGCCCTACTCAAATTGCAAGCTAAGTCATTAGCCAGAAAGCAGTCAGTGGAAAGCACTTCTTGCCCAACGCAAGGAGGTTTCATGGCTGTCACGTCTGGAGCCTGCCATTTGATCATTAATTCTCAAATGAGGGATTATGAGTGCAGACAGTGTCCCTTTGTCTTCCAGCATGGCACACTGAGGATGCAACCTCGAGTGCCTTATTAGTGGGTGTCCTCCTCACCCCTTGCTTGGAGACAGAACTTCTGGTGTGACGACAGCAACCAGGCAGTGACCTGCAGCCAACGCAGGCTGTGGCGTAACCACCTAACAACCAAGTGTTTACTTGGCAGCAGCCTCTTCCAACCTCCCAGGACATGCAAAACTCTGCTGAAGCAGCAGCAGCATCCCTGCACCCTCACACCTCAGGCCTTTCCAACAGCCCTTCTTACGAGGAGAGACTGAGGGAGCTGGGGATCTGCAGCTTGGAGAAGAGAAGACTGAGAGGTGACCTCATCAATGTTACAAATATACCAGGGGAGTTGGAGCCAGGCCCTGCTGGGTGATGCCTGATGATAGGACAAGGTGCAATGGGTGGAAGTTACAGAGTCACAGTCACATAGGTTGGAAAAGACCTCTGAGATGATCAAGTCTAACCTATCACCTAACACCTTCTGTTTAACTAAACTCTGGCACTGACTCATCCAGTCCCCTTTTAAACATCTCCAGGGTCTCAAGTTGTGCCAGAGGAGGTCTAGGCTGGATGTTAGGAGGAAGATTATAGAACCATAGAATCAACCAGGTTGGAAGAGACCTCCAACATCATCCAGTCCAACCTAGCACCCAGCCCTATCCAGTCAACCAAACCATGGCACTAAGTGCCTCAGCCAGCCTTTGCTTGAACACCTCCAGGGATGGTAACTCCACCACCTCCCTAGGCAGCCCATTCCAATGCCAATCACTCTCTCTGCCAACAACTTCCTCCTAACATCCAGCCTAGACCTCCCCTGGCACAACTTGAGACTGTGTCCCCTTGTTCTGTTGCTGCTTGCCTGGGAGAAGAGACTAAACTCACCTGGCTACAACCTCCCTCCAGGTAGTTGAGGCATAGGAAGCTTCATGTAAAGATTTTTCATTGAGATTGACAGAGCACTGGAACAGGCTACCCAGAGGGGTAGTGGAGTCTCCCTCTCTGGAGACACTAAAAACCCACCTAGATGCATCCCTGTGTGATCTGGCATAGGTGATCCTGCTGTGGCAGGGGGGTTGGACTGGGTGGTCTTGTAACGATGCAACAAGGGGTAATGGGTTTAAACTGAGGGAGGGAAGATTTATAGTAGATGTTATAAAGAAGTTCTTGACAGTGAGGGTGGTGAGACACTGGCACAGGTTGCCCAGGGAGGTTGTGGATGCTCCCTCCCTGGAGCTGTTCAAGGCCAGGTTGAATGAGGCCCTGAGCAACCTGTTCTAAGCGGAAGGTGCCACTGCCTAGGCCAGGGGCTTGGAATTGGATGATCTTTGAAGTCCCTTCCAACCTAAACCCTTCTTTGATCTTTCGAGGTCCCTTCCAGCCCCTGACATACTGTGATTCTGTAATTCTTCTATGTTTATCAAAGCTCCAAACCCTCATCTGACCCAGAAACCTACTGAGCAACTGTCAGGTGCCCGCACACTATGCAGCAAAAGCAGCCCTGTGGACAGAGTGTGCCTATTAAAGTCTGAAAGAGCAATAACAGTATCCCACTACTTGAATTTAATGAGGCAACATCACTTAGGGCTGACTCTTTACTAAATGTATATAAGGAAATAATTCCCTTGTAATGAACTCATGCAGCAACTGCCTTTGCCCTTTCTGCATGCTAATGATAATAAATTCCATCCAAATTATTTCAGGCATTAAGTAGCTGCTGTAGTGCACTTACACCCTTAGCCCTGTTGGAAAGGGCAACTAAAGGGAAAGAAAGTGCAGCAGGCCACTTAGCACTAACTCTTTTCCCCTCTATTGCTATATTCAGCCACCATCAGATGGTTTGATTTCTTTTTTGGCAAGATATAAAAATGCTAAGCCTGGCAGGGAAATGTTTAGAAGAAAATGACTTTTTCCAAAGGCGGTAGTGAGGAAATATGCAAAGTGAGGTATCTCCAAGATCTAACTGCCTGCTCAGTAATCCTGCTTCTGCACAGCCCAGGAAAGCCCTGCAGAGAGAGCTTAACAGGTTAGAGGGATGGGCAGAGGCCAATGAGATGAGATTTAAGAAGGCCGAGTGCAGGGTTTTGAACTTTGGCCATAATGACCCAAAGCAGTGCTACAGGCTGGGGACTGAGTGGCTGAGAGCAGTCAGAAAGAAAGGGACCTGGGGGTGCTGGTAGAGAGTAGGCTGAAGATGAGCCAGCAGCATGCCCAGGTGGCCAAGAGAGCCAGTGGCATCCTGGCCTGGCTCAGGAGCAGTGTGGCCAGTAGGAAAAGGGAGGTTATTCTTTGCCTGTGCTCAACACTGGTCAGGCCACACCTTGAGGTCTGTGTCCAGTTCTGGGCTCCTCAATTCAAGAGAGATGTTGAGGTGCTGGGATGTGTCCAGGGAAGGGCAATGAAGCTATGTTTCAGCTTCCACCCATTGCCCCTTGTCCTGTTATCAAACATCACCCAGCACAGCCTGGCTCCAGCCTCCTGGCACTCACCTTTACATATTGATAACCACTGATGAGGACACCTCTCAGTCTCCTCTTCTCCAAGAAGCACAGCCCCAACTCCCTCAGTCTTTCCTCATAAGAGAGATGTTCCATTCCCTTCATCATCTTTGTGGCTCTGCACTGGACTCTCTCAAGCAATTCTATGTCCCTCTTGAACTGGGGGTCTGGAACTGGACACAGTACTCCAGATGTGGCCTCACCAAGGCAGGGCAAAGCACTGCTGCCAGCTCGTGGCAGGATGGATGCCCTGTGGCCTGCTTGTTCTTCTCTGCAAACATGTCAGCTGAGCTAATCCAGTCAAGGATGGATCAGGGTGACAGAACCAGTTTTCAGACTGTCAGAAAATAAAGCAGTTGCTTATCACTTGAAGACTGAGTTAGTGTTGCCTCCAGAGAAAAATAGTGGTGCTACAGAAACATTTGGTTCACAAATCACAGCTCTTTCTGCAGTCACTTTTCAATGTCTTCCTAGCTACAACAAACTGCATTCAGAGGAAAATGGCATACCAATTTCTAATCTGATCTTCTTCACAGTTTTTATTATGACCATTTTCTATCTTATTTCATAGATTCTTAGACTCATAAAAGGTTTGGGTTGGAAGGGAACAGGATGCAGTTCTAAACCCCTGGAAGACAGAGATACCTTCCAGTAGCTATAGCTAATAGATCTATTTTGTTAATACTTCAGTATTTTCCCTGATAGGGATAAATTAACATTGATTTTTAGGTATGCTTGTTCTATTCTTCACCTGTCTTCCTTTGCCTTTGCCCTTGCACATGAGGTGTGTTGTTTCTGTGAACTGGCCTCAAGACTCTTCCAAAACAAATGTCAGTAGTAAATTGATTCTTTAATCTTCCTTATGCCACAGGATGCAAATCATAGAATCAACCAGGTTGGAAGAGACTTCCAAGATCATCCAATCCAACCTAGCACCCAGCCCTAGGCAGTCAACTAGACCATGGCACTAAGTGCCTCATCCAGGCTTTGCTTGAGCACCTCCATAGACAGCGACTCCACCACCTCCCTGGGCAGCCCATTCCAATGCCAATCACTCTCTCTGACAACAACTTCCTAACAACATCCAGCCTATACCTCCCCTGGCACAACTTAAGACTGTGTCCCCTTGTTCTATTGCTGGTTGTCTGGGAGAAGAGCCCAACCCTACCTGGCTACAGCTTCCCTTCAGGTAGTGGTAGGCAGCAATGAGGTCCCTCCTGAGCCTCCTCTTCTCCAGGCTGCACACCCCCAGCTCCCTCAGCCTCTCCTCACAGGGCTGTGCTCCAGGCCCCTCACCAGCTTCATCACCCTTCTCTGGACACCTTCCAGCACCTCACCATCTCTCTTGAATTGAGGAGCCCAGAACTGGACACAGCACTCAAGGTGTGCCTTGTCCAGTGCTGAGTACAGGGGAAGAAGAACCTCCCTTGTCCTGCTGCCCACACTGCTCCTGAGCCAGGCCAGGATGCCATTGGCTCTCTTGGCTACCTGGGCACACTGCTGGACACGACATTTGATTACCTCCTTTTTTGTTGCCATTAACTCTTACATTTTCAATCATCTCCCATTCTCTTGCATGCACTTATGCTATTCTGCCAAAGAATGAATGCAGAAAAGGAATTCAATAGCTCAGTCACTTCCATAATATGAATTTGTTTTTCATTTCATGGAGGGCACTGTGTTGTTTTGTGGTTTTAAATCATTGCTTTTATTCCCAAGTACAGAACTGTAGGCACCCTGTTATGAAACCTGCCTCAGCAATACCTAACTGGAAAGTGGCCCTGAAGAAAAAGTCTCTTCCAACCCAAAGCAGTCTGTGATTCTAATGCCTCATCCCTCCAGTCCTACTGCTGTCGGACCAAAGATGCTCCATCTCAGTGTAACCACCCACCACTTGGGCAAGGTTACTGGAGCAGGACATTCCCACAGCACTCCTGACAGAGCAAGAATAACAGAATCACAAAAACATGCAGGTTGGCAAAGCCCCTCAGGAGCACCAAGTCCTACCTAGGACCCTACTTTACAGGATTCACCTCAAACCATAGCCCTAAGGACCACATCCAAACCACCCTTAAACACATCCAGAGTGAGTGACTTCAGCACCTCTCTGGGCAGCTCATTTCAGTGCCTGACCACTCTCTCAGTGAAAAACTTTTTCCTGATGTCCAATCTAAACCTCCCCAGCTTGAGCTTGAGGCCATTCCCCCTTGTTCTATCTCCAATTCCCTGTGAGCAGAGCCCAGCAGCAGCTTCTCCACAACATTATTCCTTTCAGGTAGCTGTAGACAGCAATGAGATCTCTCCTCAGCCTCCTCTTCCTCATGCTATCCCCAGCTCCCTCAGTTGCTCCTCATAAGATTTATTCCCCAGGCCCTTCCTCAGCTTCACTGCCCTCATCTGGACCCTGTCCAGCACCTCCACATCTCTCCTGTATTGCAGTGCTCAAAACCCAATACTCAAGGTGTGGCCTCACCAAAGCCAAGTATAAGGGGACAATCTCCTCCCTACCCCTGCTGGCCACAGAATCAGACACTAGGACTGCAAAAAGGTGATGAGAACACATCTGGAAAGGAAATGCAACAAGGAAATATAACCTCAGCCACTGTCCAATTATGAAAACAACACTAATGCTGCATGGTTAACATGCTTCTGGTGAGTAATACAATGATATGAATCTTCAAGTCCTCCAATTCAACTAATGAAGTGATAATTAAGCTGTAAGAAATACTTGTTATAAATCTTAATGAGCTTTTCTAACCCTTCATTAGTTGAATTAACTGATTAATCAAGAAAATAAAGATGGTCATTTACTAAAGAACCTTTACTAGAGTCCCTTGCCTGCAAAATAAGGGTTTAAAGGATAAAGGGAAACATTGGTGCATTATTTAAGAGGGAAAGAGCAGCCAATCACGAGCCATAACACAAAAATTTGGCACAGACAATGCCTTTTTTCTTCTTGTGTCTTCACAAGATGTGAAGTGCAACTGCAATCAGCTGCATTTCAGTGTAGAGTCACCAGATTCTCAACAGAATTCATTTTACCTTGGAACTAAGCTGGGCAGAGAGTGAGGCTGCATGGGTAAGGTACAGCTAAGTTATTGCAGATTAAATTTATCCTGAAATATTCCAGGTATTAGTTCTCTTTACTCTAGGAGTAATTACTTTTTAGTGCTCTCAGGGAATGGCTGAGGTCCTAGAGGCTGAGAGATGGTCAAACAAAGCAGCTAGCTTTAGATATAGGAAAAAAAGCAATGTGGATTCAACACCCTCAAAGACACAGGGACAAATGATTAAGCAATGAAATTATAAGCACCCAGAGGAATATAAAGTGAGAAGAAACTGCCATAATGTATTTGTGAGGAATTAATCATCTCAAACCAATCTTCTGGGTTGTTGTTTTGGGTTCCCCTCCCCCCCTTTTCTTTCCTTTGTTAATCAGGATAATTAGGCTATCATAAAGAGGAATTAGCTGTGATACACTTCTAACAGCAAAACACACTCCTCTATCACGGTGAGGTAGAGTTAATAACTTCCTATTTTAAAGTAGGGAATGGAACATCTGTAGTACAAGGAGAGCCTGAGGGAGCTGGGGCTCTGCTGCTTGGAGAAGGGGAGACTGAGAGGTGACCTCATGGTTATCAATATATGCAGAGTGAGTGCCAGGAGGCTGGAGCCAGGCTCTGCTGGGTGATGCCCAATGACAGGACAAGGGGCAACAGGTGGAAGTTGAAGTATAGGAAGTTCCATGGAAACATGAGGATTTTTTTGCCTGTGAGGGTGGCAGAGCCCTGGAACAGGCTGCCATGGGGAGTTGTGGAGTCTCCCTCTCTGGAGATATTCAAAACCCACCTGGATGTGTTCCTGCTCTGTGAGAGGGGTTGGACTGGATGAGCTTTGGAAGTCCCTTCCAGCCCCTGACACTCTGTGATTCTATGACTAACAATTAATTGACTCACAGAACAGTTTTCAGCTGTCCATTTGCACTGTGTTCCCTCAGTCTGCATCTCCACAGGCCTTTGCCCTTGTTCCCATATGTTCGTGCATGACTTAGGTCACATTAAGCACAGAACACCTGCAAGCACTCTGGAGGACTGCACTAGCATACCAAACTACCTCAGTATATTGGAGGAGGGGAGGGAAATCAATCAGAAATCATAAAGATAATTTAATTTAAAAGATATGCAAAATCCTACCTATTTTGGAAGTACTCAAGTGCAAACTTCAAAAGGATGCTTTATTGGGCAGCCAGAAATAGAATGAGGAGGTTAGAAAGGATAAAAGCTAACCATGAGTCAGCAACTGGAGTCTGCAGCCAGAGAGACAAGTGGTGTTTGGGGAAATATTAACAGATGTTAACCACAGGACACAGGAGGTAATTATTCATAGGAGATTCAGAAAGCACAACCTAGAAAGGAAGATATTTTGTTCACTCTGTAAAGAGAGAGGACCAAAAAAGCCTGAAAGAATAGACATAGCAGCAAGATGCTGATACATAACAGGTTTTAATGAAGTAAACTCCAATCAGTTGCACTTCATGAGCACCAGGAGTGACTGCCTTAATTCACAGGAAGGAGAATTGAGGGCAGATGTTATGAAAAGCTTTTTCAGGATATGTAGATAGGTAATCATTTTAATATGTTCTCTCCAAGAAGGCTGCTGGGACCTATCCATGGAAGCTTCTAAAAAGACCTTGATGAAACATCTCTCCTGGAGGCAGGCTATGTAGGGTGGTTCATTGGGCTGAACCTGTGGTCCCTTAAGATCTCCTGCCAGATTTGCACTCTAACACTTTTAGTGTCAAATAAAAACCCCCAAGAAATAACACCTTATAGAAACATTATCTCCTCTGAAATAAAATGAGGATAAAAGAATCATTTAATTTGGCACAAGTGACTACTGCTGCTGCCCAGAACAGCACAGATTCATAGAATGGTTTAGGTTGGAAAGGACCTTAAAGGCAGGGACACCTTCCATTAGATCAGATCACTCAGGGTTTCATCCAACCTGACTAAAGGCAGGGACACCTTCCATTAGATCAGATCACTCAGGGTTTCATCCAACCTGACTAAAGGCAGGGACACCTTCCATTAGATCAGATCACTCAGGGTTTCATCCAACCTGACTAAAGGCAGGGACACCTTCCATTAGATTAGATCACTCAGGGTTTCATCCAACCTGACTAAAGGCAGGGACACCTTCCATTAGATCAGATCACTCAGGGTTTCATCCAACCTGACTTTGAACACTTCCAGTGTGGGGGCCTTCATGACTTCCCTGGGCAACCTGTCCCAGGGTCTTACCACCCTCATTGTCCACCATTTATTCCTAATATCCAGTCTAAATCTACCCTCTTCAACCTTCAATCCATCCCTTCCCATCTTATCCCTACCCTTGTAAAAAGTCCCTTTCCAGTCTTACCCCTTCATGTACTGGAAGGCCACTATAAGGTGTTCCTGGAGCCTTCTTTTCTCCAGGCTGAACTGCCCCAACTCTCTCAGCCTGTCCCATAGGGGACTTTCTTTAATGATTCATATTCCAGACTTAAAAGTCAGATCAATTATGTACAATTAGCTATTCCTACTTGAGAGTGTGCAAAGATTCTGTCCTCAGAGCCACCTCTTTAGCCCAGTTTTACCTTTTCTGAAGAAACACAATAAAAATCAAACTTAAAAATGATAAAAACCCTCACAAACTAAACTACCTTAGAATTACAGAATCACAACAGCAGAACAAGGGGACACAGTCTCAAGTTGTGCCAGGGCAGGTATAGATTGGATGTTAGGAGGAAGTTGTTGGCAGAGAAAGTGATTGGCATTGAAATGGGCTGCCCAGGGAGGTGGTGGAGTTGCCGTGTTCAAGCAAAGCTTGGATGAGACACTTAGTGCCATGGTCTAGTTGATTGGCCAGGACTGGGCAATAGGATGATCTTGGAGGTCTCTTCCAACCTGGTTGATTCTATGATTCAGGCTGGAAGAGACTCTTAAGATCATCAAGCTCAATTGTTAAGCCAGCACTGCCATGTCACCACTAAACCATGTCCTTCAGCATCACATTGACACAGCTTGCAAACACCTTGTTTTGCTTCTGTTTAACACTCCTGTATACACTGGTTCCTTCTCATGCTCTACTCTATATTACCTTCAGGAAAAAGCCACTCCAGAGGAAAAGGGAGGCATTAACACACTCCCTTCATTGTGATGGTTTGTATCACACTGCCTTACTTCTGCTCCTTAATTTACTCTGCAGTTGGTAGTTCCACACAACACTTTGCACAAAAGCCTCAGCATCAAGCCAGAATTTTCTCTTTCAATTTACTGAAGTAATACATGAGCTTGGCTGATGCTGAATTCATTTTAACTCCCCATTTTTCTGTGATTTTATTAACTCATTTATATAAGCTTTGATTATTGTTTCTTCCCAATCTGTTTCCCCCGTACCTACATTCACGCAGCAATGCAGCAGATACGTCTGAAATAACAGCAGTGACAAACGTAGCATTATGCACAATTACAGCCAGTAGCACTCAAAATCAGCCACAGTTAGTAACAAATGACAATATTATCTGAAAGCAATGCCAGCTGAAAACTGATTTTACATGGCATATTAAAGACTTGATGGCCTAGGAGATGGGTAATAGAATAAAGAGCCTTTCATCGCAAGGTCATCAATTCAAATCCAAGTCAGACTGATAGCAACTGAAAGCCATTTGATGAGAGCTCTAATGACCCTAATGGTACTAAGAAGTTCAGAATAGCCTCAGAATTTAGGGGTTTTTCCCCACCTCTGACAGCAGTCAATACAGAAATTGTGGAGAGTGTGGAAGAGGAGATCCCATTCAGCAGCCAGAGTTCCCTTGTTACGAGCTGCCTGCCTCAGGCTGTCACTATTTTAGCAGCTTCCTAAAGGGTCTCTGTTTCTTCTGTTCCCAAATTCAACAATCCCAGTGCTGATGTGTCTTTCATTGCTTAGAAGGTTGAAAAGCAGACCTGGGCTTGCAGATCCCTCAGTGACCACTTCACATAGAATCAAGCAGGTTGGAAGAGACCTCCAAGATCATCCAGTCCAACCTATCACTCAGCCCTAGCCAATCAACCAGACCATGGCACTAAGTGCCTCAGCCAGTCCTGAATACTTCCAGGGATGGTGACTCCACTACCTCCCTGGACAGCCCATTCCAATGCCAATCATTCTCTCTGACAACAACTTCCTAACAACATCCAGCCTAGACCTCCCCTGGCACAACTTGAGACTGTGTCCCCTTCTTCTGTTGCTGCTTGCCTGGCAGAAGAGCCCAACCCCACCTGGCTACAGCCTCCCTGCAGGCAGCTGTAGCCAGCAATGAGCTTTGCCCTGAGCCTCCTCTTCTGCAGGCTGCACACCCCCAGCTCCCTCAGCCTCTCCTCACAGGGCTGTGCTTCAGGCCCCTCACCAGCCTTGCTGCCCTTCTCCAAACACCTTCCAGCACCTCAACAGCTCTCTTGAATTGAGAAGCCCAGAACTGGGCACAGTACATGATACATAGGCAACACTCTTGTCATTCCTCTGAGCCATAACAGTTTGGAACATTAACACATCACCTTCATTTCATAGCTTGATATTTTTTTTCCTGGTGTGTATGAAATGATACCAAGTTCTGGGAAAGAGAAGAATCCCTGTGCCAGGGAGAGTAGCCATTCAGCTAGCCTCACATTAGCCAACAAAGAAAGCAAACCACACTGCATGGCTTGACAAGCAAACTGAAATTCATCTCAAATACACCCCCTGGTATAATTTCCTCTGGTCCAGTATAATGCCTACAACATTTACTGTTGGTTAAGGTATCACCTCTCATATGAAGAAAGGCTGTGAAAGTTAGGGTTGTTCAGACTGGAGGAGAGAAGCTCCAAGGTGATCTTCTTAGGGTGTCTCAGTACTGAAAGAAGCCTGAGAGGGGGAAAGCTTTGTAATAGTGTCTTTTGACAGAACAAAAAGGGATGGTTTTAAACTAAAAGAAGACCTAGGCTAGCTACAAAGAAAACATTTTGTGCAATGAGGCTGGTGAGATACTGGCCCAGATTGCCCAGAGAGGTGGTAGAAGCTCCATCTCTGGAATCATTCCAGCTCAGGTTGCTTGGGGGTCCGAGCAACCTGCTCTAGTTGCAGATGATCCTGCTGAATTCAGGGGGGGTTGAACTAAATGACTTTTAAAGGTCCTTTCCAAACTAGATCAGTCCAAGACTCCATTAGGCTGTGCACACTTCTGAACCCCCAGCAGCCCCCGATATTCAAGCCCCTGGTACTGCTGTGTGCCCTGCAGCACTGTGTTGGCAACTTGATTTTCATACCATCATAGAATTAGCCAGAATTGGAAAGGACCACAAGCATCATGTAGTTCCAACCTCTTCTGCCAGAGGCAGGGACACCTTACCCTAGAGCAGGCTGCCCACAGCCTCAGCCAGCCTGGCCTTAAACCCCTCCAGCCATGGGGCCTCAACCACCTCCCTGGGCAACCCATTCCAGCCTCTCACCACTCCTGCTCAACAACTTCCTCCTCACATCCAGCCTGACTCTCCCTACCTCCAATTTTGCTCCACTCCCCCCTGTCCTGTCACTCCCTGACAACCTAAAAACTCCCTCCCCAGCTTTTTTGTAGGCCCCCTTCAGAAGGTCACCTGGGAGCCTCCTCTGCTCCAGACTTCTCCTAGTCAAGATTTATCCAACTCTGATTACTTGGGGAGCAAACTACAGATCACTTTGTTTGAGCAAAGATCTGCCTCCTGGCTTGCAGCACCAAATGGTCCTGCTTATTTCGTGTCTGTCCAGAAGATTAATTGCCAAAAGTATAGAAATAGGGATTTAAGTGGATTTTGGAGTGTGGAAAAATGCCAAATCCATCAGTTGAGGTCATTAGCTCATGTGACACACCTCACTGAAGTCAATTTTCAAGGATAAGCATGTGACAATCTGACTGGAGGAATTCTTTAATGCATTATTAATTCATTTGTTATTACAGTTAGTCTAATCTTTATGCAGGGCACTGGAGCTCAATTTGTTCTCTAGCAGCTAATGTTTTTAATGAGCTCTTTCTTCTCTTTTGGACAGGAGTTTCCTTAACCAGTTACTTGCCTTTTAAGCAAGTGGAAGAGGACATGAGGGCTGCATCCTTCTTACAAATACACCTTTCACATCACATTTTTGACTAAAAATAAACCCTAAATGAGTGCTAACTTTCACAGGGCCAAAAATGTTTTAAAAGGTAACAGACTCAGGAGCTCTAAACCCAGGAACTTTATCACACTGTTACAAGCAATGAAATCTTAATTGCAATTCCTCCTGCTGACAAAGAGGAGAAATGCATTTAAATAAGGCCCTGTGTAAATGCAGCTATCTGGGAGGAGGGGAGACAGTGGAGCACATATTAACTTAAGGCTGAAGCCTCATCTGAATGGCTCTGGGTTCATTCTCTGGTCACCCAGGGCAAAGAGGTCACCAGGCTGATCCTTGCATTGAAAAACTGGTTCAGCCTGAGAGGAAACAGCATTATTAAGCAGAAAAGTGAGTGTGCTTAGAGCTGAGAACCAAAGGGAAGAAAAGAGCACGTTTCCAAACACACACATTGCTGATGAGCTGAGAGTCAAGGGTTCAGCTGGTTATAAAGACTCTGTCACTTTGTGACCTTTCTTGCTAGGGGAGAAGGTCAGGGTATTGAAAAGATGTGTAGACATAGCACTTAGGGACATGGTTTAGTGGTGGACTTGGCAGTGCTGGGTTAACAGTTTTACTTGCTGACCTTAAGGGTCTTTTCCACCCTGAATTATTCTGACTCTATATAGAAACCTGCTCAAGTCTATGCTTAGAGTGTTATGTTTTCAGTACTTCTCTCTTGAAACGGAACAGCTCAAGCCATGGGAGACTCTCACAGAGAATAGTTCTGAGAGGAAGAATCAAACTAAATTAAACAAAAAAGTTTATGCATTCTGGAGGGTTGTTAAAAAGAAACAATGCAAATTGTCCACAAGAAAAGCAGAATAAATCTTAGTCTCTTTGCTCCTGCATACTTTAGAAATAGTCAGCCTTCACAGGGTGACCTTTGCAGGTGGTTGGTCTTGAAAGAGAGGAAGTTTGTGGGTGGTGGTGGAGGAGAAGCTCAACATGAGCCAGCAGTGTGCACTTGGAGCCCAGGAAGCCAACCAGAGCCTGGGCTGCAGCAGGAGAAGTGTGGCCAGCAGGGCCAGGGAGGTGATTCTCCACCTCTACTGTGCTCTGGTCAGACCCCACCGGGAGTACCACATCCAGTTCTGGAGTTCCTATTATAAGAGGGATGTGGAGATGCTCAGAGAGCTGCAGCAGCTCTGCTGTGAGCACAGACTGAAAGAGTTGGGGCTGTGCAGTCTGCAGAAGAGAAGGCTCCCAGGTGACCTTCTTGTGGCCTTCCACTATCTGAGGGGGGCTACAAAAAAAAAAAAGTCCCTCCTGGGGAGGGACTTTTTAGGCTGTCAGGGAGCAACAGGACTGGGGGGAATGGAGCAAAGCTGGAGATGGGTAGGTTCAGAATGGATGTGAGGAGGAAGCTGCTGAGCATAAGAGTGGTGAGAGCCTGGAATGGGTTGCCCAGGGAGGTGGCTGAGGCCCAATGTCTGGAGGTGTTTCAGGCCAGGCTGGAAGAGGCTGTGTGCAGCCTGCTCTAGGGTAGGGTGTCCCTGGGCATGGCAGGGGTTTTGAACTGCATGATGCTTGTGGTCCCTTCCAACCCTGACTGATGCTATGAGGAGGCAAGGGAGAAAAGGTGGAGGAGTGGCTCTGTATATTAAGGATACTCTGGATGTCATGGGGGTAGAAATGCTATCATCCCTTCAGATACTGGAAGGCCACAATAAGGTCTCTTTGGAGCCTTCTCTTCTCCAGACTGAACTCCCTGGAACTGTTCAAGAAGAGACTGGATGAGGCACTTAGTGCCATGGTCTAGTTGACTGGACAGGGCTGGGTGCTAGGTTGGACTGTCTGAGCTTGGAGGTCTCTTCCAACCTGGTTGATTCTATGATTCTATAATTCTAAGCTCCAGCCCAGCTTAGGGTTCAGCTACACACACAATAAGAAATGACTGTTTGCTTAACTTGTAAAAAGAGAAGACAAACAAGATCCATCTGACATCAGACAGCTTTCAGACTTTGAAAGCACTCCTGCACACTTCAAGGAATTAAAATCACATGGAATTATTCCAGAACATGCATACACACAGAAATAAATATATAAACACACGTCTGTGCTTTATGGGAAGCATATTAAAGACAGAAACAGCATCATATGGGTCTAAGATGGCTTTAACTGTTACCATCCAGAACTAAAGGCAAAGAGAATTTGCATCCAAAACACAAACACTTAGATTAAAAAGAGTAAAATAAAATATGCATTTCTAACCAGTCCATGCAGCTGTTTCTTCATCAATGCATGGTCAATTTGCAGCTGTACATCTGAATCCTTCTCCCCACTTTACTGCATCTGGAGAAAAAGATGGATTTGTGATGTGAGTAATGGCATGTCAGATGTGAAATTTATCTAAAACCAGTATTTTATCAGCACAAGTCCTTTGTGATGTGGTTGGGGTTTCTTCCCCCCCCTCTGTGTCACTGAGTTTATGTCTGATCTCATTCTCTTTGCCCTCCATTTGACTGGAAAAGGACAAGTTTTTCCATATTTGAATAACAGAAGCAAAATCCCCCCTGGAATAGAAAACCAGGCTGAAGTGAGAAGATCTGATTCTTATTCTAAATCTGCTTTGTGACCTTGGAACGAGTCACTTCTCTGCACCTCTGTTTCCCCTCTTTTGCTTTGCATTTCTTGCCTACTTAGATTACAAGCTTTCTAAAGCCTGCTAAGTGTTTATACAGCAGCAAACAGATAAGATTCAGCTTTCAGCGAGCTCACTGCATAACACAGACCTAGAAATGACAAATCTTATCAATCACCACGCACATTATTGCTTTCCTTCAGCCCACTAATACCAAACACGACTTAAAAATGATTTTTAATAGTCACTTTCTCTTGGAAATAGTGACAAAAGGTTCATGAAAGAAAAAGTGTCTTCAAGGGAAAAAAGATCCCTTGACTGTTTTTTACCAATAATATTTCTTCCACGTTAAACTCGGTGACCAAGAACTGTATTTCTGTATTATTGCCTTGGATACGTGGGCAGGACAGTCTCCTGCTACCAAACTCATACCTTGACAGTCACTTCTGGCTGAGACAAAGAATTCTCATAGAATCAGGTTGGAAGAGACTTCCAAGCTCATCCAGTCCAACCTAGCACCCAGCCCTAGCCAGTCAACCAGACCATGGCACTAAGTGCCCCATCCAGGCTTTGCTTGAACACCTCCAGGGACAGCAACTCCACCACCTCCCTGGGCAGCCCATTCCAATGCCAACCACTCTCTCTGCCAACAACTTCCTAACAACATCCAGCCTGGACCTCCCCCTGCACAACTTGAGTCTGTGTCCCCTTCTTCTGTTGCTGGGTGCCTGGCAGCAGAGCCCAACCTCACCTGGCTACAACCTCCCTTCAGGTAGTGGTAGACAGCAATGAGCTCTGCCCTGAGCCTCCTCTGCTGGAGGCTGCACACCCCCAGCTCCCTCAGCCTCTCCTCACAGGGCTGTGCTCCAGGCCCCTCACCAGCTTTGTCGCCTTCCTCTGGACACTTTCCTGTATCTCAACATCTCTCTTGAATTGAGGAGCCCAGAACTGGACACAGCACTCAAGGTGTGGCCTGAGCAGTGCTGAGTACAGCAGAAGAACTGCCTTTGTCCTGCTGGCCACACTGCTCCTGATCCAGGCCATCTGGGCACACTGCTGCCTCATCTTCAGCTCCTCTCTACCAGCACCCCCAGGTCCCTCTCTGCCTGGCTGCTCTCAGCCACTCTGTCCCCAGCCTGTAGTGCTGCTTGAGGTTGTTGTGGCCAAAGCATAGAACCCTGCACTTGGCCTTGTTCAATCTCATCCCATTGGCCTCTGCCCACCCATCCAGTTTGTCAAGGTCCCTCTGCAGGGCTCTCCTACCCTCCAACAGCTCCACAGCTGCTCCTAGCTTGGTGTCACCTGCAAACTTGCTGATGCTGGACTCAATCCCTTCATCCAGCTCCAAGAGCACTTTCAACACTCTCCCAAAAGGATGTACTCTCATCCAGCGTGAATCCCAGGCTATGGTCCTGTGTCACCAAAGAGCCAAAGCAGCACACAGGTTGGTTTTTCTTTTTTCCCCTCCTTTTTAGATCACCCCAAAAGTGATTTTCTTACCAGACTCTCTGCATGAATGACAAAGTTTTCCATGGGATATCTTAAGGGAAGGGAAGTGATGGAGAGAAATGCAGCTAACCTATTTTCTTTCTTGTCACTAGTTGATCATCTTTTTATCTGGTCTCATTTCACCAGCTGCAGACAAGCTTATTTCCCTGCAGACAAACTCAGTCCTCCTTCCAAGGTGCACACATGCAGGCATATCTCATTTCTCACTGTATTCCAAATGAATATTTTGGGGCATGGACAGCTAAATTCAGCACATGCAGATGTAGGCTGAGGGAACTGGGATTGTTTGGCCTAGAGAATACTTCAGGGGGACTCTAGAGCTGCCTTCAAATACCAGAAGGAAGGCTGGAGAGGCACTCTTCATAAGGGTGCCTAGCAACAGGACAAGAGGGAATGGATTTAAGTTGAGGGAAAGTAGATTTAGAATGGATCTTGGGAAGAAGTTCTTCAACATGAGGGTGGTGAGACACTGGAATAGGTTGCCCAGGCAAGTTGTAGATGTCTCCCCACTGGGGGTGTTCAAGGCAAGGTTGGATGAAGCCTCAGCAGCCAAGTCTCATTGAGAGGTGTCCCTGCCCATGGTGGGGAGGATTTCTAAGGTCCTTTCCTACCTGAGCCATTCAATGATGCTATGATTCTGTGATTCCTATTGTCACACACATCTCTAACTCGTTCACATAGTTTCCAAGGTCATAGGCACACAGAGAACATTCACACAAACCTCCTTTCATGTAGCTGTAAAGAGTGAGAATGTCTGCCCTGAGCCTACTTTCCTCCAGACTAAACAATCCCAGTTCCATCAGCTGCTCCTCACAAGACCTGCTCGCCAGTGTCTGTTTCACTGAAACACAACTCATTAGCAAGTAGATGCTAACATTCAACCTCTTGGTCAATAAATTATGTTCTCTAATGTGAGCAAAAAACAGTTTCTAAAGCTCAGCAGAGATTTAGGAACCTCAATTCTACTTTCAGCTGCCTCTTAATCCTTCTTGACTATGACTGAGGCTTTGGCTTTGAAATGTTTACTCTCCTGCTGGCACGATTCAGCCTTTCACAGCATCTTTACCTTCACAAAGTCCTCTAAGCACTATTTGTAATGCCAAATGCAAATAGCCTGATCTGCAGCTTCTGCCAGCTGGGTATAACCCAACGAAGCAGTGGCAGCCTGGCCCAAGGACTGTGAGACATGGCTCAGCTAGAAAGAGCAGCAAACCCAAACCCCGTCCCATGCAGAGTCACCACAGCTTGCACAGCAAGAGCAGGAAATCCCTGTGCTGTGCATCACTGTAAACCAGCCTGTTTTCAGGGTTTCAGTTCTTCACAGCACTGAATTCAGAGTTGAAGGCCAGAGACATTGCTATTGCATCAGGATCACATTTCCTGCCATTACATCTCCCACAGCTATCTCTATATTAATCACAGAATCAAGCAGGTTGGAAGAGACCTCCAAGTTCATCCAGTCCAACCTCCCTGGGCAATCTGTTTCAGTTTCCCACAACCCTCATGGTAAAGAACTTACTCCTAACATCCAATCTAAACCTACTCTTCTCTACTTTCAAGTCATTGCCTCTCAGCTATCACTGCAGGTCCTTGGGAACAGACCCTTTGCAGCCTTTTTTCTTTGCCACTTTCAGGTACTGGAAGGCCACCACTAGGTCTCCCCAGAGCCTTCCCTTATCATAGAATCAATCAGGTTGGAAGAGACCTCCAAGATCATCCAGGACAACCTAGCACCCACCACTAACCAATCAATCAGACCATGGCACTAAGTGCCTCAGCCAGGCTTTGCTTGAACACCCCTCTGAGGACAGCGACTCTGCCACCTCCCTGGGTAGCCCATTCCAGTGCCAATCACTCTCTCTGCCAACAACTTCCTAACAACATCCAGCCTAGACCTCCCCCAGCACAGCTTGAGGCTGTGTCCCCTTATTCTGTTGCTGGGTGCCTGGCAGAAGAGCCCAACCCCACCTGGCTACAGCCTCCCTTCAGGCAGCTGCAGACAGCAATGAGCTCTGCCCTGAGCCTCCTCTTCTGCAGGCTGCACACCCCCAGCTCCCTCAGCCTCTCCTCACAGGGCTGTGCTCCAGGCCCTTCACCAGCTTCGTCGCCCTTCTCTGGACACCTTCCAATATCTCAACAAACCCAATTAATATTAACCCAATCCACTTGTAATTGATTAAAACTTCTACTCCAAACATAAAAAAAAAACCAACAACCCAAATTAAAAAAAACAAACAACCAAACTTTTTATTTAGAGACATGAAAAAAGACTAAAGCAAAAAAGAAATTCAGTGTTATTTTAAGCAGAGATTCCAGAGGAGGAGGGAATTATGATTTGTATCTCCCCCCTCCCCCTATTTTTTAATCTAGCTCAAAAAAAAAATCAGAGCAGAGAACAGCAACTCAAATGCTTTATAGCTGACTCCTTTTTAATCAGCTGTCTCCTGTCTTTACCAGCTGTCTGTCTGCTTCTCCCATTTATGCTGTGCATCTTGGGCTTATTGATCTACTAAGCTTTAAATTACAGCTATCCATGGGGAAAATAAAGAAAGAAAAACAAAAAAAGCAGAGGCAAAACATAACAGGAAAGAGCAGACAAGCTAAAGGGCTACTCACTTTTATTAGAAGTAGATCTTAATAGAATTTCCTGGACAGAAGGTCTGTAGGACTCAAGTTATTAGAGGGAGGGTAAATAGAGCTGACGGATTGAGGGAAAGGATTTCTATCAAAACACAGATCCAGGGAAAACTTGAGAGGGGAAAAAAAATCCAACAAACTCAAGATGTGGTCTTAGTAAGCTGGTGGATATCACTGTGTGGGTTTAAGGGGGTTCAATAGAGCCAGTCAATGAATGGCAGGTGTTGGTTCAGGCATAATATGAAGCAACAAGAAGAATTCATCGCTCCCCTAAGAATAGTTAACATTAAAATGGTAGAGAAGGAGCAGAGCAGATTTCAGTGCTCAACTCCACCTACTCCAGCTTCAACCCAAAGGCTCCTAAGGGTGTCACTTGGGGCTTTCATTTCACTTCTCAAAGCTGTCAGGATTGTCCTGCTGAAGGAACTAAGCTGACCATAAATCTCCACCTCAAATCCAGTATTCCAAGCAGTGATACTGCAGTTCCCTGTGGAAGGTGACCTAAGCTCCTGGCAGTGTGCATCACCTGGTGAAGGATATCCATCATTTTGCCCAAGTCTCTTCTTCCATGGAGGAAGGACTAAAACTCAGTCTTACATGATTTACCATTGGAATGGGCTACCCAGAGAGCTGGTGAAGTCACCGTCCCTGGAGGTGTTGAAGCAAAGCCTGGATGAGGCACTTAGTGCCATGGTCTGGTTGATTGGACAGGGCTGGGTGCTAGGTTGGACTGGATGATCTTGGAGGTTTCTTTCAACCTGGTTGATTCTATGACTCTATGTCTTACATGTTCCCATCTGGGGTGATGCTCTAAGTAGCAAAACACAACCATTCCTGCTGAGTTCCTGACAGGCACAGACAGTTTTGGCTCCCCTTGCTCAGGCAAATGGCTCTGTTCAAGTTACTTAGAAACATAGAATTGGTCAAAGTTGGAAGGGATCACAAGGATCATCCAGTTCCAACCCCTCTGCCATGGGCAGGGACACCTCACACTAGAGCAAGCTGTCTAGAGCCTCATCAGCCTGGCCTCAAACATCTTCAGGGATGAGGCTTCCACCACCTTCCCTTCCAGGCTCTCACCACTTGCATGCTGAAGAACATCTTGCTAACATCCAGTCTGAATCTCCCCATTTCTAGCTTTGTTCCATTCCCAATCCCAGTCCTATCACTACCTGACAGCCTAAAAAGTCTCTTCCAAGCTTTCTTGTAGGCCCCCTTAAGATACTGAAAGGCCACAATAAGGTCACTTGGGATCTTTCTCCTCTTCAGACTGAGTGGACCCAAGTCCCCAGCTACTTGAGTTCAGACATTAACTATGAGGCTCATTTCACAAAGGGATGATCCAAGGCATTCCAGTCTATGTGGTCTGTGCTCAGCAGTGGCCATTTTCAGGCTGCAGAATGTTTGCACCTGCAAAAATGTCTAGAAAGATTTGATCTAGCACTAAATTGGGGGGGGGGGGGGGGGGAGGGAACCAACACCTGAAACCATCTGTGTCTTAATAAGCAAACCTGTCTCCCTCTCTGTGCTGTAAACCTAACCTTTTGGTTAGGATTTCATGTCATAGAATCATAGAATCAACCAGGCTGTTAGAGACCTCCAAGATCATCCAGTGCAACCAATCACCCAGCCCTGTCCAGTCACAGAATCACAGAATCAACCGAGTTGGAAGAGACCTCCAAGATCACCCAGCCCAACCTAGCACCCAGCCCAAGGCAGTCAACCAGACCATGGAACTAAGTGCCTCATCCAGGCTTTGCTTCAACACCTCCAGGCACAGTGACTCCACCACCTCCCTGGGCAGCCCATTCCAGTGCCAATCACTCTCTCTGCCAACAACTTCCTCCTAACATCCAGCCTAGACCTCCCCCAGCACAACTTGAGACTGTGTCCCCTTGTTCTGATGTCTCATGTACTACAAGGAAAAAACCCACTCCCTTACATAGAAGGGATTATGACAACTGCCCTAGAGTCTTCATGGCCTGCATCAAAGTGGGTTTGAGGCTGTGGTCTTGTAAATCTGTTGGGAATTTTAAAGATGAGAAATAAAACTGTAGTCTTTCTCCCCTGTGGGTGTGGGGCTGCATTCCCAGCACTAAGCAATGGCATTTTCTTGTTATGATGTTCTGCCAGCACAGTCACTTTGGTCTTTCAATTTTCCAAAAGGTTAGAGGGAGCTGACAGATCTCTGAGTCAGGGAATGCAGTTCACACTTTTATTCACTTAGCTGGTCATTCACTGCATTTGACACTGTTTCAGCTGACTTACAGGTGGTGCAAAGGAGAAGCAGCAGAGCATAAGGGTGGCATTACCATTCCTGTGTTGAGCTACCCAGAGGCTGTTTGGTCTCTGAGCAGAACTGGGAGCAAATGCTGCAGCCAGGATTAAGGCTGGCATTACCCACTGCCTCTAGCCAGGCCACAGATGGCACAGGCAGCTTCCTAGGCTCCTTCTTCTCCTGGCTGCAGAGGAGGAACAGACTGGAGCAGGGATGAGTGGTCTCTGCTGCAATGTGACCTTCACATTTTATCCCTCCATTTGTCTCTATGAGAGGCATGAATCACAGAGTCACAGACTGGTAGGGGTTGGCAGGGATCTCTGGAGATCATCTAGTCCAATCCCCCTGCTAAATCAAGGTCACCTACAGCAAGTTTCCCAGGATCACAATATGCAGATGGGTTTGGAATCTCTTCAGAGGATACTCTCCAGCCTCTCTGGGCAGCCTGCTGCAGGGCTCCAGCACCCTCACACTAAAGAAGTTTTTCCTGATGTTCAGATTGACTCTCCTGTGTTCCAGCTTGTGCCTGTTGCCCCTTGTCCTGCTGCTGGGCACTGATGAAAAAGTCTGGCCCTGTCCTCTTGGCACCCACCCTTTATATATTGATAAGCAATGATAAGGTCTTTTCTGTCTCCTCCAGGCTAAACAGACATGGAGCTGATGAAGTGCAAGCCTCTGAGTCAGGCTCAGACAAATTCTGAAAACCAGAAACTAAATATTGAAACACTGCTTGAATTCTGCCTGCCATAGATCCCAACATGAGGAAAATAGTTAATGGGTTTGGCTCAGAGTCCTTGACAATGCAGAGCAGTATCTAAAGGGGAGCACTGGCCAGCACGAAGCTCTGATGCTGCTTTGGCCAATGCCCCACAGCAAAGCCCTCCTGGTCCCAACCTGCTCCTGCAGCACTGTGCTCTGCACATCACATCAGCTGAGACCAAAGACCACTGTGGAGAACATCCTGTGATGCAGGGCAGCAGAGGGATGAAAGGACTCCAAATCCCAACACCCAGGCTTGGGCAGGATTCCTGTCAGCTCCAGCACCACCTGCTTCACTTGTGCATGTTCACAGCAGGAGGTTTTGTGAGGAGGAAGATTTGGTAGGTAATAAAAAGAGGTATTAACCAGCTTGAAAAAGAACACAGGAGGAAATGGATAAAGTGTTATCACAGCAAAAGGTTGTTGCCCTTAAAGCTTGTGGATCCCACTTAAGTGCAAATGTACTAAGGGGACTATTTGCAGTGACATCTTCAGACAATAAAATTAATATGGGTTGAGAAAAAAGAGGAAGAGAGAAAAGGGAGCTTTTAATAATTAAAGAACCAACCTTTCAGATGCAATTTTACCCCTGTGCCTTATGAATATAACCCAACAAAGATACAGAGCTGCTCAGAAAAGTCAGTTAAGAAGCAGAAAAGGGTTTTGCTGCTTCTTAAACCATGACTATTTTCATGGGTTTAGCACTAATTTTACAGGCATAGAATTAAGATGTCCTGTTTAGTAAACATTTTTTCCACCAGGAAACAAAAATACGAAGGGAAAATGTGGTTCAGGTCAGGCTCATATCTAGGATTAGGTGGCTCATGATTACTGTCAGCACAGTGGTGCAATGTGCTCAAGTATCTTATTATTTGTTACTGAAAGGACCATGAAAACACCTTTGAAATGCTTAGAATGATTGCTTGAGGCCATCACCTGATAGTAGCCCTCGATTTTTTTGTTGATTATTTATCTCAGTAAAAGAAGGAAGCCATGAACAGCATTTTGTAAGTCAAAAGATGCACCAGTACAGCTTCAGGTGTTGACCTGCTGGAAAGCAGCTTCACAGAGAAGGATCTGGGAGAATTGGTGGACAAGTGTCATAAGCCAGCAGTGTGCTCTCATGGGTGAGAAAGCTAATGGTATCCTGGGGTGCTTTAAGAAGAATAGGGCCAGCAGGTTGAGGGAGGTTCTCCTTCCCATCTGCTCTGCCCTAATGAAGTCACACTTGGATTATTGTGTCCAGTTCTGGGTTTTCTAGTTCAAGAAAGACAAGAAACAACTGGAGAGACTCCTGCAGATGCTACAGAGATGCTGAGAGGAGTGAACAATTCTGTTCAATCTGGTTGATTCTATGATTCTTTGATAAGAGAAGGCTCTGGGGAGACCTAGTGGTGGCCTTTCAGCACCTAAAAGTGGCATACAAAAAAGGCTGCAAAGGGTCTGTTCCCAAGGACCTGCAGTGATAGCTGAGAGGCAATGGCTTGAAAGTAGAATCATAGAATCAGCCAGGTTGGAAGAGACCTCCAAGATCATCCAGTCCAACCTATCACCCAGCCCTATCCAATCAACCAGACCATGGCACTAAGTGCCTCATCCAGGCTTTGCTTGAAGACCCCCAGGGACGGTGCCTCCACCACCTCCCTGGGCAGCCCATTCCAATGGGAAATCACTCTCTCTGTGAAGAACTTCTTCCTAACATCCAGCCTATACCTACCCTGGCACAGAGAAGAGTAGGTTTAGATTGGATGCTAGGAATAAGTTCTTCACCATGAGGGTTGTGGGAAACTGGAACAGATTGCCCAGGGAGGTTGGACTGGATGAGCTTGGAGGTCTCTTCCAACCTGTTTGCTTCTATGATTCCACAATTTTACTAACCTTCTACTACACAACACAAGTCTGTGCTCCAACCCTTCCCTGAGCTCTTCAACAGGCAAGTTCAATGCCATGTGGCTTGAGAAAAGGATTTCTCCTGAACTGGTGAGCCAGCATCATGAGTGTCATCATGCCAGCTAAAAAATATCCACCATTTCCCACAAGGCCCACACAATGCTGGGGTTTCAGGGAAGAACTTAGTGCTGTGCTTTCTAGAGACAAATTAGGTTTCAATGAGATAGAATGAAGGGGAATGGCCTGAAATTGGGCCAGGGAGATTTAAGACTGGATATGATGAAAACTTTCTTCATTGAAAAGTGGTCAGGCATTGGAATGTGCTGTCCAGAGAGCTGGTGGAGTCATGTCCTTGGAGATGTTCAAGAAGGATGTGGAAATGGCACTTGGGGACATGGTTTAATGGTCGTGGTGGTCTTGGGTTGATGGTTGGGTTGGAAGATCTTAAAAGTCTTTTCCAGCCAAAACAATCTGATTCTAAGATTCACACTCATGCCCAAACATAGAGTCATTCTCAGATATTCTGGACCAAATCTTCCACTGGGATAAACCAGCCTAGTTTTTGAAGGAATATTTATCTGTACTACCTGGCAAACTACTTCTCTAATGTTCCCTGGTTAAAAATGTTATGCAGATGCTATGAAAATTCAAATGAGGATGCTTTTGTCCACTCTGCCATGCAGAAGTCCTATCCAAACAGCCCTGCTACATGAAGTCAACGAGATCAGAGGGACCTAACTAATGACCTGAACAGAAAATAATTTAGAAAGGCTTTTGAACCTATTATTTAAATCATCAATTTTGCTGCTGCTTCATTAACAACAGATTGATACTTTTAAAAGAAGGGCTACTTTCTGCCTGTTGTAAAGATTGTTCACTGTGAATCTGTAATTTCCAGGCTGGTTTTTTTTCCTCCTAGAAATGCCTTTTACATGCACTTGAAAAAACATCCAGAGTGGAAATTGGAAACTTGGCTTTACAATATCTGATTCTATGTTCAGATTGCCAATGATCACACAAACTAATAAGTAACTTATTTAGCATCTGAAATGATAAGTTAAAGCCACAAAACTTCAAAGATTTCTCAATCCAACTGATAAATGTTTTACAGACCTACAAATTTCTCCAGAGATTGACTTACAAAAGTTAATGACTTTCAAAACAGGAGGGAGAAATGAAGTCAGTAGACTGAAGCTGTTCATTATAACTCATTTGTTCAGTTCTAATCTTGGTTTAGTCATCAGCTGTCTGCTTGCCTCTAAGATGGTCAAGCCATGCAAACAAAGTGATATTTGTTCACATAACAATGTGTAACCCTTATATGGCACTTTTCATCCTCAAATCAATGCTGAGAAGGAGAGCTTTGTTAGCCCTGACTCAGAGGGGGAAGTTGCAGCAGTCAGATAATTGCAGAGCCAGAAATAACACTTCCGAGTGCCTGGTTAATGGCCCAAGTAACAGCAGAGGGCATGTTATGGACTCAGAAGACAACTGGGGTCAAGATGGGCAGCCTCAGTATTGCAACTTTTGAACTGCTGGAAGCACAAAGAGGAAAGTGCAGCTGAAAAAGACATTGCTTCAATGAGTGCATGGCATTAGCACTTAAGGCTGGAAGTACTTCATTAATTCCTGCCCACAGGATGAAGACTTTAGACCAACAAAGCCCTCCTGAGGAAGGTTATTAAGTCTACACTACCCACGGAGATGGTGCAGTTGCCATCCTTGGAGGTGATAAAGAAGCGTATAGATGTAGTGCTTTAGGATACAGGTTACCTGTCACCGTAGTTGGGCTATGGCTGGACTCAATAATCTTCAAGGCCATTTCATAGAATCAACCAACCAGGTTGGAAGAGACCTCCAACATCATCCAGTCCAACCTAGCACCCACCACTAACCAATCAACCAGACCATGGCACTAAGTGCCTCATCCAGGCTTTTTCTAGAACACCTCCAGGGATGGTGACTCCACTACTTCCCTGGGCAGCCCATTCCAATGCCAATCACTCTCTCTGACAACAACTTCCTCCTAACAGCCAGCCTAGACCTCCCCTGGCACAACTTGAGAGTGTGTCCCCTTGTTCTGTTGCTGGTTGCCTGGCAGAAGAGCTCAACCCCACCTGGCTACAGCCTCCCTTCAGGTAGTTGTAAACAGCAATGAGGTCACCCCTGAGCTTCCTCTTCTGCAGGCTGCACACCCCCAGCTCCCTCAGCCTCTCCTCACAGGGCTGTGCTCCAGGCCCCTCCCCAGCTTTGTCGTCTTTCTCTGGACACCTTCCAGTACCTCAACATCTCTCTTGAATTGGGGGCCCCAGAACTGGACACAGCACTCAAGTACTGCCCCAGTTTTGAGTACAGGGGAAGAATAACCTCCTTTGTCCTGCTGGCCACACTCTTCCTGAGCCAGTCCTGGATGCCATTGGCTCTCCTGCCCACCTGGGCACACTGCTGCCTCATCTTCAGCTACTATCTATCAGCACCCACAGGTCCCTTTCTTCCTGGCTGCTCTCCAGCTACTCTGTCCCCAGCCTGTAGTGCTGCTTGGGGTGGTTGTGGCCAAAGTGTAGAACCCAACCTTAATGATTAATTTCCATAACGACCCTGTGATGTTATGTGCTGAAGTTTTTGGTACCCAGCTGTTTGCAGTGCTATAAAGTTTATATTTTTTTATCTTTCTTTCTTTTTTTTTTTTTTTTTTCTATCAGAGAAAAATGTTTCTGCCCTGTATGGTCAGGGACAGGGTGGTGTCAGACTGCAGTTTGACTTGATCTGAGAGGTCTTTTCAACCTTCACGACTCTATAACAAATTGAATCCTTTTCAGAAGAGACTGATGAGTCAGAATTATTTCTCAAGGCTTTTGTGGATGGATCTGTGCTGTGAAACTGGTGATGCATTGGGAGCTAAAGCATATTGGTTGAATCAGAGGGACCAGCAAGGACAACACTGCCCAATGCTCAAGAACTGTTGTGGGTGTTGCTGTCTTGTTAAAGAGCTGGGAGTAGATAAAGCTTTATTCAGCCTTCACAATCAAAGGTTTGGTCACCCTGGGGGACTTTGAGCATCCTTATATCTACTAAGATGACAACAAGTGGAGCACAAGCAAGGGAGATTTCATGAGCACATCAAAAACAATACTGATGCTGAACTTCAGAGGAGCAGTTTGGCTTGCTTTGGAAAGCAGGTGTAATGTCAGGGAAGAATGCCCTGGGGTACAGGCCAGCACAGAGGAGCTTCTTGATCTTCAAGGAAAACCTCCTCAAAGCACAAGAACAACCCACACTGATGAGCAGGAAGTGGAGCAGGCATGGCAGAAGGCTGACTTGGCTGAGCATGGAATCCCTGACTGAGCTCAAACACTAAAAAGAAAGTGAACAGAAGGTCAAAGTGGGGCTGGGCTACCCAGAAGGACTATAGAAACCTTGCCCAGGCTGCAGGGATTAGAAAAACCAAAGCTCAGGTGGAGTTGAAACTGGCAAGAGATGGTAAGGCCAACAAGATGGCTTCTGCTTTAGGTATCTCTGCAGAAAAAGACTAAGGAAAATTTGGGTCACTCCTGAATATGCAAATAGAGCTACTGTCAAAGGGTACAGAGGGAAGATGAAGCATTCAATTCCTTACTACTTTTTTGCCTCAGTCTTTAGTAGCAAGTTCTACTCAGAATGCCCAGGTCCATGTTCCTAATGTCTTTATATGGGGCAGGGAAGTTCTATCTGGGGTAAAGGAAGACTTTGTTAAGGATCATCTCATCCAACAGGATCCACACAGCTCTATGAAACTGCAGGACACAGGCTGACATCATTCTGGGGCTGCTCTTTGTGTCTGAAATATTGTGGCACCTGGGAGATCCTTTTGATGACTGGAAAAGGAGACTCTCATGGCCAGCTTCAAGAAGGGTAAGAAGGAAAAACCTACACCAGCATTCAACTGCCTGTTGACCCTCGCCTCAGTCTCAAAGAAGATTATGGAACAAATCCTCCTGAAGGCAATTTGCTTATCCACTTAGTATCTTGGGTAGCAAAATAGACAATGAGAGGGAACACACTCACAGCGAGTTTCCAGATGACACCAGAGCTGGTGAGCAGCTGACATGCTAGAATGGCACTGCCATTCAGGGGCATCTCTACAGCCTGGAGATGTGGGCTGACAGAAAGCTTATAACATTCATTCAGCCAAAGCAGAAACGAAGCTCTGCAAGAGGAAATCCACAGTCAGAAAGCAGCTCTGGGGAAGACAGCCTGAGAGTAGAACAGGAGTCAGCAGTGACAGTGATGAAAGCCAACAACATGCTGGGCACAGCCAGCAGGTCAAGGAAAGCACTTATTACTCTCTATTCAGCACCAGTGAGACTGCATCTGGAGCAGAGTGTCCAGTTTTAGTTTCCCTGTTACAAAAGAGACACTGACAAACTGGCAGAAATTTAGCAGGGAGGACCAAGATGGTCACAGAACATCAGGGGCTGGAAGTGACCTTGAAAGATCATCCAGTCCAACCCCCCTGCCAGAGCAGGATCACCTGGACCAGATCCAGAGCATTGCATCCAAGATGTTCCTGAATATCTCCAGAGGGGAGGACTTCACAAACCCCCTGGGCAGCCTGTTCCAGAGCTCTGTCACCCTCACAGGGAAAAAAAATCCTCATGTTTAAATGAAACTTCCTGTACTTCAGCTCCCACACATTGCCCCTTGTGCTGGCATCAGGCATCACCCAGCAGAGCCTGGCTTTGGCATCCTGGCTCTCACCTCTACACATTTATAACCATTGCTGAGGTCACCTCTCAGTCTCCTCCTCTCCCAGCAGCACAGCCCCAGCTCCCTCAGGCTCTCCTCATAACAGAGATGTTCCATTCCCTTCAGCATCTTTTCCAGCTCTGTGCTGGACTCTCTCCAGCAGTTCTATGTCCTTGAAGTGAGAGGCCCAGAACTGGACACAGTACTCCAGATGTACTCTACCAGGGCAGAGTAGAGGGGCAGAAGAACCTCTCTCCACCTACTAGCCACAGCCCTTTTAATACACCACAGAATGTCATTGGCCCTCCTGGCCACAAGAGCACATTGCTGGCTCATGGGCAACCTTCCATCAGTCAGGACCCCCAGATCCTTTTCCCCTCTGCTGCCTTCCAACAGCTCAGTCCCTAGCCTATACTGCTCCCTGGGGTTGCTCTTTCCTGGGTGCCAGACTCTACACTTGTTGAATTTCATTCCATTTCTCCCTGCCCATCCCTCCAGCCTGTCCAAGTCTCTCTGAATGGCAGCACAGCCTTCTGGTGTGGCAGCCACTCCACTCACTTTGGTGTCATCAGCAAATTAGCATCCACTCTGTGGATGATGAGAGGGCTGCAGCATACAACTTAGGAGAAGAGGCTGGGAGAGCTGTGTTTGTCTAGCCTGAAGAAGAAAAGGCCAATTACTGGTCTCAACTGGACAAAGCCCTGAGCAACCAGATCAGAGTAGTGCCTACATTCTGCAGAAGGTTGAGCCAGATGACCCCCAAAGGTCCCCTCCAAATTAAATTACCCTACAGTGTCAGTGATTTCTTTTTCACTGGTATTTATCAAAGAGCATCCACTTGTAAAGCATCATTTAGAAATAATAATTCAGACTTTGTGCAACACTTTGAAGTGGCATAAAGAATTCCACACCTATTTGAGAAGCACCCGATGCAGGTGAAGAATATCACAGCCTAAATGCCAGCCAGCTGGAGTCCATTAAAGCACAATCGACCTCCCATGACATCACAATGCCTAATTGAACTTCTCCCCTCTGCAAGATGCAGATTTTTGCCTGCTCCACAGAAACCCTAAAGGAAGAGTTCACTGCCCTGTGCCTCTGTAAATCAAGATCATTATCAAAACCTAACGATCAAACTGGGAGATGCTTACACTGATTAAAATAATGGCACTGCATCCTCTGAGAAAGGATTCTTTCATTGCAAAGGGGAAAGAAAACAAAGGACAGCCTCAGATCTTTAGTCACAGACACTCATTTCTACCCTATTACAAGAGGGAGCTCCCATTACAAGAGCAATGTGGAGATGCTGGAGTGTGTCCAGAGAAGAGCCACGAGGATGCTCAGAGGGCTGCAGCAGCTCTGCTGTGAGCACAGACTGAAAGAGTTGGGGCTGTGCAGGCTGGAGAAGAGGAGGCTCCCAGGTGACCTTCTTGTGGCCTTCCAGGATCTGAAGGGAGCCTACAAAAAAGATGGGGAGGAATTTTTTTAGGCTGTCAGGGAGTGACAGGACTGAGGGGAATGGAGCAAAGCTGGAGGTGGGGAGATTCAGGCTGGATGTGAGGAGGAAGTTGTTCAGCATGAGAGTGGTGAGAGGCTGGAATGGGTTGCCCAGGGAGGTGGATGAGGCCCCATCCCTGGAGGTGTTTAAAGTCAGGCTGGATGTGGCTGTGGCCAGCTTGATCTAGGGTAGGGTGTCCCTGGGCATGGCAGGGGGGTTAGAACTGGATGATCCTTGTGGTCCCTTCCAAGCCTGACTGATTCTATGATTCTACCCTCCTGGCAAACAGAGAGTGTGAGCAGGAGCAAGTAACACCAGTGCATATTTAGAACTGAACTTCAAAAGCCAATGAGTCATTAGCGGAAGATGAGCAAAACTGAGATGCCTTTGACTGAATCGTTAGGGTCTAATAAAACCTGAGCTTGGTTTTAAGGAGAAGGGGGGAAGAAAAAAAGGTAGGTTGGACTGGATGATCTTGCAGGTCTCTTCCAACCTGGTTGATTCTATGATGGTACATTGCCTGAAACACAGAGACGCACACTCAATCAATTGGCATTCATAGGTACTGAATAATGCACTCCTTGCTATTCCCTCTCTTTGCTGTTCATTTTGCCACAAAATCTAGTGACTGACTGACAGCTTTTCCAATATTTTTATGCCTGAAGAACCAAAATAGCTGAAAGAGACCTGGAATTTTGAACATAGAACAAAAAAACACACCCAACCCTGTACCAACTGCCAAGAGTACAGTAATCTAATCTTCTTTTAATTCCTTGGTTGGTTGGGTTTTAAGTTCAAATCTTCCCAATCTTTCAAGTTAATCTGAGTAATCCTTTGTTGTGTTTTGGGTGGGTTTTTTTTGGGGGGAGGGGGGGTGGAAATCATATTTTGTTTCCAATTGGCTTTACTAAGCTGTGAAAAATCTCTGTATCAGGAAGAGAACACATTCCTGTGTGATCCTGCTCTGGCAGGGGGCTTGGGCTGGTTCAAGGTCCCCTCCAGCCCCTGACCTTCTGTGATTCTGTGAGTACAAGCAACATCTTCCTCAAATTAGTCCATAAAAATGCTAATGTTTCTAATGAATCAGATTGAAATATCACAGGAATAGATAACAGCTCAAATACAGAGTTTGCTTGTGGGGTAGGCTCTGAGACTCATTTTTGCTAATCACTACCACAGCACCGGGCAACTTACAAAGCCAATATTGTAATGAGATTAGAGAAAGGCAAAGCATCCTCAGCTTCATTTCTGTGCAAAATAATGACAGCTACACACATGTGCACTCCCAGCCCCTGTGCACTCATGTATAGATGTGAGGAAAGCCAGATCCACAGTATTTACAACCCCAGCCCCTCAGCTGCGGAGGGCTCTTCCAGCCCCATGACAAGCAGAGGTCCTCTGCCTGTTTATTCAGGCTGAGGATGTGACCATAAATCTTTATTCTGCCCAATTTCATTGTTAATATAATCCATTTCTGAAACCAATATAATAATACTTCCTTTGCTTTTTTCATTCTTTCTCTTTTTTTCATGGACCAGCAGCTAATAATGTCACCAGTGTGAGCTGTAGAAGCGAGACACTGACATCATTTTCTCTCTGCCCCACAGCATCTTTCTCTAATTTTCTTTTTCTCCCTGCACTTAGACTTTTGCTCTTGCCTTCTGTGCTGGCACATACTAAGGCACTTGTATCCAAGCTGCAGATTGAGCAAGGAGTGGTCTTTTTGCAAGTCAAAAATCTAGTAGAATCAATGAGCTCTTAGAGAAAAATCTCTCAGGGCTTGACCTTCAGAGTGGCTTTTTACTCTCTAAACCCCATGTAAAACAGTGATTCTGCCAGTCAATCTTTAGTAAGAGATTTCAAGAAAGGGACTGTTTCCTATTGGTGGCACCAGGAATCTAAGCAGGAATTAAGCAGCTTGGAAAAGCCTTTAAATTCAACTGCTCATTCTCCCAGAGCTCCCCATATATTCTTTATGGCCCTGTGTTCCCTTAGTCCTTTGATCATGTTATATTGAAGCAGGCTCTTGTTTAATATGTAGCTAAGATGACTGCATGATAACATCAAAACAGAAGGGAACATAAAGGACATGAAAGAACATGAAGTCAATAGCTTCACCAGTCACAATGCATAAACAGGCCCAGCTAAAAGCTGTGGTGTTACAGGGCTGCCTTTATGCTCTCACAAAGCTGCATGCAGCACTGGCCAGCAACAAACTGAAATTCATGATTAAAACCACCTTGGGCTTGCTTTGTGCTGCCTTAATTGCAGTTGGCTTTGCTCAAGTATAGTTCTATGATTCTACATTCGGGCTTCATCCCAGAAGCCCATCACATCAGCTGGTCTAACCATTTCTCTGGTAGAAATTACAAGTCTAAGCCAGGGTTTCATAGAATGAACCAGGTTGAAAGAGACCTCCAAGCTCATCCAGTCCAACCCAGCACCCAGCCCTGTCCAAGCAACCAGACCATGGCACTAAGTGCCGCATCCAGGCTTCATCTTGAACACCCCCAGGGATGGTGACTCCACCACCTCCCTGGGCAGCCCATTCCAATGCCAATCACTCTCCCTGCCAACAACTTCCTCCTAACATCCAGTCTAGACCTCTCCCAGCACAACTTGAGACTGTGTTCCCTTGTTCTGTTGCTGGGTGCCTGGCAGCAGAGCCCAGCCTCACCTGGCTACAACCTCCCTTCAGGTAGTTGTAGACAGCAATGAGGTCACCCCTGAGCCTCTTCTTCTGCAGGCTGCACACCCCCAGCTCCCTCAGCCTCTCCTCACAGGGCTGTGCTCCAGGACCCTCCCCAGCCTTGCTGCCCTTCTCTGGACACCTTCCAGCATCTCAATATCTCTCTTGAATTCAGGAGCCCACAGCTGGACACAGCACTCAAGGTGTGGCCTGAGCAGTGCTGAGTACAGGGGCAGAAGAACCTCCCTTGTCCTGCTGGCCACACTCTTCCTGATCCAGGCCAGGATGCCATTGGCTCTCTTAGCCACCTGGGCACTGCTGCCTCAGCTTCAGCTACCATCTACCAGCAGCCCCAGGTCCCTTCCTTCCTGGCTGCTCTCAGCCACTCTGTCCCCAGCCTGTATCACTGCTTGGAGTTGTTGTGGCCAAAGTGTAGAACCCTGCACTTGGCCTTGTTCAATCTCATCCCACTGCCCTCTGCCCACCCATCCAGCCTGGCAAGGTCCCTCTGCAGGGCTCTCCTACCCTCCAGTAGATCAACACCTACTTCTATCTTTCATCAACACACAGAGGCTGCACACATCCCTGAGACATGTTTCAATACCTTGTACCATCATCCTTACAAGAGAGCTCCAACCATGCTCTAAGCACCCACAGAGGTATTTTTATGAGAATTAAAAAGAGAAAAGACATTTTGCTGGAATCTCTCTTGTGCTGTTTTGAGAACATTCACTCCAGTCAACAAAAAAGGAGAAACCAACCCTAGTAACACAAGATTTTGTCAGCTTGATTCCCAACATCCTCCTGTTCCACTCTTCACATCAAGGTATACACTATGGTTCAGAGAACAGACAGACAGAAAAGTTGATGCCTACTGTCTAGAACTTATCTCACACTTGTGCTAATCTGCTTAAATCACTTTACCCACTTGGAAGGCAACATATCACTTACATTCAGTTCTGATATTCATCAGCCAACCATGATGGCAGCTCTATGACTGACTGCTAATTATCCTTTCCCACTGGATGTCAGAGAGGGTTGCGTCTGCGGCAGCAATTTATTCTTCTTCCCATGGAGTCATGAGGTGGAAGCTGAGGCCTATTGAAGTCAGTGACAAAAGCTCCATTGACTTGAGCTGTGTCAGGAATTCATCTTTTAATGGAAAGAGGCTGGCTTAAAGTGTTATTTAGTATATGATGTCAACACTTGGAGATAACAACTGACACGAGAACAACATGCACATTACCAGCGGTGCCAGGATGGGACACAGCACTCAAAGGCTCTGCAGGCTGTCAAATCCCTGTCAGAGACCAGACAGGCTGGTGGCACATTCACATTCCACGTGCTTCCCAACAGAGGACAGCTTCATGGCTGGTAAAGCCCAGTGGTCTCTAGTATCTGGGAACGTGGTCTACAGTATTTGGGAATGGCAATACTTTGATCCAGCAAATGAGATCTCTCATCTGCTTGGTGGGCTGGATCTATACTGCAGGATTTTCCCATCTGCTGTCTAACAGGCAGATCAAATCCTTGTCTACAAAAGCAGTTGGAATAGCTATGGCATGATAAAGTCACAGCTTACACTGCAGCTTCACTTCTTTGATGGAGGCAAGAACTAAAAAGGTAATGAATATGGCAAAAGAATCTCACCTTTCACTGTCTCTCTTCCTATATCCCCCCTAGACACACTGCAAGAAGGATGGCAGCACTGACCAAAATGCTCACAGCAAAAGTCATAGTTTCCACCTGGAGAATGTTCCATGCATGCAAATCAGAAATGAAGGATAAAATCCAAGGGCTGACAAACACACACTTGCTGAATTGCAAACTGATTCACACATGACAATAGCATTGCTGGTTTGGGTTTTCCCTCTCCTTTCTCTCTGCTGGTACTACTGCTTTACTCTCCCTCACTTACACTACCCAAAGTGCTTCACTTTTGCATCCTTTCAGTCCCAGATAGAGGACTCTTTTTGCCTGAACCACCAAGCAGAATGTTGAGGACAGGCTCTTCCTCCCCATCATTCTTCAGGCCTCTCTCCCTCCTCCATCCAGCTCTTCATCCTGTACAAATAGGTGGGTTTAATAACCCAGCACCACTCTGAGACAGCAGGTACCCAAACATCACAAACACACACAGACACTTGGGCCAGGAGTAGTCTCTCCTTTCTTCACAGTCACTTCAGGCTACATCTCTTCAGTCTTTGATTTATCAAGTTTCTTCTAGCTCATATCCAGCATTTCCTCACTCCCTGTCTCCTATATTGCTTCCAGACTCTATCTGTGCAGAAAGCAGCTCAAGCTACCTGTATAATTTCTCCAGTTCAGAGCAGCTAAGGACATGGTCACCAGTTCCTCCAACCAATGCACTGATCCCAAGTGAACAGACATAGTTCCAGCAGAGATGTTTGAATTTTGTGATGGGCTTTGTAGAGCAAAACCATTCCCTCGGAGTAAAAATAATATCAGCAGGCTACAGGAACACAGCCAAGTCCAAGGGCAAGGAATCAGCAGAAGCTCATCACTTTCTCTTCACCTGAGCAGGTAAGGGAAGCAGAGTCATCTCCTGAGGGCAGCAGCAATAGTGAATCAAGCTGGGAGGCAGTTTCTAGCAGTTGGTCAAGACCAGCAGTTGTTTCAGCAGCCACCCTGCCCCAAACCGAGAGGAAGAATATTTTGCATAACTCCATCTGTCTCACGCAGCTGCACACACAGGTAGTGAGACAAAATCCCTCTGCTTGTGTGCAAATCCAGAACTTCACTTTCGAATGGAAGCCTCAAAGTCCTGCTCAAACCAAATTCTCAGCCCAGCCTATGAGATTACAACCAAATACCTTTTTCTGTGCTTTCTGTGTCAACTGACAGCAACTTGCTGGTCCTTTGTTCTGCACAAGGCTCATCTTCAATTTGCTATCCCTGTTGCAGACAAACCAGCCAGCTGACCTCTGAGGCCAAGGGAAATCTACTCACATTCAGGGCTGGTCTCTGGAGTATCAAAAGCACAGAAGCCTCACGCAAGCTGAACTTGCTCGTCTGAGGCAGCACCTTTCTTACTTGCCTTATTTAAAGCTGTGCTGCTTGTTTATTTGTAAATACACTGCTGAAATTAGCAGCAAGTCTTATATATGGAAGGATAACAAGGAGAATGGTTAAGAATAAATCTTGATTTCTATGTGCCCTGCCATGACAAAGAGGCATAAGTGAAATGGATGGCTTGCAAACGCCAGCTTGAAACAACAAAGCAGGATCCACGCATCCGATGAACAAACAAATAAATAAGCAAGCAAACAGCAATGTGCTCTTGCAAAATTGGACAATTAATTCTCTGTAAACTAACCTATCAGGAAACCACATGGTGGGGACTCTGATAGCTGTTATTGCACTACACTATATTAAGAAAAAAAGAGGGGTTTTAATGAGGTCCCTGGAGAGCCTGGATCCTCCTCCTGTAAAGACCATTTTTACCCCATTTAACTGCCGGTGCTTTGCATCTCTGCTACACATGGCACCAAAAAAAGGGGCACCCAAAATGCTGTTAACAGAATTATCAGTACCAATGAGCACTGAGCTCTTCAGGAGCAAAAATATAAAAGACATGATGTCATTTTCAATGTTTGCAGCAGAAGTAACAACTGTATCTTAAAACTCATTGCACTTAAACCCACATGCAGGCAGAACAGCAGCAACACAGAGAAACTTTTTACAGAGAGGTGGAAAAAAACAACAACAATAATAATAATAGAATCATAAAATGTCAGGGGTTGAAAGGGATCTCAAAAGCTTATCCAACCCAACCCCCCTGTGAGAGCAGGATCACCTATACCAGATCACACAGGAATGGATCCAGGTGGGTTTTCAACATCAACAACAACATCATCATCATCAACAACAACAACAACATCAATAACAACATCATCAACAACATCATCATCATCAACAACAACATCAACATCATCAACATCATCATCAACAACAACATTGTGCTGGAGAGGGTCCAGTGGAGGGCTACAAGGATGATGAGGGGGCTGGAGCACTGCTGATGAGGAGAGGCTGAGGGACCTGAGGCTGCTTAGTCTGGAGAAGAGAAGACTGAGAGGGGATCTAATAAATGTTCATAACCATCTGAGGGCTGGGGGTCAGGAGCAGGGGCACAGGCTGTGCTCACTGCTCCCTGAGATAGGACAAGGAGCAATGGATGGAAGCTGCAGCACAGAAGGTTCCAGCTCAACACAAGGGGGAACTTCATTACTGTAAGGGTCCCAGAGCACTGGAACAGGCTCACCAGAGAAGTTGTGCAGCCTCCTTCTCTGGAGACTTTCAAGGCCTGTCTGGATGTGTTCCTGTGTGATCTGTGCTAGATTGCCAGGTCCTGCTCTAGCAGAGGGTTGGACTGGACAATCTCTTTGGGTCCCTTCCAACCTCCAATATCCTGTGATCAATGACAACATCAACAATCACATCATGGTTAGCAGAACACTCTCAAACCTGGCTTTTATTAATACTCTATGTTTCTATATGGGAAGGCCTAGTGTAGACCTTGCCAACCACAATGAATGCCCCAGTTTAAATTTCATTTTTCAGATAAATACTGGAGAAAGCAACCAAATCAGCCCCAAATCCAAAATGGTTCTGTTTCAAACTGATTGCTCACTGTAAAATAGCAGCTGTGAAAGAGCAAGGCTCAATATTTTGATCAGAAGCTTAGTAGCATGGTCAGAAACTGCACTTGTGCTTGAAGGTTCTCTGTCAAAACCAGCTAGAGACACATTTCTGTGTTAAATCTGAGGAATCAATATTCTCAGGTTGCAAAAAAAGCTTTCCCCAGTGAAGAGTGTGGATTTTTCTCACTGGATTATGTGGTTAGCAGAAGTGGTTCTGCTAAGTGCTGCCTTGTATCAGAGGGGCAAAAAACCCTGCAGAATTGTTTTATTAACTGCACTTAGCATGAAGTGCAAAGAAATAAACTCTGATAAGGGTTTTTATTAGGTTATAACCTTCACTCCACCCTGTAAATTTAAATGAATTACTGCATTTCTTCTCCACCTGCACTATTAGACCTTAGGTAAGTACAAACTCTCTGCATTACTACTGTAATGGATGGAACATTACTAATATGTCATTGGAATGGGCTGCCCAGAGAGGTGGTGGAGTCACTGTCCCTGGAGGTATCACAGTATCATCAGGGTTGGAAGAGACCTCACAGATCATCAAGTCCAACCCTTTACCACAGAGCTCAAGGCCAGACCATGGCACCAAGTGCCACGTCCAGTCCTGCCTTGAACAGCTCCAGGGACGGCGACTCCACCACCTCCCCGGGCAGCCCATTCCAGTGTCCAATGACTCTCTCAGGGAAGAACTTTCTCCTCACCTCCAGCCTAAATTTCCCCTGGTGCAGCCTGAGGCTGTGTCCTCTTGTTCTGGTGCTGGCCACCTGAGAGAAGAGAGCAACCTCCTCCTGGCCACAACCACCCCTCAGGTAGTTGTAGACAGCAATAAGGTGCTCAAGAAAAGCCTGGATGAGGCACTTGGTGCCATGGTCTGGTTGACTGGCTAGGGCTGGGTGCTAGGTTGGACTGGATGATCTTGGAGGTCTCTTCCAGCCTGGTTGATTCTATGATATAAAGAACCAGAATGTGATACCAATGTTAGTTTGCAGTAACTCCATATTTCAGCAAGTTAGAAGGTTAAAGAGTGTGCTGGTTTGAAGCTAGCCAGAATGTTTTGGTGAGAAGAACTAGATTACAGACTGTGAAAGAGAAACAATGGTGATGGCTACTGCACTCATAGGCTGGGATGTATAAGAACAAGAATCCAAACACAGATAAGGGAGTCGCTCTCTGTCCGGGCTCTGGGCTGCATTCCTCTCTAACCTCACCCTCTGTCTCTCTGGTTAATCCACTTTGCTTCCTAACCCCCCTGGCCGACTTCCATTCTTCCTTGGGGCACAAGGCAACGTCTGGGGTAAGGTAGGGGAGTGGGAGAAGGTGGAAGGGCAGTTGGGAGTCCCTCTTGGGGACTCAGGTTTCTGGGAGGGCTGTTGTGTTTCTGTATCACCTTTACCTTGTCTATTTCTGTCTATAACTGTATGTACTGTAAATATCTGCCTGTGTATTGAGCCAAGCTGTAAATAGAAGCTTCATTCGAACTTCCAGAGCCAGCTGAGTCTAGTCTGGGTGATTTCCAACATTGGGGGGGGAGGGCAGGGAACACTCAAACTATCACAAAGAGGTAATGGGTTAAAAAGTTAATGAAAATACTCAGCTTCAGATGTTTGTTAAGAGCAAATAATGCTTTGGCTTATGCTAAGTGTAGATTTAGATTAGACATTAGGATAAAGTTCTTCACCGTAAGGCTAGTGAGACACTGGAACAGGTTGCCCAAAGAGGTGGTGGAAGCCTCATCTCTGGACGTTTTTAAGGCCAGGCTGGATGGGGCTGTGGGCAACCTGATCTAGGGGAAAGTGGCCCTGACAAAGGCAGGGAGGTTGGAACTGGGAGGTCCTCGAGGTCCCTTCCAAGCCTGACACTTCTGTGATCCTGTAAAGGATCATTGTGCTGCTGGCATTTTACCTGGGCCAACTTATTTGACATCCTTGGCTCTCATGGAAATGAGCTTCTACCATCTGAGACACTCCAAAAGCAAAGCAAGAGGGAGACCATCTATGGACAGCCACCGGTGAAGCCAGCTCTCCACAGGGAAGCAGACTCTAGCATGTCTTAACTACCCCTAATTGATTTTACAATGCTAGGAAACTGAAAAAGAGCTTTAACACAATCTTTGAGGCCTAATATTTACATGGGCAAACATTTGTTTATCTGTCAGCTGTGTTATCTCAGGGCCTCTGCAGAGCCTGGGACAGCCTCTTAAGTAGCTTTCTCCAGTTCTGATTAGCTGACTCCACAGCCAGCCCTATAAATATTCTCAACATTTGCACCCAATGGACCAAGTATTTTGTTGAGCAGACTAATTGGTTCACAACCCCTGCTAAGTATCAGCCACATCATCCCTGACTGCCATAGGCTACTATCATCATTAGCCAAGTGACAATCTCCTAGAGAATTTTGGCTCTTTAATCTCCATTCTCCCTGAGGACATCAGACTTATGATGGGTTAAAGCTAGCAGAGTTTGCTCTTCTTCCTTTCCTATGCTGTGTTCTCACAGTGACACAAAGGGGGCTCATGTCCACACCTCCCCAAAGGCACCTAAGATGCTACAGACCTTGGGGCTAACAAAGTCAGGGCCAAGGGCCAGATCCTGCCTGCAAACAAATTTCTATTGATTTCCAAGAGAAATGCAAGTTAACAGATCCCAGCTGAAGTCACATGCTAATGAAAGCAGTCCCTGGGCAGCATCATTCCTTCTGTGACACCATGCTCACACCAAAAGGCTGTGGCTGGGACTGCCCCAGGGGCTGTAGGAACACCACACACAGAGATTACACCTGCTCTGAGATCATTCCTTCTATGACACCATGCTCATACCAAAAGGCTGTGGCTGGGACTGCCCCAGGGGCTGTAGGAACACCATACACAGAGATTACACCTGATCTGAGATCATTCCTTTTATGACACCATGCTCACACCAAAATGTTGTGGCTGGGATTGCCCTAGAGGCTGCAGGAACACCACACACACAGGCTACACTTGCTCTGAGACCCAGCAGTGGTGGACTGAGGAAAACTGAAGACAAAGAAGTGAAACACAGGTTAAGAGCTGGAGCAAAAGGTGAAAGAGAGAACAAAGCTAGGAAGAATGAAAGACAAACTCTGGGAAGACAAAATATCCCCAGAAAGCCAAAAGCTACACAAAGAGCAGAAGCTTCAAACAATGCAAATCTGACCTTTATGATGACTGTGCCACAAACCTGGAGATGTGGGCAAGAAACAGGAGGTTTCTCTTTGCTTTGTTGGAGTAGAAATTAAAAAGTTCTGCTCTTATACTCAAGAACAAACTTCTCAAAAGCTAGAAATTCAGTACATTAAGCTCTTTCACTTCAACAGACACACAGATCACAGACAACACCATCTCATGGGATGGTATCCAGAACTAGAGATGCTGAATTCCATCCATTTTCCTGAAATGGGCCAAAAATCCCAAATAAAAGACAACAACAGCAACAAAAAGCAACCAGAAAACAAAAACGAAGCTCACCCAAGAAGCAGGTTGCCCCATCCCCAAAAACATTCCAGGTCCAACTGGAGTGGGCTCTGAGTAACCTAATCTAGTTGCAGATGTCTCTGCTGACTGCAGGGCGATTGGACCAGATGACCTTTAAAGACCCCTTCCAATCCAAACCTTTATGTGATTAACAAGGAATTTCTCTCCTCATTGCACCTCCCTCAATTCAGAAGGGGAAAAAACAATCACTGTGGTAGTGACAAAAATCTCTTTGTGGCCCTCCAGCAGTCTTGAGCAAGAAGAATCCTCTAGATTGCCTGCTTGCAGAGCAAATTCTTTATCCCCTTAAAAACTTATCTTCTGCTCACTGATGTAGACCTAACCTTTTAAAACAAGGAGGTGAACATGAGCCTTTAAACCCCCAGCTCCCATTCCACCCTACCTGATGGCAGCAGGGAAGAACCAGCTCTGCCCTGTCAGCATTTAAGAGGCTTAAAGAGGAAAATGGGTATTAAAGGAACAAAGAGCAGCACGCTCATGGACCCTGCCCCTCATGTCCCAGTCTGTAACAAGGCAACAAACGATGGGTTTCACTAGCAGAGCTACACCACAGCATCCTCTCCCCACCTCACAGCAAGTGAGCAGCATGCACAGCACTTCATCCTTTGAGTCACCCTGAGAAATCTCTGCGATTTGTTGCTTTGGAAAGCCTCCACACTCACATTTGATTTGAAATGATATCCTCCCTGTCAAAACATGCCTGGGGGCAAGTCACTGATGGAAAAAAAAAGGGGGGGGGGGGGGGGGAGAAAGAAAAAAAAAATCTGAATCTTCCTGTCTGCTCTGACTCATAACATCTGCCACAAGGAGTGGCTGCAGCCCAATACAGGAAGATATTCCTCTGCACTGAGGAGCACACAAATGAAAACAGGACTCCAAAGTAGAATCATAGAATGGGTTGGGTTGGGAGGACCACCAAAGGTCATCTAGTCCAACCCCTCTGCAGTCAGCAGGGACATCCTTCACTAGGTCAGGTTGCTCAGGGATTTGTGGAGCCTGAGATTGAATATCTCCAGGAGTGGAGCTTCAATTACCACCCTGGGCAATCTGTTCCAGTTTTCCACCACCCTCGTGGTAAAGAACTTGTTCCTACCACCCAACCTAAACCTATTCTTCTCTAATTTCAAACCATTGCTTCTCACCCTATCACTGCAGACCCTTGGGAACAGACCCTTTGTAGCCTTTTTTGTATGCCACTTTCAGGTACTGGAAGGCCACCACTAGGTCTTCCCAGAGCCTTCTCTTACCATGGAATCATAGAATATGACAGCTTGGAAGAGACTTCCAAGACCATCCAGTCTAACCTAGCACCCAGCCCTGGCTAATCAACTAGACCATGACACAAGTGCCTCATCCAGGCTTTGCTTGAACATCCCCCTGGGGATGGCAACTCCACCACCTCCCTGGGCAGCCCATTCCAAGGCCAATCACTCTCTGCCAACAACTTCCTCCTAACATCCAGCCTAGACCTCCCCTGGCACAACTTGAGACTGTGTCTCATGTTTCTGTTGCTGCTTGCCTGGCAGAAGAGCCCAACCCTACCTGGCTACAACCTCCCTTCAGGTAGTTGTAAGACAGCAATGAGGTCACCCCTGAGCCTCCTCTTCTCCAGGCTGCACACCCCCAGCTCCCTCAATGTGACAAATTGTAGTAACCTATTTATTTGAGAGGGTGAAAAGAACCACCAAGAGTCATGCAAGAATGTCTGTACTGCCTGTAATAATTGACTAACTGGCCAGTAATTATTCCAGAATCCTGTGGGAAGTGTATTGACCTTGGTGAGCATTTTCTTTCTCAATGGACATCCCTGTAATTGTCTTTGCCTAAGGATTCCCTAGAAGCTGTTCTCAAATCAGAGCAGCACTTCAGCATTTAACTCGTGACATTGTGACATCCATTAGGAAGGCAGAGAGGTAGGAATTACCCTATTCAATCCGATTAAAGATCCAATTAACTTGGAATCCTATCTCTGTTAATAACTAATACAAGATGACTCAACACCCTGGGAAAGAAAAGGAGGGGGAAAAAAAAAGCTCCAAACCATCAAAAATCCAATCCCAAACCTCTCTTTCTTGCTTCCCTTGAACTCTCATTATCACAATTAAGGAACAAAGTGTGCCTGAAAGTTGTTTTTTCTTTCTTCTTTGTTTTCTTTGCTTTTTTCCTTCTTATTGAGCAGTTACTACTTGGCTTCCACCCTGAAAGATGAGATCAATAGCCCTTATAAATTCTTATCCAGACTTGAGGCAGTATTATTATCAGCACATTAAACATCTAATCGTTCTCTTCATCATTATGCCCTTTGCATCGATAACATTCTGATGTCAGAGGGTTCCCAAAGTTAATTACTGTGATTTTCTTTCCCATTTTCCATGTGCTGCCTCTTAGTCTTGATGTGAAGAACTTAGAATCATAGAATCAACCAGGTTGGAAGAGACCTCCAAGATCAAGTCCAACCTACCACTCAAGCCTGGCCAATCAACCAGGCCATGGCACTAAGTGCCTCAGCCAGGCTTTGCTTCAACATCTCCAGGCACAGTGACTCCACCACCTCCCTGGGCAGCCCATTCCAATGCCAATCACTCTCTCTGCCAGCAACTTCCTCCTAACAGCCAGCCTAGACCTCCTCTCTCACAACTTGAGACTGTGCCCCTTGTTCTATTGCTGGGTGCCTGGCAGAGGAGACCAACCCCACCTGGCTACAACCTCCCTTCAGGTAGTTGTAGCCAGCAATGAGCTCTGCCCTGAGCCTCCTCTTCTCCAGGCAGAGCACTGCAGTGATTGTTTGACCTTGGTTCACCTGTTTTCATTAATACTTAAGTCTGTCACATTCATTCCTTGAAACACTTCATCTGCACATGAAATACTGAGAATTCTTCTCATTCTTTTCTTGAAGGGAACTTTAATATTTCCCTCTTTTTTTTTTTTTTTCCTATTTAGTCCTTTCTGTAATTTTTTGGATGCCCTTTCAAAGCAGTCATGCTTGCAGTCACAGGTAAGAAGACAACAGCAGCACATCTAAATTGCTAATCCTGCACCACACTTATTTTTAGCCCTTCCTGATGCATTCTGTCCTAACCTCCCATCTCAGTTACATCTTGACCACCTTGCCCTGCTGAGCAGATGCTTCCCATTGTAGTGATTCTTTTTCTGGTAGAAAGAAAACAATCCAATAGAAATACTTCTCCTTCAGCTTTCCAAGAGCCAGAGGCTATTTGGTGAATTTAACTTCAGTTAAACAAAATGAAACAAATCTATTACAACCCTCTGAGAAAGCCTCGGCTTTGAGCTCATAGGCTGGTTCTGAATACAAGGATGGGAAATGAATGTCTCCCTGGATAGATGATTGTGTAGCTGCCTCCTGCAAGGTTTTTCAGAGTGTCTGTTGGGCTGAGTGTCCTGGCAATTGTCTGAAGAGGCAGTGCTTTGAGTGAATAAAGTGTCAAGGTGATACACATCTCTATTTATACAGAGATAGAGATTCTATATGTACCCACACAGTTAAATTGCTTACACTGTGTGTATGTTGTTGCATGGAATTGTTTAACCATCATGGCAGTATACTGGGGGAAAGAAGATGACTTGGAGATATATAGATATAAAATAGATATTTTCTTCTTGCTCTAAGCCATTTTGTGCAAGTGAAATAGCTTTTGCCTTGGGCTTTTGAGTCTGATATTACTTTATCTTCCCTGAAAGTAATCAGGCTACCAGGAACAGCTGATGTAAGTGAAAGGGAAACAACCCCAAGTGAAGCAGCTCAGTATGAAGCATGTGGGCATGCATTTTGAAAGGTGAAATGCCACACCTCTAATGTGTGTTTGCATGACTATGCACATTCAGGTGCACATAGACCATCTGTTTATAAATAGATAAGCCATTCAGTTCTTTGTCTGGGGCAGACACATGAGAAGAGCTGAAAGTATCCTACATTAATGTTTATTGGTTCCTGATATTTAAGAGCTATGGAGGAGAGGAGGAGAGGAGGAGAGGAGGAGAGGAGGAGAGGAGGAGAGGAGGAGAGCCAGTGGCATCCTGGCCTGCATCAGGAGCAGTGTGGCCAGCAGGACAAGGGAGGTTATTCTTCCCCTATGCTCAGCGCTGCTCAGGCCACACCTTGAGTGCTTTGCCCAGTTCTGGGCTCCTCAATTCAAGAGAGATGTTGAGGTACTGGAAGGTGCTCAGAGAAGTGCAGCAAGGCTGGTGAGGGGCTTGGAGCACAGCCCTGTGAGGAGAATCAACCTTGTTGATTCTATGATCCTATTAAATTTCCTAGCTCCAAGGTGAAAATTACCATAATGAGCCCTAACACAGCCCTGAAAATAGCCTCACTCTGGCCCAGAAGTCAGAAAACTGCTGCTTGCTATTGCTGGCAAAGTAAAATGTTTATGGCCATAAAAGACAGAAACACTTGACCCATGCAGAGCTGCAGGTAATTGGGTGCTCTAATTGCTCACAAAGAGTTTATGTTTCTGTTAAATAGTCCAAAGGAAACACATTGCTAATTGTTGCACTGAAAAGATCCTGAAATAATGACTCTGTTCACATCCAAAAACAATGGAAGAAGTGTTGCTAGACAAAGGTAAAAGCCTTGTGATGAGGTTAGAGAAAATAACCATACATGAGTGATTTCTCTCTCCTAACAATTAGAGTGATGTCCTCTACCACGGAGATAAGACTGCAAAAGTGATTTTCTCAGTCCTGCCTAAAGAGTTTCCAGCACAGCAAAGCAACTTCCAGTCACTGAGTGTGATAGAGCACTGGAGCAGGCTCCCAGAGCAGGTGTGAGGTATCCTCTGGAGAGATTCTGGGCAATCCTGGGCAACCTCTCGTGAAACCCAACCAGTGAGAGGCCAAGGGGCAATGGGTGGAAGTTGAGGCATAAGAGGTTCCATGTGAACCTGAAGAGGATTTTTTTCCCTGTGAGTGTGACAGAGCACTGGAACAGGCTGCCCAGGGAGGTTGTGGAGTCTCCCTCTCTGGAGATATTCAAGAACTGCCTGGATGCATTCCTGTGTGATCTGCTGTAGATGATCCTGCTCTGGAAGGGGGACTGGACCAGATGATCTTAGAGGTCCCTTCCAGCTCCTGACGTTTCTGATTCTGTGACACTGCATCCAGTTCTGGGGCCCCCAGCACAAGGACATTGAACTGCTGAAGCAGGTCCAGAGGAGGCCACAAAGACGACCAAAGGGCTGCAGCACCTCCCATAACGTGGCAGGCTGAGAGCTGGGGCTGTTTAGACTGGACAGGTCTCCATGGATACCTTAGAACAGCCTTCTAGTACCTGAAGGGGGCTACAGGAGGGACTTTTTTACAAGGGTTTGTTGTGATAGGTTGAGGACTAATGGTTTTGAGCTGGAAGAAGGGAGATTGAGACAGGATCTTAAGAAATTCTTGATGGTGAGGGTGGCAAGACACCAGAACAGGTTGCCCAAGAAGGTCATGGAAGCGCCTTCCCAGGAGGTGTTTAAGCCCAGGTTGGATGAGACCTTGAACATGCTGGCCTAGGGGAAGGTGTCCCTGCCCATCTCAGGGAGGTTAGAACTAGATGACCTTAAGGTTCCTTCCTGTGATTCTGGTTTTAAGGCATGTTTCACTTCCATTATAACCGGAGAGCCACAGAGGGAAGACAAAAACCAGCAGCAGCTTCACCTGGACCATGACCTTGCCTGAACTACCACACTTCCCATGGAAGAAACACAATATCATACTTAAATTACTGATTATTTGATTATTAGATTCTGCCAGCACTTGAAATGGAGGATTTTTTTCTCCTTTAGAACAGCAAGACATAGTCACTGATCTGGTGAAACTACTTCAAGACATCACACACAGAGCTCATCAACACCAGCCAAGACCACACCAGTTTCCTCGCTGGATTTCCCCCCCCAAAATGATTTTAATAGCATAAATAAAAGGTTCATGACTTCTTTCACAACTTGTATGTATGACACTGATGTCAATAAAGTGAAGGGCACAGGAGAAACTGCAGTGGCAGCTCACTGCTGAAAAGGGAACTCGTGCCACAGCCTAGCCAACACATGCCATGCCCCTCACTTCTGGGGATCCTGGCATGGCTCTCATGGTGGGATACAGGCCTTGGCTTCAGCACATCTCAGCAAAGTTGGTTGCAATTTCTTCTCTTGCAGCAGCAGAGCCAGGGAGCCAACAGTGCCAAAAGCACAGACACAAACAGGAGGATTCTTCATCATCATTAACAAAGCACCGAATCCAAAATTGCTGTTTTGACTACGAGACAGATGACTCCAGCTCTGCCAGCACTCAAGGTGTTTCCAGTGCCAAAACTCACTTTGCTGAGGCATATGCTCCCATATTTAGAAACATAAGCTCCTTCTCTGGGAGAAATTTCTTTCTTTGCCCTTTTCACAGAATGAATCAGGTTGGAAAAGTCCTCCAGGATCATGGAGTCCAACCTATCACCTAACCCTTCTAATTAACTAACCCATGGCACTAAGTGCCTCAGCCAGGCTTTGCTTCAACACCTCCAGGGACAGTGACTCCACCACCTCCCTGGGCAGCCCATTCCAATGCCAATCACTCTCTCTGACAACAACTTCCTAACAACATCCAGCCTAGACCTCCCCTGGCACAACGAGACTGTGTCCCCTTGTTCTCCTGCTGGTTGCCTGGCAGAAGAGACCAACCCCTCCTGGCTACAAACTCCCTTCAGGGAGCTGTAGACAGCAATAAGCTCTGCCCTGAGCCTCCTACTCTTCAGGCTGCACACCCCCAGCTCCCTCAGCTTCTCCTCACAGGGCTGTGCTCCAGGCTCCTCCCCAGCCTTGGTGCCTTTAGGTGCTCTTTTTCTCCTTTTTGTACTTTCCCATCTTCTCCTTTTCCTTACCTTCTCTCTCTGGTTCCATGTTCACAAACTTTAAGGCCTTACACCTTTCTGTACATCACTGCCTGCTATGCTTTTCTCAATCAACTGCAAATCACATCTAGGAACTTGTGTTTGATTGTATGACACAAGGTATCCATTCTCAATACACCAGAGTTCATCCCAGGGGTTAATCACAGATGAAAAAAGCCCTGTGGTTAATGTCTAATTTAAAATTGTCTGGCTCTAGCATCCAGCTATTGGATCTTATTTTTCTGTTCTCATCTTGATTAAAAAGCTGGATATGCTTTCCCTGTGAAAATGCTTGCCCCTGTAATCAAGTCTCCTCCTCAATCCTCTTTTTGATGAGCTAAGCAGATTGAGCCCTAAATCTCTCACTGCAGGGAATTTTCTCCACTCCTCAAATCAATACTGTGGTTATTTTCTTGACTCTTCAGTTTTGTAAAGTCTCTTTGCAGCAGCTGACATCCAAACTGGCCCTAGCTAAAGGATCCCTCTAGTCCTTCAGCCATGCCATCCTATGGGAAGTACTGCATGCACCTGGAGTACTGTGCACTGTTCTGGAGCCCCCAGCACGAGAAGGACATGGAACTGTTAGAGCAAGTCCAGAGGAGGCCACCAAGATGCTCAGAGGGCTGCAGCAGCTCTGCTATGAGGACCAGGTTGGATGAGGCCTTGAGCAACCTGTTCTAGTGGGAGGTGTCCCTGCCTAAGGCAGGGGGTTGGAACTAGATGATCTTTGAGGTCCCTTCCAATCTAAAGCATTCTGATTCTAAGTCATCTTTTCTTTGCTCGTTGTGACCTTTCCATACCCTTCCACAGCAACTAAGTATGAGGAAGAATTTTCCTTTGTTCTGAGGATGGTAAAACACTGGTTCTGGTTGTCCAGAGGGGTGGTAGATGTCCCATCTCTGGAAACATCCAGGTCATATTGGATGGGGCTCTGAGCAGCCTGCTCTAGTTGCAGATGTCCCTGCTTACTGCAGGGCACTCAGACTAAATGACCTCGAGAGGTCCCTTCCAACCCAAACTGTTCCATGATTCTAAGATCTCTTCTCAAGGATACTCTTTCACAGTGCACTGCTTAAGACACACACTTGGGAGGACAAGAGAAGAGTCCAAGTCTTGACATTTGCCTAGATGCTCCACATAACTTATTATTTCCACACCATGGATATTGCCTCACCCACAACTTTGGCAGCAGTCACTGATGTGTCCAGATCATTGCCAAAGATGTTAAACAGCTTCAGGACAAGCTCTCACTCCTGTGAGACACTGCTAACCCCACACATCTTTCAACAAATAACCCTCACAGGCTAATGCCTTTTCAGCTCTGTAAAATAAAGCCTAATCCATTAAACAAGACTGCAATAAATTCCACATGCCATGGCTTGGCTGATTTGTTTTTAACTGGGATTTCATGAGATACCAAATTAACACCTAGAACACTTGGCTGCAAGGCTGTTACCCATATCTATCAAACCTGTAACCCCATCAGGAATGGGCTCCCTTTTCAGAAAGCCATGGTGACTGGCCTTAATTATCTCTCTATTCTTTTACTCTATATTAATTCAGTCCTCTATCAACTTATCCATTATTTTTCTGGGACTGGTGCCAAGGTCTCCAAACAATCATCCTCTACCTCCTTCTGCTTTCCCTCTTTATACCTAAGCTCCTCTGGTATTCTCACAGAACACCAGCACACAGGAAAAGGGAGCCAAAAATGCTTTGTCATCCTTGTATGATGGATGATGACCCAACCTTTTCCAAAGGCACTAAAGAAGCCTTTTTCCAACAGACACTTTGTCCCTTTAATCAGTCCCTGTCTCCCCCCTCCTACCACTACTTCTGTCCACCCATCCCATTTTATGTGTCTCACCAGTATAGAGATGCCAAATCCAGCCAGAGAAAACAACACAGCCCACCAAGACAATCACCACAGCCTGCTGGTGAAGCAATTTCAGAGACTTCAGTGTTACATTTTAGCTGGAAAATTTGATTTTCAGGAGAATTCCACCTTGACCTATCTCTAAGACATCAACTCAGCCAGAAGTGCTTTTCGCGGTGGCGCCTGTGTCATCCCCCCACAACAAACTTTTGAGTCCTTGTTTGAGAAGCACATTTAGCACCACACATTAATGGAACTTTCAAGTGTCAGTGCAGTGCTGAGTGATCCTAAGTGGCCTGGACACCCTCTCCTTTCAGAGCTATGCCACCATTTGCCAGATTAGCACTGTGCAACCCTTAACGCGGTCAAGCATTTGGCATATAAACTGTCTCACATTATTTACCTGTAGAGCAGAAACAGTTCAATTACTGTAGTAATATCTCATTCAGGCAGAACAAAGGGAGGGGGGGAGGGGGGAAATAGAGTATGCAAATGAGCAAATTTAAATTCATCTAATTTAAAGGGCTAAAAATTTTTGAGGGTGGATTCGCTCCCTGGGGATATTTGGGGATTACAAAATGCATCAAGCTATAAAATGGTTAAATGGGCTTGTGGCTGGCTGAGCCTCGAAAGTTTGCATATGTTATCCTGTTCAGAGAGGGCATTATATACAATTAACACTGCAAATCTACAGTGCTCCTGCCTATATCCTACCCTATGGAAGGATAAAAGGGTTTGGTCTGCCTGCTGCCCATTACAAGGTGCTTTGTGCACAGATGAGCTTAGCATATATTTGGGAGAACGACAGTGGAAGAGGTTTGTATGGAGAATGCTGCTTATCTGCTGAATACAAAGATGATTCCATTCTTTCCCTTGTGATGCATATCATAAGGTTTGTGTGCAGCCCTTGCTGATTGTTGCTTGTTGTCTCCCCCCCACCCTTGAATAAACACTGAGATGTGTTTCTTACGCAGCAAAGATGAAATGTTCCCCTTGCTACGCAGCTGATTTTCACTGCACAGTGATGTCTGACAGGGGGAATGGCTGACAGTGAAAATTTGCTGCACTGGCAGGATGATTAGGTACAACACTCCAAAAGGCAGGATCCTGCACACGTGGAAATCAATGGGGGAAACTTCCTTTTCATTAGGGGCTGCAAAACCAGACCTGCTGTGCGACTTTCTGATGCCACCACGCTTACTGCACTTTACCTTTAATAAAGCCTTGCACTATAATACAGCTCAAACAGCTCCCAATTTTCAGCAGTTTCTCTGGGTTGTAACATGGAGCTGAAAAGGAAAGCCTGAATGTTTCCCAGCAGGTAGGCATCTTCTGGGCAGGTATTAGCCAAAAAAAATCCCCAACCCAACAACCAAACAAAAACCACAACAGGGTAGGCAAAAATCACTGGTTGAGTGCTGCAGAGCCACAGACAGCAGGGAAGCTGCAATCCAACACAATAATCAGAGATAATAAAACCACCAGATTTAGGTGAAAAGCCTAAGTCAAACCTTGTGCAGTCAGTAATAGGAAGGTGCTTTTGGTGTGCAGGTAGCAAACCCTGAGCAATTACTGTGGATTTCAGTGGTAACCCTGTAATTTAATGAAGTAGAGATGCTTTATCTTTGGACAGCTGGGACAGTCCTTTAATCACTGTTATTCTATGGCTTACAGTACAAACGTTGGGAGATTGTATGACTCAGAAGAGCAGGAATATTTATTGCTGTTTCCTGCTTATTTGTTCCCAGTCAAAATATGAGGCAAGAATACTCCACCTGATAGAAAACACCAGCTCTAAACGTGCCTGTTTGCAGCAAGCCCAGGCATGCAGCCTGTTACAGCTTGCTTGCTGGCCACAGCCAGCTTGTGTGGCTGTTGGACACCACCCTCCAGAAGCCCAGATGGCATAAGTCAGTGTAACTCAATCATCCTCAGCTCCACTGCAGTAATTTGTTTCAGTCAAGGACCTGAGCCATTATGCCTGTTTCTCAAACTGGTTAGGTTGTAAATTAGATTTTCATCACTCCTGGGACAAAAACCTGACTCTGCTGAGGTCACTGGGAGTTTGACCATCTATTTGACTGGCGCCATGACTTCACCAGTGGGTTTTGTGTGCAACATTAATCCTGAAAGTCATCACAGAGTGTGGGGTTGATTATTCTCCTAAAAATACAGTAAATACAAGGCTTCCATTGGTACTTGCAGACACTAGGAGACCAGCTCTGTGCTATGTTCTTCTGCTCAGTTGTAACAAGAGGAATATTTGTCTCACAGGATTTTGGAGTTTAGTCACCAAAACATCCACGTTTTTCATCAGTGCCTCAGCAGAACTCTTACAAGAGTGAGCACTGAATCCGCTTTGTTCAGCTGTAGAACTGCCTTATGTCCAAGATCAGATGTATGTCCACCTCTGACTCATATCAGGTCAGAATAGAAATCCTCCAAAAAGCTATTCCCTAAAATATTTTTTTTCTAGAACAAATTCATCAGTAGAGTAACATGACAAAATTAAGCACAGGGCACAGCAGCCCAGGCACAGTAGCCCCAGATACAGAATCATAGAATCAGCCAGGTTGGAAGAAATCTCCAAGATCATCCAGTCCAACCTAGCACCCAGCCCTGGCCAATCAACCAGACCATGGCATTAAGTGCCTCACACAGGCTGATAGGTTGAACTGGATGATCTTGGAGGTCTCTTCCAACCTGGTTGACTCTGTGATTTTCTCTGACTACCCCTCTGGGTCAGTGACTCCATCACCTCCCTGGGCAGCCCATTCCACAGTCAAGAACTTCTTCCTAACATCCAGCCCAGACCTCACCCAGCACTACTTGAGGCTATGTCCCCTTGCTATGTTGCTGGTTGCCTGGCAGAAGAGACCAACCCCCACCGGGCTACAACCTCCTTTCAGGTAGTTGTAGGCAGCAATAAGGTCAGCCCTGAGCCTCTTCTTCTGCAGGCTGCACAACCCCAGCTCCCTCAGCCTCTCCTCATAGGGCTTGTTTGGAGTAGTTTGCCTCTGAAGAAGTAAACCCAACAAAATCAGGTGCACAGGCATGGGTGCAAGCATGTAGACAGGCTTGTATTAACCAGCAGAAATAAGCACAGTATGGGAGAGTGAGAGTTTTCAGTGATGTGCCAGGCAGACCACGCTGAGCTATGAGATCACTCTGGGGGGAAAAAAGAAGGGGGGGGGTGGGGGGGGGGGGGGGGGGGGGGGGGGGGGGGGGAAAGAAGAAAGAAGAAAAAAAGATCAGACAAAAATTATTCTGTGAGTATGTCTGGAAAGAAAAGCTACTGAGTTAATCACTCCTGTTAGCTGCAAGCACTGGCATTGTCTTTTCTAACAGAGAGGAAAAAAATCTTCTCTGGAATAATTATTTCACTTTTCCTACAAGCAGAGCAATCTCTCATCAAGACTAATTTTATTTCCAGCACTGGGGATGCAGCAGCAGCAACCATTTCTTACTGAAACACTGCTCCGGGTTCCCAGCCGATTTAACACCGTAACATGCAAACGCCACAACTGAAGGATGCATTTTCCCAACCCACTTTAAAGCTGTGGGAATACAGCCCCCTTCAAGGCAGTCCTCACTTCCTTTCAAGTGCCATACAAGCACAGCAGGCAGCATTCAAAGCCACCTCTTCTGTGTCAGCCAGCAGGGAAGGCTGACAGGGAACCGCTGGTGTCACACTCGAGGAGTCACCAAAAGAGACACAGATTGAAAGGTGGATGGGCCTGATTCTGCAGTTTATTTTTCCCCCTCCTCTTAGGAGATTACTGCCTAAGCAATTAATTTCAGCCTGGGAGGCCTGTCCTGAACCTTTCAGAGTCACACACTATCACAGTATCATCAGGGTTGGAAGAGACCTCACAGATCATCAAGTCCAACCCTTTACCACAGAGCTCAAGGCCAGACCATGGCACCAAGTGCCACGTCCAATCCTGCCTTGAACAGCCCCAGGGATGGCGACTCCACCACCTCCCCAGGCAGCCCATTCCAGTGTCCAATGACTCTCTCAGTGAAGAACTTTCTCCTCATCTCTAGGGTATCCCAAAATACTGAGACACTTGAAGGTGTCCTTACTGTGGCCTTTCAGTATCTTAAAGGGGCCTACAAGAAAGTGGGGGTGTGATGGTTTGGGCTTGCTTCAAACTAGCACAGGGGGAGAGGCTTTTTAGGATGTCAGGACTTGGGGGAATGGAGCAAAGCTAGAAATGGGTAGATTCAGATGGGATGTTAGGAAGAAGTTCTTCACCATGAAGACGGTGAGAGCCTGGAATGGGTTGCCCAGGGAGGTGGTGGAAGCCTCATCCCTGAAGGTGTTTAAGGCCAGCCTGATCTAGTGTGAGGTGTCCCTGCCCATGGAAGAGGTGTTGGAACTAGATGATCTTTGTGGTCCCGTCCAACCCTGACTGATTCTATGATTCTAAACAAGATTTAGAAGCATTGAAGCCATCTGACTAAGCTGAATTGAAAGGTAGAACTCTGGGTCACTGAATAATTGGAGATGCTTCTTTGCAAGCAGAGTCCTGCTCTTTGGTTCATTCACAGTTAAACTTCCTCTTCAGGAGGGCATTGAGACTTCCCAGACCCCCTCCACATGGATTCATCCCACCTGTAAAGCTGCAGCTGTGTCCACCCAAGAGAAAGACCAGCAGCCACAAGCACCTGTGAATGCACAACTCACGTGTTGTCTTCTAAGCTCCAGCAAGGACAAGGAGGAGGAGAAAGAGGTGGCAACAAATGCGGGGGAGGTGAGAGCAGCGCTGATGAGGTCCAGCTGTGAAAGAAGAGCATTCATAGAGCTGTGCAAAGACCACTCCTGCACATCTTGCTGCTGCACTGACTGGGACAACCCAGGAGCAAACAAAGTCCATGGCAGGTACACAAAGTTCACCATTCCCCAGCTCCTTGATGGCAAACGTGAAGGATGCAACAGGGACACTATGAGAAGCTCCATTTAATGCCGCAGCACAAGCGGCTGCTTGGAGGTCACCTGCCGGGAGCCCGGCATGGGGCTGCCCCCGAGGCAGCTCAGCCTGGCTGACAGACTGCCTATTACAGCCAGACCAGGAGCCATCTGTTAAAAACATCCTCGAAAGCTGCGCTCAGACAGAAACCATCCTGCCCAGGCTCGACCATTGGCTTCCTCTCCCCCAGCTGCTCAGGCTTTCATCCAGACATCTCTATTTCTTCTGTGTGGGAGAACAGGAGCCAAGATGAGGGTGAATCTGAACAGGCTCACCCCTGTCCTGCTCCATCTCCCCTTCAGCCTCCTTAACCCAAGCCCTATCCCCATCACACCTCTAATTTAATTCTAGCTTGTTGCTGACTCAGCTAAAGGAGGAAAAGTCCTGGAAAAAAAAAAAGAAATTGGCAATTTTCTTGATAAATGGAGAAAAGAGAGGGCCAGTAAGGGTCAAAAGGAATTAAGAAGACTTAAAAGCTGCAATGGAGACAGCAATATAAATCTTGCCCTCTTTCCACGGAACAGGATCTGCCTCTGGAGGTCACACTCCAAACAAGGAACATTAGTTCCACTGTAACAACAAACCCTAATTTCAGTGATAAACTGGCCTCCATCTGCTTTTTTATTTCTTTTTAGCTTTATAGATTCAGGTGTAATGAAGGAAGGAGGAAACATCTGCTAGGGAATGCTGCAACCTCAGGAAATATCACAAAGGCCATCACAGCTCCACACCTTGAGTTTCATACTGGATATGCTAGGAGAAACTCAACACTAAATATTACCGTGTAACTTCATCTGCTCGATGGAGGTCAATTCCATACCTGATGCAGAGGCAATCACTGCAAGCACTCTGCTGGACTGTGGCCAGAGAAGGGCCAGGAGGATGCTCAGAGGGCTGCAGCACCTTTGCTATGAGGACAGACTGGAAGAGTTGGGGTTCTCCAGTCTGCAGAAGAGGAGACTCCCAGGTGACCTTCATGTGGCCTTCCAGGATCTGAAGGGGGCCTACAAAAAAGCTGGGGAGGGACTTTTGAGGCTGTCAGGGAGTGACAGGACTGGGGAAAATGGAGCAAAGCTGGAGGTGGGGAGAGTCAGACTGGAGGTGAGGAGGAAGTTGTTCAGCACGAGAGTGGTGAGAGCCTGGAATGGGTTGCCCAGGAGAGGTGGTTGATGCCCCATCCCTGGAGGTGTTTAAAGCCAGGCTGGATGAGGCTGTGGCCAGCCTGATCTAGGGTAGGTGTCCCTGGGCATGGCAGGGGGGTTGGTACTAGATGATCTTTGTGGTCCCTTCCAACCCTGACTGACTCTGTGATTCTAAGATTCCCTCACCAGCATTTGGGGATGCAAATGCTCTTACAGAAATGAATGCATAAAGCAGACAGAAAGAGAGCAACTGAAAACAAAACAAAACCAGACAACCAAAACCCAATCTCAACTCCAAACACAACAACTTTGAATTTGTGGCATTGACTTTTGTTACATCGAAACAACAGGGTGGGGGAAAAAGCAACACACAAAGCCCACAACAAATTCAAACAAGCTCACATGTACTTAAATCCTTACTAAAGTCCAGAAAGACAACTGCAAGTGCACAGATTCTAAGCTGTAACAATCTTAGCCCAAGAATAATGACAATGAGTGGAGAATTGCTTCACTGTGGTCCAACTATGACATCAGTTAACTTGGGCACTGCTACAACATCCCCTTTTAGTCCAACCTGCCAGTAAATCTTGCAATACCTAAGCTATTGATCTTAAAAGAGGAGAAATATCTGGATTCCTTCTTCTCACCCAGAGGGAAGAAGAAATCTCACAGAACACCAACCAAGTAAAATAAATGCCATGGCAGTCTGCAGCTCTCCTAGCCCTATTTTTTTTCTTGGCTATGAATTTGGAAGGAAAAGGATGTGCCTATATTAGCAAGTAGCTCAAAAGGACATAGATAAGTGGAGCAAAACGGTGCTGGGAACTTCAAATCCACCCACACACATTGCAAAGGCTTCTCTTCAGCTCTAGGCAGGAGGCTATGGATGAAAAACCCATCAGCTGCTGAACTGCACAAAGTGAACTCCTGAAACAGATATTCTGGCTTAGGTTCATCCAAATTTGATCTGGTTTGTTCAGTCTCCACGGAGCACAACCCCAAGCACAGTGAGTGGGCTGACTGTAAGACTCATGTCCATGGTGCACTCAGATTCAGTGTCAGCATTACACAGCCCCAAAGGTAACAATCAAAAATTCATTGATATAAAAGTTTAATTCAGCAGGTATGAACTGTGGGAACGATGCCACGACCTGGTTAAAGCCCATTCAGCACTCTGGGTATATAAAACCATGGCAACATTTATTTTCCTTCTGTTCTTTCAGTACTGAACCTGTTCTTTCCTTATACAAAATAGACCCATTAAGAAACCAGTACCTTCTGTGAGGACAACCAAGCAGACATCTTTGGCCATATGGGCTATGGGATGGGCCAGACTGCTGCCACGTAATTTGGACACGATTGAACCATGTGTTCCATGTTGCGTCTGATTTACATAGAACAGAACCAGAGGATCACTGCAGGCAGAGAAGACCTTTAAGGTCATAGAGTCCAACCATTCTTTAACTCTTCCAAGGGTGGTGGTGCTAAACCATGTCTCAGCACCACGTTTCTGCATCTTTCAAATCCTTCCAGAAATGGAGATTCAACCACCCCCCTGAGGAGTCTGTTCCATCATCCAAGAACCCTTTCAGTTACTTCTAACACAATCTAAGCCTCAGCTGGTACAACCTGGCCATTTCCACTTACAGTGGAGTGCAGGGTAAGGCCACAAGACCATTCAGGATCTCACATCTCAAGAGACCACGAAGAGAACTGTTCAAAAAACATCTGGGAGATGACTGTTTATAAGACTTACTTGGCCCACTAATGAGTTTAGGACAGGAGTCTAACAGAGAAAAGACAATTAAAACTTGTTCTAAAACACTGAGCACATCATCACCAGAGCATGGTTTATAAGATTCCTGCTCGTGTTCTCATACCCCTGCTGCTCCCCAGGCTCTGTACAGAGGCATTGATTTTAATTATAGACATCATCTAAGGTTGTTTATAAGGTGGGCTTTGGACTAGCGAAGAAATACAATCATTAACAAAACAGAATTCCTACTTTACTGGACAAATATACACCAAAAGAAATTGTGGCATCTTGGGGGGGTTGCTAAGCAACCAAGAGCTCCAGTGTCACTTGTTTGTGATCAATTCAAGTCATTCATCAAGGCTCTGAAGCACCAGCTCAGGAATTCCAACAAATCTGTGCCTTGGGAAAGCCACGGGGACTTCCTGCCACACAATACCACTTTCTTTCCTCCCAGATAAACTTTGTAGATGTTCTTTTGATCTGTATGATATGTTAATTCATTATTCTTAACATACTGCTAATAGGAAAAGCTATAATTAACTAAGTACAGCGTTGTAAACACATGCGAGATAAACTGATCTAATTAGCGGTGTTTAAAGTAGTCTCTGTCCTCTCCCACTGGGGAAAGGAGCTGCTCCCTTCTTATCACAGAAACAACTGTCCACCACCTCATATTATGGACTGTACAGCTACCTTTGTTTTCCTTTTCCCTTCCAAGCCCAACTGATAAATTATGTTGCTGTTGGCAAACAAGATGGCTACAGTCCAAGTCACTTGATGTACACATATAGGTTGGGAATAATGTAATCTTTCCTTTCAGAGAAGGCTTACTTGCTTTCTGCTTGCCTTGGAATAAAGAAGTGCCCTGTTATATTTCATTCATTAAGTTTAATTGCTGAAATAACACACACTAAACATCAGTAAGAATGACATTGACTCTCGCTGAGAGCTAAGTGTAATCAAAGTCTATCTCGCTCAAGTACAGCCTCTTCATTTCAGCCTCATATTCAGAATTCATTGTATTCCTCTTTTGATTAAAAACAGCAACAAAACCAAAAGCAACAATAAAATGCAAGCATTTAGAGAACAAAGTGGTTCCAAAGCTGTGTTGCACATGACTGCTCCTCTACAACTCTTGATGTGCTGATAGGGTTGGGTGTTTTTTTCACTAGAAGTATTTAAAACTTTCAAATCTATTGTGCAATAGTCCTGAAGGAACTCCATTGCCTCTCACAAGCCTGGCATCTGACCCTTTGCATCTTATTTTAATGTAATATGTCCTGGTCTTGTAGTGCTGCAAGCCGGATTCGACCGACAGCAGATGAGCAGCCTAAGTAAGGACCACAGAAAGCAGCTAACAAGAGCGTTCAACTTGTTGATGGCCCATTGGGAAAGGTGGGGTTTAGTATTTTTGACAGACAAAGGAAATTCGCTGCTTTTAAGCAAAAGAAATTCTACCAAAAGTATTTCTACCAAGAGGATGGAGAGTCCTTTTTTGCAGGGAGCCACACAGAAAAGACAAGGGATTAATGGGTACAAATTACTCCTGAGAGATTTCGACTGGACTCCGGAAGAATGATTTTCACCACGAGAACTGTTACACATTGGAATCAACTCCCAAGGAAGCAGTGGAGTCCCCTACACTGGGCAGGTTTAAAGACTCTGCGTGCCTGGGTGCTAAGCCAGCTCGTTTCAGCTAGACTGTCACCTAGAAAGGGTGGACCAGATGATCCTTGGCGTCCTCCTGCCAACCTGGCATCTCTGGGATTGCTGTGTTAACACAGCAGTAGTCAGGCACTCTAACACCGGTCATGTCAGTATAGCCAGACACGATCAAGGGAAATGATGGGCATAGGACCATGCACATAGCTCAGCAGATGACATTGCATGTGGGGTGCTCACAAATGGGCAAGAAGGCCACATATGCATTTCAAGGTGCAGCATTTTTCCTTCTTTTTTTCTTCAGGCATACAACTAAGCTCATATTTACGATTTATTGCTTATAGAACAGTACTATGGAGAACTACACAACACCTATTTAACTCAGTCACATCAAATGAATCCTTGACAATCACACAACAATACCACCTGTCATGTCTCTGTGAAATTCTCCAAGCAACACTATTGCAATGCAGTGCTGAGAGTGAGCTGGCTTGCTTTCTATCGTGCTCAGTTAAGAGTTGAATACTTCCTGTTGCCCAACACATCACAGACTTAGCTTTCTTTTTCTACCAAAAAAATAAGCAGCAAAGTAACACAGTCATAGGAGTGACAGATGAAAAGTCTGTTTGCATTCACTGTTTCTGACTACTAGAAAGCAGAACCTCCTTCCATTATGAATCCTACAACTGGCTGAGAGCACTGATGCTCTGACAGTGCCACACAAACCGGTAATACACAGCAGACGCCACCGAGGTTTAAGTATTCTTAGAGCTCTCCCGGAGTGCAGCAGCATCACATCAATTCCCCACACCCCCCACATTTGAGGCTATTTCTAATTACTTAGGTACTGCAAGGTACAAGAATATTAAAATACACTCGGAAATCATTAAGAACGGAAGAAGAAACAAGTGTTTGCCCACATCATTTAGGCTTGCAAACTTGAGCCCCACCTAAAACCATATGAAGCCGAGCTCTCCGTCCCGAGTCAAGCCCACTGCGGCCGTGCTTTGGTTCCTTGCACACTCCGTACCCCTAGGCAGCACCTTCTACCCCCTCCCTTGGGCTCCGCATTGTTCCTTCACCTTGCCCGCAAACTTTCCCCGGACCCCGCTCCGGAACACGGGGCAACCCGAGCACGCCGGGGGCTGGACCGGACCGCCCGGCAGCGGAGAGGGGGCGGCCAGGACCTGCTCCTCGGGCAGCCGCCGGGCTCCTCCCGGCACCGCGCCGCGGGCTGCTCCCGGCACCGAGCCCAGGGCTGCTCCCGGCACCGAGCCCAGGGCTGCTCCCGGCACCGCACCGCGCCGCGGGCTGCGCGCACCCGCGCGCCCCTGCCCGGGCCCGAGCCCAGCTGTGTTCCCTCATTACCGAGCCCCTTCACCTGCGCTGCGGCGCGGGAAGCGGGTGAAAGAGATGCAGATACCAGCCACACTAATGCAAGAGGTTTGGGGTAGCAAGGCAAGAGAGAGAGAGAAAGGAGGGGTGGCCAGAGCAGCCCCGCGGCTGGGCACTTGCCGTCTCAGCGCCCTGTACCCGCCCTGGCAGCCCCGAAAACAGACCGGGAGCGGCGTTGCTCCCCCTGCCCGGTGGCCCTCCTCGGTGTTACCTTGTGTGAAGCCGGTGGCGAGGAGGCGGCCGGACCTGCGGGCACGGCGGCAGCGTCTCTGCAGCCCCGTCCCGGCTCTGCGAATTAATCGCTCCACCCCCAAAGGAGGGGAGGAAAAAAAAAGGGAAAAAACAGAAGGGAAAGGAGGGGGAACCACTCAACTCAGTCACCCCAAACCCAGCCTCGCTACACACCCACGAGAAGCAAGAGGGGTCCCTCCGTGACTGGCATCGCTATCTCCTCCGGCAGAGCTTGCAGGGAGTCATGGCAACGAGCCCCCGCACCTCCCCAAACCGCTGCCCGCCTCCCCCGGGGGGCCGAGGCTCCCCCAGGCCAGCCCCTGCCCCGGCCCGGCCCCGCCCGGCAGCTCCCACCTGCCCGATGCGAGGCTCTCGGCGTGAGCCGGCAGCCGGCGGCACGGCCGCGTTCCTCCGGGCGGCACCTGGAGAGGGAGCGCAGGAAGGAGGGCGCGAGGGAAGCGAGGCGCGGGAAGGAGCGAGCGCGGGAGCACAGCCCCGGCCCGGCCCGCCCGCGCCTCCGCCGCCCGCCTTCGGCTCGGGGGAGCCCTGCACCGCTAGCCGCACGGTACCGGGCACCGGCACCGGACACGGCAGGTGCGGGGCAGAGGCGCAGGAATGCAAAGCAAAGGCAAGGGAGTGAGAAGGAAATGGCCGAAATGAGGGGGGACTTCCCAGCGGCAAAACCCTGCGGAGTTCTTACCTCGCCGTGGTGCTGGGGCTACCAAAAACTCGTCTAGGAATGACCAAGTCACTCAGACTCCTTTTTAGCCATCTTTCGGGCTGAGGAAGTGTGGTTTCTTTGCCCTGGCACAGTTCGAGACGGGATGCTCTTGTTCTGTCCCCGGGTGCCTGGCAGAAGAGACCAACCCCTGCCGGGCTACAGCCTCCTTTCAGGTAGTTGTAGACAGCAATGAGCTCTGCCCTGAGCCTCCTCTGCTGCAGGCTGCACACCCCCAGCTCCCTCAGCCTCTCCTCACAGGGCTGTGCTCCAGGCCCCTCACCAGCTCTGGGCACATTCAGGCACCTCAACATCTTTCTTAAATCCAGTGGCCTCGAACTGTACACAGTACTCAAGGCATGGCCTGAGCAGTGCTGTGTACAGGGGCAGAGTGGCCTCCCTGGCCCTGCTGGCCACACTCATCTGGAGTACTGCGTCCACTTCTGGGCTCTCTAGTACAAGAAGCAGGAACTACTGCAGAGAGTCCAGTGGAGAGCCACTAAGATGATGAAGTCTCTGGAGAATCCACCTGAGAAGGAAAGGCTGAGAGAGGTGGGGTTGTATAGCCTGGAGAAGATGATGCTGAGGGGGAATCTCATTAATACTTATAGACATCTAAAGGTTAAGTGTCAGGAGGATGGAGTCACCTTCTCCTCAGTGCTGTCCAGTGACAGGACAAGGGGCAAGAGGCACAGACTGGAGTACGGGAGGTTCCAAATAGTCATAAGGAAAAAAATCCTTCTCTTTGAGGGAGGCAGAGCAGTGGGCCAGGCTGCCCAGAGCAGCTGTGGAGTCTCCTTCTCTGGAGGCACTTAACCTCTGCCTGGACACGTTCCTGGATGGTTACTCTACACGATCTCGGTCTAGCAGAGGGTTTGGAGTAGACAGTTTTCAAAAGCACCTTCCAACCCTCACCCTCCTCACAGTATCACAGTATCATCAGGGTTGGAAGAGACCTCACAGATCATCAAGTCCAACCCTTTACCACAGAGCTCAAGGCTAGACTATGGCACCAAGTGCCACGTCCAATCCTGCCTTGAACAGCTCCAGGGACGGCGACTCCACCACCTCCCCGGGCAGCCCATTCCAGTGTCCAATGACTCTCTCAGTGAAGAACTTTCTCCTCACCTCCAGCCTAAATCTCCCCTGGCACAGCCTGAGGCTGTGTCCTCTCGTTCTGGTGCTGGCCACCTGAGAGAAGAGAGCAACCTCCTCCTGGCCACAACCACCCTTCAGGTAGTTGTAGACAGCAATAAGGTCACCTCTGAGCCTCCTCTTCTCCAGGCTAACCAATCCCAGCTCCCTCAGCCTCTCCTCACAGGGCTTGTGCTCAAGGCCTCTCCCCAGCCTCGTCGCCCTTCTCTGGACACGCTCAAGCATCTCAACATCCTGCGTGGTTCCATGTGTAAATTCTTAGCAACTGGTGAAGGCTGTCACCACAAATCCACCAGTGCTCCACTCCTAAGTGCTCCATCCAGACACTATGTGGAGGCACTGAAGGTCAAGCATGATAATTTTCATGAGGACTCAGACTTCTCAGAGAGTTTTCTGCCTCGCTGCTGACCTTTGGGTGTTTTGCTTTTCTCTGAGCCTTGTCTAATGCAATGAACAATGATCATAAAGTAAGATTCACAGACATTAAACCATAAAACCACCTCAGCGCATCACACTTAGCACTCATGGGGGTTGTTATCGTTTGAGGCAAAGGTTTTTTCAGACAGTAGCAATTGGAATTTGTTGATGTAGCAGACAACTCGTGTTACAGTATCACAGTATCATCAGGGTTGGAAGAGACCTCACAGATCATCAAGTCCAACCCTTTACCACAGAGCTCAAGGCCAGACCATGGCACCAAGTGCCACATCCAACCTTGCCTTGAACTGCCCCAGGGACGGCAACTCCACCACCTCCCCAGGCAGCCCATTCCAGTGTCCAATGACTCTCTCAGTGAAGTGTTGTTCATCTGCAGCTGATTCCAGGAGGTTGGCTTTCTTTTTTGGACAGGTGTAAAATAAACCAAAAAGTCATTCCAAAAACTAGTAGGAAAAAGGGTAGAATAATTTCATATATTTAATAAATAATTTAATATGCTTAATATATCTAATATATCTACTGTGTCCAGTTCTGGGCTCCTCAATTCAAGAGAAATGTTGAGGTGCTGGAACATGTCGAGAGAAGGGTGATGAAGCTGGGGAGGGGCCTGGAACACAGCCCTGTGAGGAGAGGCTGAGGGAGCTGGGGGTGTGCAGCCTGCAGCAGAGGAGGCTCAGGGCAGAGCTCATTGCTGTCTACAGCTCCCTGAAGGAAGGCTGTAGCCAGGTGGGGTTGGGTTCTTCTCCCAGGCACCCAGCAACAGAACAACAGGACACAGTCTCAAGCTGTGCCAGGCCAGGTCTAGGCTGGATGTTAGGAGGAAGTTGTTGTCAGAGAGAGTGATTGGAATGGGCTGCCCAGGGAGGTGGTGGAGTCACCATCCCTGGAGGTGTTCAAGCAAAGCCAGGATGAGGCACTTAGTGCCATGGTCTGGTTGATTGGCCAGGGCTGGGTGCTAGTTTGGACTGGATAATGTTGGAGGGCTCTTCCAACCAGGTTGATTCTATGAATCTGTGATTCTACTTGCTTTGTGTTGGGAAAGGAAATGCAAAACTCTGTTAAAGCAATGATCTGCTTGATTTTTTTAGTCATGCAAAGCCAGACAATTCATAGATATAATATTCATACTAAATTACATTTAAATCAGCTTCTGCTGATGTGAATGCCAAACTTTTCACCAAATGCATGGGAAAAAGCTTCTGTTGTGGAAGAGAAGTGTGCTGTGGTTGCTTAGAAAACTCTGACACGGGGCAGATGGATTTTTGCACAGTGGAGACCCAGCCCAGAGCACACATAAGGAAATGGGAGCTCTCCCTTTGAATCCCTCTCTCATAGCCACATCCTGAATTGACTTACTGTCTCACTAGAAGACAGTAAAATGCTATATTTACAGCACATTGCTTTCCAAAGCAACCAAGAGCTAAGCAACAGGGCAGTGGAAGCCTCTGAAAATAAATGGGAAAGGAGACAGCTGTAGAGGAATGTCTTGACTGTGTCAGGGCTGCCAACGTATTGAAAAGTCATTTGAGCCAATATAAACGTGGTCATTGGAGACGAAGTGAAAACCCAGCAATGGTTGCAGATTTACTGAAGCTTTGGCAAAGGCTGGAGACACTAAGGGTGGGAAGCTGTGCCCTGCTCGTTTGGGAGTAGAGATAACAGAGCTGGCTGGAGAGCTGGCATTGCCCCTCCTGCTATTGCCAAGAGGATCTAAAACAGGCATAATGACTCTTACCCTCTCTGGCCAACAGTGTGCTCCTCCGGGGATGCCTCAGCAGTACCAGGAGTTTCCAGGTTGATTTTTGCAGGGCTCTGACACGAAGAAGAGAGACAACGATTTAATTATGTCCAGTGACTGCTTGAGGCTTTGCTGCCAAAGTCAACTTCCCAAGCTGCCCATACTTACAAGTGCCCCATCCTCTACCCAGATACGCCACAAACAGAAGGAAGCTGGGCTTGCAAAAGGCAGCAGCCACTTAGACCTGGATTTCCCTGCCTAGCCAGCCCAGAATTTAGATCCTCTCTGGCAACTTAATTTCCCCAAGGACTTGTCACATTTTCAGGTTTCAGCCCCTGATATGAGAACCACTAAATGCCTTTAATTTTTCAACCCAGAATCATGCAGAAAGTTTTCCTTTCACTAGGAAGCCATTTGAATGAAAAGTCAAAGAACATCAGCTTATTAAAACCTGCACCATGCTTCCAACAACAAATATGTTCTTAAGAAGACATCACATCCAGTTCCAACAGTAAAGTGTAAAGAGACATAATCCATAGTGCCTCAGACTTCAGTGGGCAGTGAAGCAGGGCAAATGCCATAGCACTTAAGTCTGCACAGAGCAAAAAGTAAGACAGAGAAGCACAGTTTGTTCCTCTTCGTGTCTCCACAAAACTGCCCTTTATTTTGGGATTTCCTGCTGAAAATCAAGGAGCCTTTTCATCAAACTCACTGCTTGATGTGAGAACGAGAGAGCAACACTGCTAAAAACACTGAGAAAATGACATTAGATTTCTCTAAGCTAGAACTGATCCCATACTGAAACAGATGCTAAATGCATAATATTGTCTCAAAGCAAATGGGAGGAAAAAACAATGCACCCAAACCCAGAAAAGCACAGAATATTTCTCTCTGGAACTAAGGAAACCAGGAGGACTGGTGAGTCTGTGTCCATTGCAACTTGGCACCTGATCCAATTTACTCCCTCAAGAATTGCCTACCATTCTAATATCACTTCCTGATTGGAGGCTCAGAACATTTCCAGTCTTCCTCTACTTTTAGGATCTATTAGATACTAAGGACAAAGTCACAGAATCACAGAATATTAGGGGTTAGAAGAGATCCTGAACAATCATCTAGCACAACCCCACTGCCACAGCAAGATCACCTGGAGTAGGTGACCCAGGGAGGTGGTGGAGGTGTTTAATAGGAGGCTGGATGAGGCATTCAGTGCCGTGGGTTGGTTGGTCAGAAGGGTTGGGTGGTGAATTGGACTCGATGATCCTGGAGGTCCTTTCAAACCTGGTTAATTCTGTGACTCTGTGAATGGATCCAAGTGGGTTTTAAATGCTTTCAGAGAAGGAGATTCCAGCCTGTTCCAGGACTCTGTCACCCTCAGAGTTGGAAGAGACCACAAGGACCATCTAGTTCCAACTTCCCTGCCATGGGCAGGGACACCCTACCCTGAATCAGGCTGGCCACAGCCTCAGACAGCCTGGCCTTAAACACCTCCAGCCATGGGGCCTCAACCACCTCCCTGGGCAACCCGGTCCAGGCTCTCACCACTCTCATGCTCAGCAGCTTCCTCCTCACCTCCAGCCTGAACATACCCACCTCCAGCTTTGCTCTATTCCCCCCCAGTCCTGTCACTCCCTGATATCCTAAAAAGTCCCTCCCCAGCTTTTTTGTAGGCCCCTTTCACATCCTGGAAGGTCACAAGAAGGTCACCTGGGAGTCTCCTCTTCTCCAGCCTGCACAGCCCCAACTCTTTCAGTCTATGCTCACAGCAGAGCTGCTGCAGCCCTCTGAGCATCCTCCTGGCCTTTCTCTGGACACACTCCAGCATCTCCACATCCCTCTTGTAACAGGGACTCCAGAACTGGATGCAGTACTCCAGGTGGGGTCTCAGCAGAGCTGAGTAGAGGAGGAGAATCACCTCCCTTGCCCTGCTGGCCACACTTCTCCTGATGCAGCCCAGGCTCTGCTTGGCTTTCTGGGCTGCAAGTGCACACTGCATCAAGAGCTACATTTTTTCTATTGTTTGTTTGTTAGAAATAAAATAAATCTAAGAATTGTTTTGGTCCTGGATCAATTAAATGGCTAAAAAAAAAATGACATTGTGCCAATAGCAGTTTTTTCCATGTCAAAATGTACCATGCATATTATGGCCTGCTGCAACAGTATTTTCATTACCTCTGGAATTTTTAGAATGCTTAAATTATCCCAGCTGAGATGTATATGTGGAAGCATAAAGCTGCACAAGAAACTTGGACCTCACAGGGAAAGATTCTAACTGCAAAGGGGAAAACAGAGAGAGTGCTGAGATGTCTCTGTGGAAGCACAAAGCTGCACAAGAAACTTGGACCTCACAGGGAAAGATTCTAACTGCAAAGGGGAAAACAGAGAGAGTGCTGAGATGTCTACGTGGAAGCACAAAGCTGCACAAGAAACCTGGACCTCACAGGGAAAGATTCTAACTGCAAAGGGGAAAACAGAGAGAGTGCTGAGATGTATATGTGGAAGCACAAAGCTGCACAAGAAACCTGGACCTCACAGGGGAAGATTCTAACTGCAAAGGGGAAAACAGAGAGAGTGAGGCATATCCTGCTAATGGTTTATTAAACATGTATCTGAGCACACATCATCAATGATTAGCTTTGAAATGTTGAATGTTAGATGGATCTTGGACAGAGCAGAGAAGCTACAGCCATGCTAGGGAATGCTCATCTACTCCTTCATGAGAACACAGGAAAAAATTCACTTGACCAGAAGGCAGCAAATTTAAAATTAATTAAAGGAACTGCCACTTTTTGCAGCTCTGATCAATCCCAGAATTTCAGGCTCTGAAGAACCTGGAGTGAAATATTAGGATTGTTTCCTTTTCCCCTTTTCTCAATATAATTTTGTTAAGGCTGGATAATTTTATGACTGCTAATAACAGTTGTAACTATGCAAGCTAAGATAATAACAATAGTAATCAAATCTCATGCTTCAGGGCATAAATTGATTGCTTGAAGGGGTTGTGGAGGTTTTGCTGTTTCCCCACTGCCTAGTGCATGATTTCACAACTGACTAAGTGCATTACAGAGCCTTTGCTGCTGTAGCTTAGACAGTTGATCTAATCCATAGTAACAAATACAACACCCAAACACAGCGAGCTTGCAAACATAGATTTAGAATCAAATTCAGTGAAATGTTTGGTTCTTATTTTCCAGTTAGTCTCCTACAGTTCTCTCTAAAGAAAATAGTAAAGTCGAGGTCAAAAAATAACAACAAACCACAACAAACCAAACAAAACCAAGAAATAGACAAAATAACCTCACAAAACTTTAGAGAGGGAATCTCAACAGGAATTTTAAAGACCCCAAGTCAGGCAAGAGGGCTTATTTATGGTTAGGTCCAGACCCAAAAAGCAGGATCACAGAATCCATCAGGGTTGGAAGGGACCACAAGGAGCAGCCAGTTCCAATCCCCCTGCCATGCCCAGGGACACCCTACCCTAGATCAGGCTGCTCACAGCCTTATCCAGCCTGGCCTTAAACACCTCCAACCATGGGACCTCAACCACCTCCCTGGGCAACCCATTCCAGGCTCTCACCACTCTCATGCTGAACAACTTCCTCCTCACCTCCAGTCTGAACCTAACCACCTCCAACTTTGCTCCATTCCCCCTACTCCTGTCACTCCCTGACAGCCTAAAAAGTCCCTCCCCAGCTTTTTTTGATGAAGACCTATGAACTGATAAAGTGTCAAACCATGGTCATGCATGGTCAGCACCCATGCATCCCTTATGGCCAGCTTGTAAGAACTTACTTGTGAGGACAACCATCAAAAAATAGGCCATTGGTCTTTTTTCTTTGAGAAAGAGACACAGCAAGAAATGAGAGAGCTCAGTCAGGAGATGGGGATCGAGGTCACTTTCCAAGCTGTACCAAAAAGATTCATACAACTCTGTGCTGTGCTCCAGGACAGACAGACTGAGCCCTGGGGAATATCGAGCAGAAAATAATTGAAGATTTACTGAACTCAGCATGGAGAAAAACTGAACCTTGGGAAAGGAAGGCTTGAGCACCAACAATGCCACAACAGACACTATTCCTGATTTTTCCTTCAAGCACTCTAAAGATCTTAGAATTGGTCCAGGGTGACCTTTAAAGGTCCCTTCCAATCCAAACCATCCTACGATAAACAATATCATCGATAAGAAGAACTTTGTAGCTTGTCATCTTTGACATCATTGCTTGTTAAGTGAGACGTTTCTCATTCCAGGTTTTAAGTCTTGCTTGATTTGGTTTGAGTTTGGGGTTTTTGATGGTTGTTTTCAATGCAGTACTGACATTCTCAGAGGCAACACTTCAAAGTAGGCTTCTACAACACAGGTTGCAAATACCTACATGTGTTCCATTGAGTTCTTTGGAGACCAGGGAACGTTCTCACCCATGGGTATCCCCCCAGGTACAGTGCCAATACTTTATTGTATCTTAAACACTAAAACCATAACAAGAAAGGTATACTGGAAACCACAATACCCATGGCTCACGTGCTACAGCCATAAAGGGAGAAACTACAACGCTGAATCAGATATGAGGAACAACCCCAAGCAGCCCTACTGATTGAAGGTCAGGCTGTACTCACCCTATCCCACTGAGATGTGTAGATAGCAAAACTGGACAGATGCTGTCTCAAAAGGTAGGTGTGGACCAGCACCTGTTAGGCTGGTGAGCCTGGTGCCACTCACAGCTCAGCCCCCTACGCTCTCAGTTTATATGTGTTCAGAATTCTGTGACAGAAGGCTGAACCAAGGAGAACCAAGCTCCTCCCTTACTTCCCTTATGTGTTACATAATGACTTTCCCTTTTCAATGCACATGACAGCCCATGTGCATTGTTGGCTTCAGTGGTTGTGCAACCCCCTAACAAGAGGAGCCTTCATCGTCTTCACCTCCCTCTGCAGCTGGTTGTCCTCTGCAGAGCCTTTCAAGGTCATTGCTGGCTCCATATGCTGTTTAGCCAGCACCACATTGCAGCCTCTGATTACAAGGATGGTACTTGCAGGCTCTTGTTTTCCTTAGATTTATCACTTGAGGGCTCACAGACCCTGTTCTGATCTCTGGTAACCTGGCAACTATTGGCCTGTTGCCCCTAAGTCCGATCAGTCACACACAAATCCTTCCCTCTTACTACATGTACTAAGTAGAGATTTGCCACTCCAGTCAGCCACTCCACCAGAGACACCCTCTCCTTTGGTAGCCTGCCCAGTTACCTAGTTGGCTGGTACCATTTTCTGGGATGAAGCTATGAAACTGTAAGTCACAGGAAGGCTGTGCCAGCAGGGCAGCCCAGTGCATGCCTGGTCATCCACCACACAATGGCACAAGGTCATTTGTAAAGAAAAGCAAGCATCATGCTCATGGGAAATGCTATCTGCAAACGCATCTTCGGTCTCTGTGCAGAGCTGGCACAAAGCCCGGAAGGAGCAAGCTACAATATCTAGAGAAATAGAATTGTGACTCACATCAGGACATTGGCATTGATCTCATTCGTTTGTGGAAGAGATTAAAGAGGCCCAGGAATAAAGATTTTCTATTTCCTGAACAATAGCTGCTAGTCACTGGACAGAACATCAGCAACAAGGTCTCCACGGTTGGTTTTATTCTTCCCTAGCGTGGAGGTGGGATACAGTGAATGAAGCCTTTGCTAGATAACTCATGACCTTTTCAGTCATGCAGATGAGACCTATTGCTCAGCAGCTCCTGAATGAAACACTTTCATTTTGCTTTCTTTTGACATTAACTAGCAAAAGATGCACAAAAGTTGTGCTGCCAAACCTCTATATTTCTATAACACATTCTAACACAATCGTTGTTCAGAGAAGGGCAACAAAGTAGGTGAAGAGCCTAGAGAACAGGTCTTATGAGAAGCAGCTAAGAGAACTTGGATTGTTTTGTCTGGAGAAGAGGAGGCTAAGGGGAGATCTCATTGCTTTCTACAACAACCTCTCTACAAGGTCATAGTGAGGAGGATGTCAACCTCTTCTCCCTAGTGTCAGGTGACAAACCAAGAAGAAATGGCCTGAAAATGTGCCAGGGGAGGTTTAGATTGCATATTAGGAAAACTTTCTTTAGAATCATAGAATCAACCAGTTTGGAAGAGACCTCCAAGATCATCCAGGCCAACCTAGCACCCAGCCCTGTCCAAGCAACCAGACGATGGCACTAAGTGCCTCAGCCAGGCTTTGCTTGAACACCTCCCCAGGCATGCTGACTCCACCACCTCCCTGGGCAGCCCATTCCAATGCCAATCACTCTCTCTGACAAAAACTTCCTAACAACATCCAGCCTACACCTCCCCTGGCACAACTTGAGACTGTGTCCCCTTGTTCTGTTGCTGGTTGCCTGGCAGAAGAGCCCAACCCCACCTGGCTACAGCCTCCCTTCAGGTAGTTGTAGACAGTAGTGAGCTCTGCCCTGAGGCTCCTCTTCTGCAGGCTGCACACCCCCAGCTCCCTCAGCCTCTCCTCATAGGGTTTGTGTTCCAGGCCCTTCAGCAGCCTTATCGCCCTTCTCTGGGCAACCTCTCTTTCCTGCAGGAGTGGCCAGGCATTGGAACAGGCTGCCCAGGGAAGTGGTGGAGTCACCAGTCCCGGTAGTATTCAAGAAACCTGTGGAGATGCCACTTGGGGACATGATTTAACAGCTGTGGTGACGTTAGGTTGACAGCCAGGTCTGATTATTTGATTATCTTTGATAACTTTTCCAACCATGACAATTCTATGATTCTATGATAACCTTACTCTCTGTACTCCCCTATACAAAAAGAAACCCAAATGATTTAAAGAATCATTTGCCCTGAGAGTCAAACCCATTTGGGTTATAATACCAAGTAACAATGACAGAATGATTGCAGCTACCCTTGATACCAAGAAGTCGTAGTCATGAATGTAAAACAGAATTACCAAGCACCCTCTCCCAAGTTCTGCAGACACAGGATGTGCTAGTTTGAGGCTAATTGGAATATTTTAATGAGAAAAAATAGATTATAGGCCGTGAAAATGAAACAGTGGTGATGTCTGCTTCACTCATAGGCTTGCTGAGATGTATAAAACCAAGAACACAAACATAGATAAGACAGAGGGAGTCTCTATTTGTCAGAGTTGGTGTCTCTATTTTCTCCCTGAGCTTCTGCTCTTCTGCTTCAATCTGTGTAACCCAACTAATCATTCTGCTTCTAACCCACCTAGCTGATCCTTCAAACTCATCTGGCATGTAAGGCAGATTCTGGGCTAAGAATGGGGGGTGGAAAGAAGGTGGAAGGGTGTTTGAGAGCCCCTCCTGGAGACTGGTTTCTGGGAGGGCTGTTGTGTTTCTGTGTTACTTTTGTGTATTTCTGTACATTGATAGCGGTATATATTTGTAATGTTAATATCTGCTTCTATATTGTGCTAAGCTGTGAATATAAAGCTTCAACCCTTAACTTCCAAGTGGCTGAGTCTAGTCTGGGTGATTTCATAAGAGTGGGGTGGTGGGTAACTCCCAAATCACATAATCAAGGTGACTACTGAGGGGTTCATTTGGTTTTCACCAGAAAAGCAGAAATAAGACTGATCTCTTAAGAGAAGGACAAGCAGTGGTCTTAGCTAATGCTGCAATCCTTATTCCTCCATTTTTCAAGTCCATCTGGTGAGCTGATTACATTAAAATAACCTACAGTGAAGTCCAAATGGAAAACACAACACTAGATGGGTTGCTGCTGAACCCTTCGGTGCTCCCCGCCTCCCTTTACCAATTTAATGTGACTGCTGGGTTGCAGGGTGTTCAGTAGGTCACCTGCATCAGCAATTTCACTCCAGACAATTTGCTTCTAAATACTACATGGTATGATACACATTTTCCAATTACATTTCTGCCTGCTTTTAAATTCTACCAGACAGACAAAGCCATATGAAGAACAGAAACCTTTGGAAACAACAGCAGACAAATAACTGCATGTATTTAAATAGTATATATCCACTGCCAAGCTAGCAGCAGCTACACAGACTTATTAATGCAAGCAGGGAACCAATAGCTTGATAACAATGTAAGGCTTCTCTTAAAAGTATTGGCAATTCTCATGTCACAGGATGCAAAGATGGTTTAGCCCTATCCAATGCCCTTCAGACAAGATATCAGAAGAGAAAAAAAAATAAGACAGTGGATATCAGACACAATAATTGGGACAAGCCTGTAAAAATAAGCATACTTCACTCTTATCCTTTTACTTTATATCACAGTATCACCAAGGTTGGAAGAGACCTCACAGATCATCAAGTCCAACCCTTTAGCACAGAGCTCAAGGCCAGACCATGGCACCAAGTGCCACGTCCAGTCCTGCCTTGAACAGCTCCAGGGACGGCGACTCCACCACCTCCCCGGGCAGCCCATTCCAGTGTCCAATGACTCTCTCAGTGAAGAACTTTCTCCTCACCTCCAGCCTAAATTTCCCCTGGCGCAGCCTGAGGCTGTGTCCTCTCGTTCTGGTGCTGGCCACCTGAGAGAAGAGAGCAACCTCCTCCTGGCCACAACCCCCCTCAGGTAGTTGTAGACAGCAATAAGGTCACCCCTGAGCCTCCTCTTCTCCAGGCTAACCAATCCCAGCTCCCTCAGCCTCTCCTCGTAGGGCTGTGCTCAAGGCCTCTCCCCAGCCTCGTCGCCCTTCTCTGGACACGCTCAAGCATCTCAATGTCCTTCCTAAACTGGGGGGCCCAGAACTGAACACAATACTCAAGGTGTGGTCTAACCAGTGCAGAGTCCAGGGGCAGAATGACCTCCCTGCTCCTGCTGACCACACCATTCCTGATGCAGGCCAGGATGCCACTGGCTCTCTTGGCCACCTGGGCACACTGCTGGCTCATGTTCAGGCGGGTATCAATCAGTACCCCCAGATCCCTCTCTCTCTGGCTGCTCTCCAGCCACTCCGACCCCAGCCTGTATCTCTGCGTGGACCAAATAAATAGTATTAAAAGTAAAGAATATTCAATAAACCCAGTAAATAGTATTAAAGATAGAGAACACTGCCTAAACCCAGTAAATACTATTAAAAATAAAGAACATTCAATAAACACTGGAAAAACACTCACTAAGCCAAGGTGATGAGTCAAAAACGAAGCTGAAGAGTCCCTTTAAAGTCTGGAGCTATGCCAAAATGAGAATTATAATTGTAAGGTCTAGGGAGCTTCTCCTCCTTTGCTACTCTGCCTTGGTGAGACCAAATCTGGAATGCTGTGATCCATTTTGGGCTCCCCATTTCAAGAGAGAAGGAAATCTGCTAGAGAGAGTCCAACTACAAGTGTGACTGCATCTCTTTAGTGAGGAGATACTGAGACCTAGGGCTTTTATTCTGGAGAAGACTGAGAGGACCTTGTCAACACCTATAAATATCTGAGAGGTGGGTGTCAAAGTGAAGGTGTCAGGCTCTTTTTGGTGGTGCCCAGTGACAAGGAAAATTGGGCACATACTACAACATAGGAGGTTTCATCTCAACATAAAGAGACACTTCTTCATGGAGCACTAGGAACAGGCTGCCCAGAGAGGTAATGGAGTCATCTTCTTCTCTGGAGACTTTCAAAACCTTCCTGGACCTGTCCCTGTGGAGCCTTCCCTAGATGGCCCTAGGGTTGGACCCAGTGATCTCTGGAGGTCCTTTCCAACCCCTAACCTTCTGTGACAGACTATGCAGATAATACATTTTTGTTCCCAGTGTCTAAATTAAGAGGTTGACTATTTCAAAACTCTCAATTCAAACCTAAGAGTGAGTGGAGGTCCATGGTGAGAGGTGACCTTGACAGCGTGGTGAGCCAGCTGTCAGCAAGCAGTGTGCTTGTCCAGAACAGCCAGTAAATGCAATGTGATGGAGAAAAGAGCAAGGAATGTGTCAATCTGTTAGAGGGCAGGAGGGCTCTGCAAAGGGACCTGGACAGATGGGCACAGTCCAGTGCCATCCATGAGTTTTAACAAGTCCAAGTGCTGGGTTCTGCACTTTGACCACAACAGCCCCATGCAGTGCTGCAGGCTGAGGACAGAGTGTCTCAAGAGCAGCCAGGCAGAGGGGGACCTGGGGGTACTGGTCAGCAATTAAATATGAGCCAACAGTGTGCCTAGGTGGCCAAGAAGGCCGATGGCATCCTGGCCTACATCAGGAACAGTGTGGCCAGCAGGACCAGGATAGTTCTTCTACCCCTGTACTCGACACTGGTTAGGCCACACCATGAGTACTGTGTCCAGTTCTGCACCCCTCAATTTAGGTGTTGAGGTGCTTGAAGGTGTCCAAAGAAGGGCAGCAAGGCTGGTTAGGGGCCTGGAGCACAGCCCTGTGAGGCGAGGCTGAGGGAGCTGGGGGTGTGCAGCCTGCAAAAGAGGAGGCTCAGGGAAGACCTTATTGTTCTCTACGACTACCTGAAAGGAGGTTGTAGCCAGACAGAGGTTGGTCTCTTCTGCCAGGCACCCAGGGACAGAACAAGAGGACACAGTCTCCAACTGCACCAGGGCAGCTTTAGTCTGTGTGTTAGGAGGATGTTCTTCAGAACAAGAGTGATTGGCACTGGAATGGGCTGCCCAGGGAGGTGGTGGAGTCACCGTCCCTGAGGGTGTTTAAGAGGAGGCTGGGTGAGGCACTTAGGTTTAGTTAATTAGAAGATGTTAGGTGATAGGTTGTACTCGATGATCCCAGAGGTTTTTTCCAACCTGGTTAATTCTGTGACTCAGTGAATGCAAGTTCCTACAAGTTCTAGGGATCCTAATTCTAGGATCCCCATGGATAAGATATACTTTAAGTAGAACATAAATCTGAGAGTGTTTTAAGAACCATAGGCTGAACCTTCTGTGCTTGGTGGGCTATGAAGTCCATAGGTGTATAAGTAGTGGATATTAAGCAGGTATAAAAAGTCTCTACTGCTTTGTGGTTTGAGCTGGTATGTGCTTTGGAATTCAAGTGTCTAGTCAACTGAAGTGTCCCCTCAGTTAAATTTTGCAATTCAGCTTTCAAATAGTTCTACCATTTCAGCTCAGGAAACTCCTCATTAGGATTCAGAAAGGAGTCAGAAAACAACTGCAACACTGGAAAGTGAAGCTTACAGCCAGCAAGGAGAATTCAAGTAGCATTTGAAGAGGTGCTTAGATCTCAGTGTGTAGCACTGGAGTGATTAGCTATTCTGGAATGGAGGTCTCCTCCATCCAGCTGACAAACTATAACAAGATCTAATGCCTGGTAGATGAGAAAACAGTTTGTTGTTTGGCTGGGTTTTTTTTTTTTACCCAAGCAACAAGTTTAACCCTTTAGCAAAAGTTTCTTAGATGTGGTAAGTTATTAGGGATGGATCATTGCCACATCAAGACTACCTATACTTCTCAAGAAAATACTTCTTAGGAGGAAGTTCTTCCCAGAGAGAGTGATTGGCATTGGAATGGGCTGCCCAGGGAGGTGGTGGAGGCACCGTCCCTGGAGGTGTTGAAGCAAAGCCTACATGAGGCACTTAGTGCCATGGTCTGGTTGACTGGCTAGGGCTGGGTGCTAGGTTGGACTGGATGATCTTGGAGGTCTCTTCCAACCTGGTTGATTCTATGATTCTTAGCTTAAAAAAAAGAGATGAAATTGAAAATGTGTAAAATAAGGAATCCATTGTAGTTGGTCACAAAAGCTGTGCCTTGCCCAGCAGTGGTGAAAGTGCAGCTGAACACAAGGTCTAGGCTAACAGGACCTTTGAGCGAGCTAAGGACATGCTGCTGCAGAGATGGCCTCAAAGAAAATCCATTAATCCTGGTCCTGTCAGCAATAAGAAACTGATTTGGAGACCTGTCTGTGAAGTGGCTGCAGCTGTAGCAGTCTACACAAGTTTATTTTACTCTGTCATCATCTTATTCCTATCAGTGTAGTCCAGCTTTGGAATGGAGGGGAAAAAAATTATCCTCAGTCACAACAGCTACAGCTTGCTGGAGGGCTTGAGAAAGTTGCTCAGAGAGGTAATACACTCCCTTAGGAACCAACAACAAAGTCAGATCTATGTCATCATGAACATGCACACTAGTTTGATAGATGTTAAATCCAGCAGAGGGGGGAAGCAACACAAGAGAAAAACTGCAGTCAGGTTCACCTGTCCATAGCTGCATGAGGCTGTGCTGTGCCACATTACTGATTTAACGACACAGAATTGTCGTGAAGTTCAAGCTGAGCTGACTTCCTCGAAGTTACAGCTGTCACACTTTCCATCAGCTGGAAAGTTACTCCAGATAGTTTTCTGTACGTATCTACCATCTCTAACAGCTCCCAAATTTCAGCTTGGCTGAAGATGTTTGCTCAGTCCTTCTGTCATCTGTTTTTCCTTCTTTCTTTGCTGGGCACATGTCTTCCCCTGGCAATGACTCCACCAAACATACTTCAGCAGTGAAAAGCACAAAGGGAAGTATGTTTTTACAATATATACTGCCTCATTTGAGAGTTAAACACACTGATATCACAAATCATAATGATTTGCAAACCCTTAAACCTCAGGAGCCCATATATCTAGGTGTGGGTATAAATTTCACTGCAAAGTGCTCGCTGACTGCTGACAAAACCAACCTCTTGCAAGGTCTGTGGGCACGGCCCAGCATATATTCCACACTTGAAGAGTCTCACACATCCCTTACACAATCACCAGAGAAAGAAATCCCCATGCCAACATTCAAACTCCAGGCAGGAATGCAAGTCAGACATCATTTTACCACGATGACAGTAATCACCAAGGTACAAAAGGAACTTTTCTAAAAGGAATTGTTGCTAGAAAGTTCAATTCAAACCTCTGTCCAAGTTGGGAACACCTAAATTGCTTCTATTTCTTATATCTTTGCTGCTTTGTCCTTCCCCAGCATCATCTATCAGAGGATTATAGAATCATTTTGGTTGGAAAAGACCTTTGAGATCAGCAGATCCAGCTATGATGCACTGAAATACATTCAAAAGCTAATAGTCTCTTGGCAGAGGGAGAAGGAAAGGAGAAAAGGTTACCATTTTATTTGAAAACATAATTAAGACCAAAGAAAGTTGTTCAGATTTTACTTCCTTTTGCATGGCTACATCACATTCCAACCTATATCTTTATTTTCTACCCTCATTGGTAAATTCACCTCTTGATTTGTAGAAGGGATTGCATTTTCTTTTTGCAGTAGTTGATAGAATGTGATGCACTAGTTAATCTAATGTTCCTTGTTTAAAATGGATGATTTTTGTTCTCCACCCTTATTGCCAAGAGCCTGAGTTGACTGAGAATCAAAAAGAGGAACGGTAAACAATGCAACAGCAGCAAAAATAACCCTAACTCAAGCCACTTAAAAAAGGAAATCCTTATAATGTAAGTTGCCTACCCAAAGTGAGAGTAAGCAGAGATGAAAAGACAAGAGTAGAGTTCAAGACAAGCCTGGCTTCCTCTGAGCTGATTTTTTGCACTCATAGAAGTCTGAACTCTACATGAAGATGCATTTCCCTCAGCCTCAGCGGTCGAAGCATAATGGGGCTCTTAGGTGGAAAATTAGAATATAAAGGCTATCAACTGCCAATTAATCTTGTGAGGTCAATGGGAAACAGCCAGAATTGCTGTTTCCAGATGGGCAAAAGGAGGCTGTGGAATTTAATTTACCCTGTTACCAATGCACCCTGGCAGATCTCCGAGCCCAAGCGCTCAGAAAGGATGCTGAAAGACCAATGAGTTGGCAAGATTTGGGGCTTTATGTGTCAGCTTCTCAGAGTGCCTGACTGGAGCTGTGAACTCACCCATGAAGTGGATGGATGGCACACATTGCTATGCTACCCCCCATCTGGCAAGTTTGAATGACCTGTGGTGGGTGTCATCATGCATCCGAGGCTCCTGCCTTGGCAGGGGGGTTGGGCTCAGCGCCTGAAGAAGAGAAGGCTTCAAGGAGACCTTGGAGTGGTCTTCCAATAAAAGGGGCCTACAAGAAGTCTGGGGAGAGACTATTTACAAGGTCTTGTGATAGGAGGAGGAGTAATGGGTTTAAAGTGGCAGAGGGGAGATTTAGACTGGATGTTTGGAAGAAGTTCTTTACATTGAGGGTGGTGAGACACTGGCACAGGTTGCTCAGGGAGGTTGTGTAGCACAAAAGCACAGAATATGATTTTTGATCACGTTCTGTGCTTCTGCATTCCACAACCTCCCTGGATGTGTTCAAGGCCAGGTTGGATGAGGCTTTGAGTGACCTGTGGGAGGTGTCCCTATGGCAGGGGGTTGTAACTGGATGATCTTTGATGTCCCTCCTAACATAAACCATTCTATGATTCTGTGCTCTCTGGAGGTCCCTTCCAACCTCTAAGGTTCTGTGTGGTTCTGTTGTCCAAATGTCCACCACGTGTTGATAGTGCTCACACGATCAGGAGATGCAGAAGAGAAGGATTTGCTGCTCAATCTTATTTGACTGCTTAGTTATGTATTAGTAGTGCTGGTTAAACATCTGTGGATGGTTAAAACGTTTAAACAAAGAGTTAAATTTTAGATTGGGTTCCACATTTAAAGGGAAAGACAACAGTGACTTACCATAAAGAGCTGAGCACTTTTAGTGCACGATGGGCTAGCAAATGGTGTTTGTCAAAAGCAGCAGAGAGATGCTGAAGTAAAAAACCCAAACACCATGTCTTCAAATGAAAAGAAAACAGATGCATCACTGCAATCTTCAAAGCAGTAGCTGAAGGTGTGAATGTTCTCACTGATTCACACAGGGGGTGGGGGGAAAAATCCTAGTGAGAAATATTCATATTCCTCTGTGTTTTGACTCACATTTTCTCGTCAAAGGATGCCTTTTGAGCTGAAATTACCGAGCAAGCTGCAGCATATTTATGGCTGTGGCTCTCCAGAGAGAGCTGTGAATCCTGTGACGAGCCCTCTGCTGTCAAAACCTCTTTTAAAGCACAGCTGATCTAGATGTGGTCACAGACCACTCAGCCAAGGCTGATTGTAAATACCTCTGTAATAAAGGCAAGTGTACCAGATAAGCCCTGTGGGCATCTATTATGGTTGCTAACATATTAATTGACTTAAAGTAGTTAAAAAAATGGAATAGCCTTAAGTATGAAATGCTGTCTCTTGAAAATGTGATGTGCATTAGGTCATTGCAATAGTATATTAATATAACACTGCTCACAGACAAAAGGTAGGTAAAATAACAGTTTCCCTATGACACTGATTTATGGAATGATTTATCCACCAAGATATGCAGTTATTTATCCTAAGCATAAGTTACCTGTCGTGGCAAGGGAGACTTTGCTTATGTGTGTCTGAGAAAAGCTTTCTCTACTGAAGAAGATCATAGAATAGTTTGGGTTGGAAGGGACCTTAGAGGTCCTCTAATTCCACCCCCCTTGCCGTGGGCAGGGACACCTCCCACTAGCGCAGGTTGCTTGAGGCCCCATCCAGCCTGGCCTTGCCCACTTCCAGGGAGGGGACAGCAGTGTGCCCAGGTGGCCAAGAGAGCCAATGGCATCCTGGCCTGCATCAGGAACAGTGTGGCCAGTAGGACAAGGGAAGTTATTCTTCCCCTGTACTCAGCACTGGTCAGGCCACACCTTGAGTACTGTGTCCAGTTCTGGGCCCCTCAATTCAAGAAAGATGTTGAGGTGCTGGAACATGTCCAGAGAAGGGCAACAAAGCTGGTGAGGGGCCTGGAACACAAATCCTATGAGGAGAGGTTGAGGGAGCTGGGGTTGTTTAGCCTGGAGAAGAGGAGGCTCAGGGGTGATCTTATTACTGTCTACAACTACCTGAAGGGGCATTGTAGCCAGGTGGGGTTGGGCTCTTCTGCCAGGCAACCAGCAATAGAACAAGGGGACACAGTCTCAAGTTGTGCCAGGGTAGGTATAGGCTGGATATTAGGAAGAAGTTCTTCACAGAGAGAGTGATTTCCCATTGGAATGGGCTGCCCAGGGAGGTGGTGGAGGCACCGTCCCTGGGGGTCTTCAAGAAAAGACTGGATGAGGCACTTAGTGCCATGGTCTAGTTCACTGGATAGGGCTGGGTGATAGGTTGGACTGGATGATCTTGGAGGTCTCTTCCAACCTGCTTGATTCTATGATTCTATGATCCATGCCCTCCCTGGACAACCTGCTCCAGTGTCTCACCACCGTCACCTCACCGTAAAGAATTTCTTCCTAATCTCCATCTAAATTTCCCCTCTTCCAGTTTCAGTCCATTCCCTCTCATCTTATCACTACAAGCCCTTGTAAAAAAATAATATCTCTCTCCAGCTTTCTTGCAGCCTCTCTTCATGTACTGGAAGGCTGCTCTGAGATCTCCCCAGGCTGCACAGCTCCAGCTCTCTCAGCCTGTCCCCAGAGAACAGGTGCTACAGCACTCTGATGATCCTCATGACCACTCTTTGGACCCAGTCCAACAGTTCCACAACTTTCTTGTGCTGGGGGAACCAGAACTGGATGCAGTATCCACATGGGGTCTCAGAGCAGAGGGAGAGAATCCCCTTACTCATCCTGCTGGTTCATGCTTTCGATGCATCCCAGCACACGACAGCCTTCTGTGCTGCAATCGGCCACTGCTGGCTCGTGGTGAGTTTTCCCATCAGCTGACATCTCCAAGTCACTGAATCACAGAACTTTAGAGGCTGGAAGGGACCTCCAGAGATGATAGAGTCCAACCCCCTTGCCAAGGCAGGATCACCTAGGGTAGTTCACGCAGGAATGCATCCAGGCAGGGCTTGAAAGCCTCCAGAGAAGGACACTCCACAACCTAACTGGGCAGCCTGTTCCAGTGCTCTGTCACCCTCACTGTAAAGAAGTTACTCCTCATGTTGAGGTGAAACCTTCTCTGTTCCAGTCTGTAACCATTGCTCCTTGTCTTAGGGCTGCTAACCAGCAAAATCAGATTGGCCTCACCCACTTGACACCCACCCACCCCCCAGATATTGGTATACATTGATCAGATCTCCTCTCAGTCTTCTCCAGACTAAACAGCCCCAGGTTTCTCAGTCTCTCTTCATAGGGCAGATGCTCAGGTCCCCCAGTCATCCTCGTGGCTCTCTGCTAGACTCTTTCCAATGCTAGGAAAATCTAACTTCCAATTCCCAGAAGAATACTGCTTTGTAAAAGAAACTCCTGCAGGCCTCCCAACACAACTATGCCACCAAAACTATGTAAGCCACTCCTCATCCAGCCTGTATTTGTGCTTAGGGTTGCCCCAGGCCAGGTGTAGGAAGATGAGGTGAGTAGGTGGAAAGGCATAAAACCATAACTCCCATTACCTCTGTAGGGTGACAGAAGTGTTCCTCAGCTGCAAAGTCAGCGTGTTAGGTTGTGCAAGGCAAACATTCCTGCTGCAAGTTCAGCATGCAAACAGCAGCCAGAGGGCAAGAGAAAGTAAAATATGGCTTAAAGTGTGATGAAGAGATAAGGAAGGCTTATGGGTGTTTACACTGATGAGGTTAGTGGCTTGGAGTGTGACCCCAAGGAGAGGAGAAGATGGATTGCCCTAACGGTGTGGTCTCTATCTCGGCTAGGAATGACAATGAATAATGGGGCTTTAATTGGCGGCTGCCTTTTCACCTGTGCTGAATAAGTGCTCTCACTGGTGCCTGCTGGAGTTATGGATCCCAAAAAGGGACAAAGACAAGCTGGGATTAATAAAAAGAAAGATGACAGAGTCAGAGATGAGCACGTTTGGACCGCTGGCATAAATCAGGTGTAAACAGAGTGATGCCTCCATGAAACAGGAGCGAAGGCGATCAGAATGAGACCCCTTCTCATTAACCCAACAAGTCACTTCTGAGTCAGGATGGCAACATAACACTGCCTTAAATTAAAGCTGCCTGAGAAACAACTTTTGCCATCCAATTTGCAGAGGATTTGTTTTGCTTGCAGGATAATTTATCACCCTTTCTCTTGCAGTAATGAGAGGGAGGTCAGCGCTAGACTAGGCTGTGTGCACGCTCCTGAGATAACATTCCAGAAGACAGAAATCAGACAAAGGAAGGCACAAACAGTGACAGTGGAATGGGGAATTTGGGCAATCAGGCTAAAGCTCTTTTTGCAGTGTCTTGTAATACCATGAAGTTGTTTCATCCTTTCACAGTGTAACATTATAATGGCTCTCTGGGGCTCTTTACTGGAGGGCAACTCAGGGGACTGGGAGAGGAAAGGCTCTTTTGAACAGAAGAAAAATGAAGAGGTTAACACTGAAGAGGAGCTTGGTGAGAAAAAAGAGTAAGGGAGGAGCGGTGTAAGGGTGGATGACAAATAACTGCTGGCAGGGATACTGCCAGGGCCAATACCATGCTGTCCCACTGCATCCCATCACAGAATGGTGGGGGGTGGAAAGGAACTCTGGAGATCATCCAGTCCAGCCTCCCTGAGCAGGGTCACCCACAGCAACCTGCCCAGGATTCCAGTGTCCCAGAGGGTTTGGAATACCCCCAGCAGAAGAGACTCCACAGCCTCTCTGAGCAGCCTGCTCCAGGGCTCCAGCACCCTCACAGCACAGAAGTTTTTTCCTCATCTTCAGATGGAACCTCCTAGGTTCCAGTTTGTGCCCCTTGTCCTGTCCCTGGGCACCACCGACAAGAGTCTGGCCCCATCCTCTTGCCCTCAACCCTTTAGCTATTGATGAGCATTGAGAACATCCTTTCTCAGGCTCCTCAGGGCTCTCAGCCTTTCCTCACAAGATGTTAGTTCTCACCAAAGTGGTACTGGGACCATGGGCACGTCCCAGGAAAGGCCCATAGTGAGATGAGTGGTCAGGCCTGGAGCATCCAGAAAGTCCAGCCAGGGCCAGCAGGAGATGGAGTCAAGGGCAAGGCTAGGTTAAGCTACCCAGAGCAGACCTGTCCTCACAATGTCCATAGCACAGGTCCAGGATTCAAAGAAGTGGATCCACAAAAGATAGAGTGGAGCAAAACCACACCACTGCCATGTCCCCAACACCCCTTGGCTGCCCTAAAATGTAGATCCTGGGCCCTTAGGAAGAAACCATGCAAGTTCCTGGTGAGCCTACTCAGGACATTTAAGTCTATTAATGCCCTCAGGAGATGGGGTGAAAGAGGATGGATGGCAGAAGGATAATGGATAAAATTTACCTGACTGATAGAGCTGAAAGGCATCAATCTCTTGTGTGATGCTGTGGATCTGCACCACAGAGCTGAGTTTCTCATTCCAGTCCAGATGATGAGAGATTTTAAGTTTCCTTCACAGGAGCTGGGAGGGGCTGGTTTCTGTCTTTGCAAGGTGTTTCAGCCTGGGGAAGAAGGGAAGCCTCAGGGTTCAGTGAAAGCCTGAGGGAGGCTGTAGGGCTCAGGAGGTCTGAGGGACCTCCAGAGGCTACACAGCTCAGCCTTGCATGCAGCTATGGACAACTTCTCAGGATTTTTTCCTCTTCTGTTGTTATGGAAACAGCCTGTTGAAAGCTGAGATTCTGAATGCTGGATGTGCCATGAGGGCAGGTAGATAGGGGATGACTCTGTGTAGTTTCAACACTGAATAAAGATGTGGATATTACTTTACATGTATGTTAAGTAAATGCAGATAAGGGAAGCCCTCCCATTGAGTCCTTCCTAAGATGGCAACGTTCATAAGCCTGCTGCTGTGAATTTTGGTAACCACCTGCAGACATGTCCAGCCTCACCACGCTGAATGCCACAGGTCTTGCCTAAGGAGACAGCTGATTGCACCCCAAAACACTTATACATGGTGCAGATTTCCTTAAGAGGCTCCTCATATTTCTCCAGTTCATTTCAAAGACATATCTAACCCGAGGTTGCAGGAGCAAAGATCTGAAGATATAAAACCACGCCAGGATAACAGTGGTGATGCAGAGGAAGAAGACACTCTGACACCTAATTCAGCAAGTCCCAGCACTCTAAGGCTGGAGATAACCATTCCAGATGTGTTATTTCATCTGGGATAACATGCATCACACAAGCCACTACTTCCAGTTCCTTGCTTGGCAAACCAGACTGGTTTTTAGGACCTCCAGCCCTTTCTGGAGTCAATCTGATGCTCTCACCCTGGGAGCCAAGACAGTTTTCTCCCAGACTCAATTACTTCATTCAAGAATGAACTTGCAGGAGGCAGCTGTTAGATGTGTGCACTCGTGTGAACGTGCCAGGGGAACACAGCTGATTGCAAACAAGTCAAAAGAGATGACTTGTCCCTCTGCAGGCTCCTATCCCACCTTCTCTGCAGGCCATCAATGGAAGAAAGCTCCTCTGTGCCTCTCCCCCAAGCACGCTTGGTTCCCTCACTGATCCCTGTCTATTTATTCAGCTGTACAATCTGCCTAAGACCACTGAGAGCCTGGAAATCAGAGGGCAATGTTTAAGCACAGAACAAAACTATCACAAGCCAATTCACACAGTCTCTGCAGGATGAAAAGAAAAGACAGATTCTCCAACTGCTTTGCTAATGAACCTCACACCTTTGTAGGCAACGGCAGATTGTCTGCTGCTCACCCTTTCTCCCAGATATATCTTCAGCCCTTTGCTAAAGCGGCTCTGAATGTCACTCTGGAGATGAACATTTGCCCCTTCTGCAGATGCATATTTGTCCTGCAGGAAAAGTTAACTCACCCACAGCTCTCCAAGGTCTCAGAGGTAAAATCTCCAGTCTCCTCAAGCTGGGCTGCGAGGTATCTCTGAATCAGAGGAAAAGGAATATATCCAGAAAAGGAAGAGCTGCATCGCAGGAAGTTTCCTCGCCTTCACTTCCAGTCCTGGGGCACAACTAGAATAGAGCCAGGCCTTCTGGTGCCCTCTCCTGGTGCTAGAGCATCACCACCTGCTCCTCAGCAATGGAACCACCAGCAGGGTCCACTGGTGGTAGGCTGACACTTGGTGCTGGTATTTATTCACTGGCATCTATGACAAATTAGCATACCTCTCCCATGCTGGGAAAGAGGGAACTTGAGCAAACCCATGAGATCTGTCAGCACACCAAGGTTGCTCAGTAGAATGAGTGATACTGCAGTGACACACAGATGTATCCTTTGCTTTTGGAAGTATTGTAGCCGTAGTTGAGGTCCATGAAATGATCCCAGGGTTTTAGCTAACACAAACTCTTTTGTTCTGTGCATGGTTTCCTCCAGGCTAGCTTCGTGCTGCTCTGCACTGTCTGAAAAAGATAAACCCCACACTCCTTCCTAATTGTAGGTCTTGTGGAAGGGGCTTGTAGGTCCTTTGTGGAAGGACTCATAGGTCTTGTGCAAGGAGTCTCACAAACAGATGTAGGCTTGCAGCCTGGGCTACTGTCATTGGGGTGGGCGCTTCCCAAATCAGTCAACCCACACACATACGACCTGCAGTATATATATTAGTGGCAGAGGGGTCTTGTAGGAACAACCCAAAATGCAGAAGACCTTTCCTTCACAATAGATCACACAGTATCATCAGGGTTGGAAAAGACCTCACAGATCATCAAGTCCAACCCTTTACCACAGAGCTCAAGGCTAGACCATGGCACCAAGTGCCACGTCCAACCCTGCCTTGAACTGCCCCAGGGACGGCGACTCCACCACCTCCCCGGGCAGCCCATTCCAGTGTCCAATGACTCTCTCAGTGAAGAACTTTCTCCTCACCTCCAGCCTAAATCTCCCCTGGCGCAGCCTGAGGCTGTGTCCTCTCATTCTGGTGCTGGCCACCTGAGAGAAGAGAGCAACCTCCTCCTGGCCACAACCACCCCTCAGATGCTACAAAAACCTCCTGGTTTTATCTACAGGATACCTGAGCTCTCTCCTCTGGCAGTCCTCTCATTCCTGTGATGATACAAAGCTTTGGTGTGATCAGCTAAGAACACTGCCATAACTAACGAATGCACAAGAAAAGCAGTTTGATACCATGGCACAAACAGCAGAACAAAGCCCTGTGATGAACAGGCAGCTTTTTTATTACCTAATGGTATATTAGAGCTTGAATTTCAGTACAGAAAAGGTGAAATCTGCTACTCTGCAACTCTGCCTCCATTTGAAAAGGAAGTCATGTAGTATTTTTTCCACCCTGAAATTTAGAGTCATAGAATTATTAAAGTTGGAAAAGACCTCTAAGATCATCAAGTCCAATACTGCCTTGAGGTAGCCTGAACTAAGCCAAAGCAGCAGTTCCTTTGAATGTGCAGTCCTCAGAGCAGGCAGCAGCTCAGAGAGGAGATTTTCATGCAGGAGCAAGCTTGTGCTAATTGGAGAAATTGGTGTTTCAGTTGCTGCCGGTTTGGAGCTCTGGAATGAATTAAAACTGATGAAGCTGACATCAAATAAGTATTGAGAAAAAGTGCCAGAGAGAGGGGGAAAGCAGAGCTGCCTGCAGGATGAGAGGGTGTTTTATCAATATGCTTCAGAATCTCCTGGCTGCTGGTTCCACTGCTCTCACAAATGACCTCAGCCTGTCTAACAACATGCCTGTAGGATGGAGAAGGAATCTCCTGCCAGCGATCTGCATCAGGTGCCAGGGGACATACAACCACTAGGCAGGTCAGGAAGGCACCTAGAAGAGAGTAGAGGCTTGTCCCCTTCCTGTGGCTCACAGTGCCTCCTCAAGTCTTCCTCACACAACCTCACCCTTCAGTTTGCATGAGAAACTCTTTTCAACTTAGCATCATAGAATGGTTTGGGTTAGAAGAGACCCTAAAGGTCTTCTAGTTGCAGCCCTTCTGCCATAGGCAGGGACGCCTCCTACTAGACCAGGTTGTTAAAGGCCTCATCCAAGCTTGTTCTGGACACTTCCAGGGTTGGATCCTTTACAACCTCTCTGGGCAGTCTATTCCAGCTCCTCATCACAGAATGATTTAGGTTGGAAGGGTTTTGTCACTTTTCCTATTTTCCCTTTGCTTCCTCTTTTGTTTCTCCCTTTGCTTCTCTGGAATAAATGTCTTCTGATGATATTATTAAATACAGAAGTGAGCACACAGGGGGAAAACAAAATCAGTCTCATGCATTGTATGACAGCTTTGTTCTGAACACATGAAGATTAATATCTTATTTTTCTTTTCCAGTGTTCTACACAGATTATTTGCATGCATGAAGAATCATCAACAAGTGATGGCTGAGGTGGGATGCATAACAGAGGTGTCACTGGCCTAACAGAATCATAGAATGGTTTAGTTGGAAGGGACCTCAAAGATCATCCAGTTCCAACCCTCCACCATAGGCAGGGACACCTCCCACTAGAACAGGTTGTTCAAGACCTCATCCAACCTGGCCTTGAACACATCCAGGGAGGTTGTGGAGCACAGAAGCACCCAATGGGATCTTTGATCACATTCTGTGCATCTGTGCTCCACAACCTCCCTGGGCATCCTGTGCCAGTGTCTCACCACCCTCACTGCCAAGAACTTGCCAAGAACTTCTTCCTAACATCCAGTTTAAATCTCCCCTCTTCCAGTTTAAACCCATTCCTCCTCATCCTGTCTTTACAAGCCCTTGTAAATAGTCCCTCCCCTGCCTTCTTGTAGCCCTCATTCAGCTACTGGAAGGCCACATGTATTTATCTGTTTCTACCTTAGGGTAGAAACTACCTCACTGCCCAACACACACATCTGAGGGCTGGTCAGGAGGAGGGGGACAGGCTCTGCTCAGTTGCTCCCTGGGATAGGACAAGGAGCAATGGTTGGAAGCTGCAGCACAGGAGGTTCCACCTCAACACAAGGGGAAACTTCATTACTGTAAGGGTCCCAGAGCACTGGAACAGGCTCCCCAGAGAGGTTGTGGAGTCTCCTTCTCTGGAGACTTTCAAGGTCTGTCTGGATGTGTTCCTCTGTGATCTATGCTAGATTGTGTGGTCCTGCTCTGGCAGGGGGGTTGGATTCGATGATCTCCTTTGGTCCCTTCCAACCCCTAATATCCTGTGAGCCTGTGGCTTAGAACAAACCAGACACACCAATGAGGGAGGCACACAAGACCCTATTTTTTCTTACTTAGAATAAACTCAGAGTGAGCATTTTTTAGCAAACACTGACAAAACAAAACTGTCCTCAGGGAACCAAAAGCTCCTCATTATATAGCTGGCTCTAAAGGTTGATCATGCTGAATTCTGTAACCTAGGTGCTGATGAACACAGAAACATTTTATCAAGCCTTAACTGCTTTGAAAAATTTCTGGGCATCAATTTTATCAGCATGCAACATTTTGGGGGACAGTGAAGTAAAAGCAGAACTGGATCCAAGCAGGTTAAAAGGTATTACACGAAAACATCCAGGGGATAAATCACTCATTAGGAAGGGGAGAGGTGGTGGTGTTGGGTTTCTTGCTTATAATTTTTCATTTACATAGTGAAATAGTCTTCAAAATGGGGATTATTCTAATCTATGAATGCCTGGTTGAAAGAAGGTGCTGCAGTTAACCCAGGACCTGCTTCATTTCCCACCCTTTTATCAGCCCTAAATGTGAATCCAAATTTAAACACGGAGTGAGGGAAAAAAAAATACATGGTGTATTCAGGAAGAGACAAAGGTATTGTCTGACATAAGGAGCTTATGTAAATGTGGGATGGCAGAGCTCCTTTTACAGTAAACCTTTCAAATACCTCAATAAATCATCAAGAAAGGGGGAAAAAAATCCCATTTTTGGTTTGTTTTTTTTTAAGGGAGCTTTACAATGGGATTTCACCTGTCCAGGACTAATGAGGAACAGCACTGTCTAAGGAATAAAGGAGCTTTGCTAGCATCTTCCTGAGCAGTAAATTACAAATGGATATGAATTTTTGTGTGTCTGTGTGAGAAGGCTTCCATTGTACACCCACTGACAGTCTGCTAATTGCAAACCAGAGGTGACATCATGCAAGGATGGATGCACCTGCAGGAGTGGCTTACATCCGTGCAGTCCTCCTCTGCAAGCCTGTAGGTTTAGTTCTGTTTTTAAAGGTGCAAAGCCCATTTAAAAATGGGCTTTATTTCCTCAGAATAAATAAATCCAAATGAAAAGATGCTTGTACTACAGTGGCTTGAAAGGATAGAAGATGTGAGCCAGTGCATAAAATGCAGGATGAGAGACCTCGATGCTTCCACACCTCAATGCTACCACTGAGATAGTGACTGCACTACCTCAGCAAACTACTTCCCCTCCTTCTTTCTCTCTTGCTATTGTTACCTTTTCATTTCCCATTTAGACTGGGAGTACTTCAGGGAAGAAATTGTCTCCTACTCCATATCTCCAAAGTCCTTTAGTTCACAGTGCTCTGCTCTCAGCTGATCTTGAAGACCAACAATTATAATTACATGAAGGCAGGATGCATGTGGATACAACATGACTTTGTTCAGGCTAATCAGCTCAATCCTACCAGTGAAATCTCTCTCAATTATAGGAGAATCCATGTGTGTGACCAAGACAGCACGAATCAATCCTAGTTACTCCCCACAGCCTGCAAGGTTCTCCTGTACAAATAGAAGGGATGTGGTGTTCCCAACACGAGTGGTGGTGATTGCAAATTCCTTCTTGTGGGAACCTGTTGCTGCCTTATTAAGAAGTGTTTATGCTGTGGCAGCAAGGATGGCAGCAGTATGTGTGTCAGCAGTATTAACACAATTGCCATTTCAAGCAGAAAAAACAGCTTTTAAACTTGCTAACAGGCCCTTTCTAGCAGGAGCAGTGTATGACCTGTCTCCCTCCCACTGGGATGAGAACACTCTGAATTAATTCAATGGCTTCTCTAAGAACTAAAACAGAGGTCCCTATGTTTTGTGCCAGATGAGAACTTCATAAAATCATTTCCTTGTCCTGACAGCAAAAGCTGAAGGTTGCATTCTTAGCAAATCCCCTTTATTCTGTTGTAGGCTCACTAATCTCTCTGAAAACAGAATTCTCTGATTTGGGCTTACCTGCCACCACTCACAAGGCATGCAGCAGGAGAGAGCTGGGGATCCTCTGTGGCTGGAGGCAGCAAGAAGAGCAGGAGACATCAACCCTGAGCTACTTTGTGCAGGATCTCCTGGCTTGACCTTCAGCCACCTTCAAACTGCTGGAAATGAACTGGAGCTGGTTTGATCCCAGCAGCATCAACGACATTCACAGGCAAAATGTACAGCTTCCTGAAGTACATCTCGAGCCTGACAATCAGGCTTCACATTTCTGTGTACTGCAACAAAATGAAGGAGAGAGTGGGTTGCAGTGTTTCATTTAATCATCTTTGTTTTTGTATTAGGCTCCTGAATATGCTCTTTCATAAATCAATCTGAGTTACAAAAGCTATTGAGCAATGTCTACCCCAAACAGTTATAGAATCACAGAATCATAGAATCAAGCAGGTTAGAAGAGACCTCCAACTTAGCACCCAGCCCTAGCCAGTCATCTAGATCATGGCACTAAGTGCCTCATCCAGGCTTTTCTTGAACACCTCCAGAGACCACGACTCCACCACCTCCCTGGCAGCCCATTCCAATGCCAATCACTCTCTCTGGCAACAACTTCCTCCTAGCATCCACCCTAGACTTCCCCTGGCACAACTTGAGACTGTGTCCCCTTGTTCAGTCAGGATTAGAAGGGATCACAAGGATCATCTAGCTCAAACTCTCCTGTCATGGGCAGGGACACCTCACACTAGAGTAGGCTGTCCAGAGCCTCATCCAGCCTGGCTTTAAACACCTCCAGAGATGAGGCTTCCTCCACCTCCCAGGGCAACCCATTCCAGGCTCTCACCAGCCTCGTGCCAAAGAACTTCTTCCTAACATCCAGTCCTAGTCTGCCCATTTCTAGCTTCGTTCCATTTCCCCCCAGTCCTATCACTGCCTGACAGACTAAAAAGTCATAGGATCACAGAATGTCAGGGGTGGAAAGGACTTCCAAAGCTCATCCAGTCCAACTCTCCTGTCAGAGCAAGATCTCCTATATCAGATCACACAGGAGTACATCTAGGCAAGTTCTGAATGTCTCCAGGAGGGAGACTCCACAGCCCCTCTGGACAGCCTGTCCCAGTGCTCTGTCACACTCACAGGGAAAAATTCCTCCTCATGTTTAAATGAAACTTCCTATGCCTCAACTTCCACCCATTGCCCCTTGTCCTGTCACTGAGCCTGGCCTGGCTCCATCCTTCTGGCACTCACCATTTACACATTGCTAAACATTGCTGAACTCCCTCCCAACCTTTCTTGTAGGCCCTCTCAAGGTACTGAAATGCTTAGAGAGTGGCAGGCAGTGCAGGCAGCCCACAGCCACAGTGCCATTTCATTCAGGTTCCTTCCATATAAACCTTCTTTTATTTTTGGTCCCCTGAGATCTAAGTGGCTGCATTTTGGAACGCCTGCTATACAAACCACCACAGCAGCCACAGAGGAATTCAAAAGCTGCTGTGTCTCAGAAAATCTTCTCTCTTTTCTCCTTCTTCTTCTTCTTTTTTTTTTTTTCCATGCACAGCATTTGCACAAATCAGAAATGAATGATATTATTCATCAGAACTAGAAAGGCAGGACAAGACAAAACCATCTCTGAGCAATATCCAACCCCACCCCTCCTGCAGCACAACGTCCTCCCTTCATTTGAGGCAGAGTGCTGCTTCTTCCTGGCACGAATGACACCTCCAGAGGTTATACCCAGACGTCTGAAAAGACAGAACTACAAAAACAAAATTGGAGGAGACAATCAACATGATTTTAGTTCAGACTCACAGCCTGAAAATCAAAAGGTCACCTTGGAGGTTCCAGCTCTTCTTGTACTAATGATAGGCTGAGTGCTGCTGCTCCTCTCCAGGGCCAGAATGGGGAAATATATACACCCTTTGTTATAATTTGACCTTGCACCAATCTGCCACAATAGGGATTATGGTGTTGTCAGAAGATTATTCTGCACCTGTTTCCATGACATTTGTCCCTCACAGAGGAAGAGTAAATACTGGTGACACCTACCCTCAGCAGCGCCTTGTCACTCCCGCCGAGGCATAGCTAGAAAGCAAAGGGAAAGAAGAAGGGGAAAAGTGATGAAGAAATAAAACCAGAAGCAGAGATTGGGAAACACTTTAACTTCTCTCCCAACCCCCCCCTTTCCCTTCCCCCCCCCCCCTTTCCTCTCCCCCATCTATCACTCTTACCAGCAAAGCAGAACAAAAAAGATGCACAGGAAAAATCAATACAAAGTTAGTAAAGAATAAAAAATATATGTTGGAAATAGACTCAGAGAGGTGCAGGAAAGCCCAAGCATTTGTACTAAAGTCATGCTAAAACTCTTCCTCTCTCTCTAAAATATTGGGAAACTCTGAATTGAACATGGCAGGTATGAAGGAGTGCTCAGATTGAGCAGACTGACAATATCCACGGGGGGGAAAAAAAAGAGAGATGAAAACCAGGCTGTTGCAGCTGGATGCTCTGACTGAAGTTGGGCATTTCTTAGCAAGAGAGAAATATAACAACTTGGGGAGGAAAACTGAATGAAGTGAGAAAATGTCCTTTACAGAGTAAATGAGAGACTGGTACCACAAGCAAGGGAAACAAAGCCTGAGACAGACTTGCAACTTCTGCTTTCTAGCAGTGCAAAGCTCTTTTCTGGTCCCTGTTAACTTTGCGCTGAGCACAAATGGGCCAAAAGTACCTTTTGCTATATGCATAGAATGGTCCAGGCTGAAAAGCATCTCTAGAGGTCATCTAGTCCACCCCTGCAGTCAGCAGGGACATCCCCACTAGCCCAGGTCACCATCAAG